>NC_046308.1:8677415-8980445 GCF_004115265.2 Rhinolophus ferrumequinum | reverse complement strand
CATGTTTGTTTCTAATGCTTGTAGCAATTCAAAACAAAAGAGGCTACAACAATGTTCTCTCTCTCTCTCTCTCTCTCTCTCTCTCTCTCTCTCTCTCTCTCTCTGTCTGTCTCTCTCTCCATCTCTCTCTTCCTCCCTTCCTTCCTATTCCAGATCACTGCCTTCACTCAGAGGGTCAGGGGAGGAAACTGAGGCTTGGACAGTGTAAGTGATTTGCCCAAGGCGGGTCTTACTCTCAAAGCTCAGGCCTTCCCCTCTGTGTCCTTTTTATAACAAAGCCTTGCCTCCCTTTCAGCGTGGACCTAAATGAGAGTCGCCTTGTTTATCATTTTGAAGCCCCAGGATTTACAGAACCCCAATCTGAGCTGAAAATGGAGGCAATTACCCAGATAATTTAGGTAAACGTCGGGGTTGTGTTGTGAGTGTTTTAACATCCATGTCTGAATTATTGGGAGTAATTGTTTCCACTCCCACTTCTCATTGTGCTGGTGAAGAGGCAATTCTCCCCTGACAGCCCCTGTTTGTTTTGTCCGGGTGGAACAAGGTCGGTAGCTAAGGAGAGAGGGCGAGAACAAAACCCCAGGGAGAGAGGCAGCGGGGCAAACTCTAGAGGACCAAGCCAATTTGTGTTTAAGGTCAATAACCTTTGTGTTTCCATCAAAACCCCATCCAGGAGGCACACTCAACCCTTAGCAATTCTACTTCCAACATGTGAAACATCAAAGTAGCAATGGCTGTATGTATGTGTGTGTGTGTATGTGTGTGTGTGTGTGTGTGCATTAAAAAAAGATAATTAAGCAAATAAAGGAGAATTTTTAAAACCTGAAAACAAGTCTCCTATAAGTTCTTAGAAAAAGAGAGTGAATTTTGGAGTCAGTTCCTCCCCCCCGCCCCTCTCCCCCACACAGCTTCTCCCCCACAATTTGCTTCTGAGCTTTGTGACACTGGAAGGAGCTCAAGCTGCCGAAGCTTTCACTCTTCTCTTAAACTGGGGCCGATAATGAACCTTGCTTTATAGAGTTGTTGTTGGGAGATAATATATATCCAGCATAGAGCTGGGGGACTGGCACACGTGACGGATGCACACCTGCTCTCATTGTCATCGATGGGGTCTGAGGTCCCCTCTGCTAAAATGAACGCGACCGCACGCATTTCCAGAAAACAAGGCAACTAGCCCCGGACCTCCCAGCCAGTTTCTTTCCTGGTCGGCACACCCCGGCGAAACAGGAAGGCTGGTGCCCCACTGACACTCGAACAATGGGAAATCCATGCATTAAAGTTTTATAGACTGCGGTAGCCTAGTTCAAAAGAAACAGGCTCTGGAGAAAAGCAAACTGGTGTCCAATGACATGGAGTAGAACCAGGAGCCCGGAGTACATAAGCTTCTTGCCTCTGTTCTTATTTATTTATTGCCCGCTGCTCTCTCGCCAGTCGGGGCAGCAGGGGGTGACAGGCTTCATCATGGTTGGAGATAAGGAAATGGAGGCCCAGGAGTGTCAAGACAGGAAGCTATGTCAGGGTGGGAGAACTCAGCGTTCAGTAAAAACAAGGCCAACTCAGCAAGCAGAAAGGTCTATAAGAATGTGGGGTGTAAATCAAAACACGTACAGCGATGATAAAAACCAAACAGGTGTACTGCACCCCGACTACACATTGGAGTCATCTGGGGAGCATTTAAAGGCTGGCAACACCTGGGCTCCAAACCAGACTGGTGGAATCAGAGTTTGGGAGATGGGCTCTGGCCTCAGTCTTTTTTAAAAGCTCCCCAGCTGATCAACGCAATCATTTGAAGCTGTTGTTCCGTCCTAGGGGGTACTGACAATCTAATTAGTAAGTCATGATTAGGAGTGAAAAAGAGAACACAAATATTTTCTACTTTTTGTGTCAACAGGAGCTTTGAAAAGAACTGGAAAGAAGACATTGAACCCCGAGCCCTAAAATTTGGGTGATTCGGTTTCTTCCCCGCGGGTCTAGTTTCCTTGGGTCCCTGATGCCCTGAAATTCTATGCAGAGTTTGCCGACGACATGTAGCTGTGGTATTTTCCTAGGGACCTGGCCCAGGGTTTTCATCAAGTTCTCAAAGTGAGTGGATAGTATCCCTGCTCCTCTGAGGTCACTTCTCCAAGATTAAGTCAGACTAAATGCTCACATATTCCAGGAAAGAGATCGTGGCGGGCTCAAACGAACTCTCCTGTCACTACATCCACGCCTGTCATGTCCACCACTGCTCAAGGTCATGACCTTCCCTTCTTTGATTCTCCTGGCTTCCACCGCGCCTCGTGACCTCGCCTCTTGGAGGCCCTTTTCTTTCCTCAGTTCCCACGATCCCATGGCCCTCTGGCTCTCCTCCGTCTCTGGCCATCTTCCTTCCTACTCAATGCACTTGCAGGTTCTTCCTCTTTGCCCAACGCTGATAGGGGGCAGCCTCTTGATTTCTATCCTTGGTCTTCCTCTCTTTTCAGTAAACACGTTTTCCTTGTTCCCAGGGCTCCCTAATTATCAACATGTTGGCAACTTCAAACTGGGTCCCTCTCTGGGCAAATCATTCTGGGGAGCTCCAGGCCCATGGACCTCCTGGGTGTCTCACCGAGACATGTCAATCACACCTTACAGGCAGGATTTTCAACCTGATCCCATTATTCTTGTTTCCTCCTGCCCAAAACGGAGCACTTCGACTTCTGCATTTCCTGTATCATTGGCTGGTATCCATCCATCCATCCATCCATCCATCCATCCATCCAACAACTATCTACTAAACCCCTCCTCTGTGTCAGGCATTATGCTAGGTGTTAGGAATACAGAGATGCCCAAACAGACACATCTCTGCTCTCTCATGGAATTTATAGTTGGTAGGAGAAGATGGTCCGTAAGCAAGAAAACACACAAATGAATATAAACTTACATACTGTGAGAACTTCTCTGCAAGAAGACAATGCAATTCCAGGTACACGAGTGACTCGGACTGATTCACAATCCCACTGCAGACAAATGTATCCAACAACAATCCAAGAATAACGTGGACATGTTAGGATGATGGGGGAACGTTTCCCCAGGAAGTGTCATTAGGGCAGGGACATAAATGACAACTTGAGGTTAACCAGCTGATGTGTAGGCATATGTTCAAGGGGTGAACCGTCAGGTGGTCAGCAGATCCCCGGAAACAAATGATCAGCAATCTATCCCCTCCGTGCATCCCGGAGGAATACAAATCTATTAAAGAAATCTGAAGAATCAGGTGTCTGCGCAGCCCAAAATGAAGAGGGAGAGGTGGGCTGTAGCCAAATGGATGACATTAACATAGCCACAGAAAGATAGGATTAAGTTCATTTATTTATTTAAGACATATTTATTGAACACCTACTACATGCCTTGCTCTGTTACTGATGGGTACGGGACGGCCAGATTCTACGCACACGGAGTTCATTGCCTATTCATTTCTAGCTTAAGGGAAAGAATATTTAATGCCTGGGAGTTCCTAACCTTTTTTGGGCCATACACCCATTGGCTAGATTGTGAAGCTTGAAGGACCCCTTCTCAGATGAATGTTTTTAAATGAATAATGTAAAATACACAGGATTTCAAAGGAAACCAGTTATACTGAAATGCACTTCCTAAGGACTCCTTCACTTGGACTTAGGGGGTATCTCCAAGGTGAAGATGGTGACTCAAGCTGTCACACCCATGAGCTGTGGTACTTTTCAACTCATCCACGTGATGCCACGCCCTGAGTGGGTGGGTAATGGACAACTTCATTCATTCAACTTGCTAAATGGCTTTCACCCGGGCCCCCCACTCCTCGTTGACTTCTTCTAAAGCAAAGGATTCCTTGGTCAGGAGAGTTGAAAAACTAATTTCCTTGGCAGCTGTAGGGTTCCCCCTGGATCCTTAAATTGGAGTTTTGATGGACACATCTGACTTCTGTGGGCTTGTGGGTCAGTCCATTCCACAGAGATTTGGTGCCCATTCAAAATGTTAGTTCCAGGGCCCCACCCACGGCTCCTGAGTCAGGATGTCCTCATAAGGATCCCCAGGGTCTCAATTTTTAAGTTAGGGATTCTCCAATTTAAACTGTCATTTTAAATGACTAGTGATTAAATTGGTCATTCCCTACATCAGAGGCCTGCAGACCTTTTCTGAAACAGTCCAGGTAGTAAATATTTAGGCTCTGTGGATCACACAGTCGGCAATACAACTCTTCCACGATGCTATTGCATCATAGGCAGTATGTAAGCAGGTAGGCATGACTATGTTCCAACAAGATTTTATTTATAGACACTAAAATTTCAATTTTATGTAATTTTTACCTGTCATGAAATGTTATTCTGCTTTTGATTTTTTCCAACCATCAAAAAAAGAAAAAAAAATGTGAGGACCATTTTCAGCTCACAGGCCATTAGAAAATAAGCAGTGAGCTGCATTGGACCCCTGGGCTCTAGTTTGTCAGTTCTTGCTATAGAAGAAGCCACATTTTGAGCCTGGAATTAGCTCTTTTCTGATAACATTCCAAAAGTATGATCATACCTCCGAAAGACAGCTTTAGAAGGTCTGACAATGAAGTTTGCAAACTTGTTGCAACGATCTTGCTAACCTTTTTTGATATCAGAGGGATTACTCAGTATGAATTTGTACCAACTGGACGAACAGTTAACCAAGTTTACTATTTGGAAGTGCTGAAAAGGCTGCGTGAAAAAGTTAGACGACCTGAACTTTTCGCCAACAATTCATGGCTCTTGCATCACGACAATGCACCAGCTCACACGGCACTGTCTGTGAGGGAGTTTTCAGCCAGTAAACAAATCACTATATTGGAACACCCTCCCTGCTCACCTGATCTGGCCCCCAAAGACTTCATTCTCTACCTGAAGGTAAAGGAAATATTGAAAGGAAGACATTTTGATGACATTCAGGACATCAAGGGTAATACAACGACCGCTCTGATGGCCATTCAAGAAAAAGAGTTCTCAAATGGCTTTAAACGGTGGACTAGGCACCGGCATCGGTGCATAGCTTCCCAAGGGTAGTAGTTCGAAGGTGACTGTCGTGATATTCAGCCATGAGGTGTGTAGCACTTTTTCTAGGATGAGTTCGCAAACTTAATTGTATGATCTTCGTATGTTAAGGTGATTTGGGGGTGTCTCAAAGATAATTGAGTCGTGGGTATTCTTAGATGTTTGGGGCTGAATTGTACCCCCCTAACATTGGTATGTTGAAGCCCTAATCCCAGGACCTCAGAATGTGACTGTGTTTGGAGACGGGGTCTTTAAAGATGTGATTAAGTTAGAATGAAGTCGTGAGCATGGGCTTTCCTCCAGTATGACTGGTGTCCTTGTAAGAGGAGGCGACTGGAACACAGACATACACAGAGGGAAGACATGTAAAGACACAGGGAGCGACCGCTGAGCCATCTGAGAGGCCTCAGAAGAAACCAACACTGCCAACTCCTTGATCTTGAACTTCTTGCCCTCAGTCTGCGGTGCTTTGTTACGGCAGCCCTGGGAAACTCACACACTAGGTGTTGGGTGTACCTGCCGTGCAGAGTCATTCTTAATCTTCCCATAGGCCCCATGATCTAGGTTTAGCAATTCTTTTCTAGGTGGGAAGACGGAACATTGGAAGGGCTAGGTTCAGTGTCCAAACTCACACAGGTGAGAAGCAGATGAAACTTCCAGAGCCATTACTCTCCTCTGCTTGCCTGTGTGTCACCATAGAACCTATTTGTGCTTCAGAGAAAACGTGAAATGCAGTGGGAAACTTTGGGCAGGAGAAAGCTGTTGGTGGAAACAGACGTGCGTTAGGAGTCCAGACTCTATCATGTGCGAGACCTGGGAAGGGAGCATCAGATAAGCTGCTTCCCTTCCTTGGGTCCTCTGTTTTCATCACTATGAAAGGGGTGTCGCACCAGCGGAATTCCCAAGGCCTCTGGCAACAGTATCCCAGGAAGATTCAAGGGCAAGTTAGCTTCTTCTAGAAGATTCCTCAGGTTTAGCGCCAAACTCTTGTCTCACCAATGGAGTTACTGTGTTTAACTGGCTGGCGGCCATGAGACTTCTGAGAAGAAAAGGCAGGCACACGATTATAGCCAAGGAACCCCATAACCTCCTCTGCTCTTTCCTCTCGACTTCAAAAACACCCCCGTTCCATTTCCTTTCCGTGGCAGTGTTGGTTTTACGAGCTCAGATGGGATTCTAGATGTCCCCTCCCTCAAGAGGAATGCCAGGATCTGCTTTGTTGTTGAAGGTCGGGATTGGCGCCTGCAGGTGGGGGGGTCTTTGGCAGGGGGTTTAATGAGTTTTCCGTTTTCAGGGTGGTGGGTGCTTCCTTGACTCCACACCCTCTCTCTCCCAGGCTTGGACCCTGCTCTCTGGAGAACAATCCATCCTTTCTGGGACTGACATCAGTTAATGGGAGTGGGGAGGAAGTGCCCGGGAGCAGGGGCGGCTGGGGGTGTGTGTGTGGGGGGCAGATCCTGCCAGCACTGGGCCGGCCACAAAAGCTGGCATTACAATGGCAGCGCCCTCCAATAAGGGCCTTGTCTGAGAGTCAGAAGAGAGGCTGGCTGGGCGGAAATGGAGGAAGAATGCCGTGCTATTGTCCACGCTGGGGAAGCTCAAATGGGCCCCCTGGGAGGACCCCCACCCCCAGGAGGCTCTTGACGACCACTTCAGACAGACCCCCAGTCTTCAGCGATTAATGAAAAGCAAGTGGGCAGTGGGGTGAAAGCTCACACACTCCACCTCGGGGCTCCTGAGGGGTTAGGGCGTGGGGTTTTGACTGAGAATCAAGAAGCATCCACACTGTTCCCTCTTCTTAAAAAACGTCCACTTTAAAAAAAAAAAAAAGTCCGCTTTCTTTTTGGAAGGTCCTCCCCCCCACGGCACCCCCCACCCGCCTTTGAAATCTCAAGGCATGAGGCATTTCGGCTAAGGAACAGACTCAGAAATGACAAATGGCTGGTGTTAGGCACAAATTCCATCTTCTGGACAAAAATAGTTCCGTATGCTATTCAAGATAGGACCTTTAGATAACCATGGTCTGTGTGTTTCCGGGGGCATGGCTACCACGATATCCCCAGCCCACTCCCCTCCAGGCAGCCTAACAACATGAGTGAAAACAGGGAGGCCCGGGCCGAGGGAGGTGCTTTAGAGCTACTTTCTCAGTGGGGGTGAAGATTGATTCGGGGAGAGGTGGGAGCAAAACTCTTACTCTGTTTATGTATAAAGCATGGGTGTGCATACAAATAAGTACATACATAACAATATGCAGTGTTTGATATCACAATATCTGTGATGTTAACATTTCTTGGGGTGGGGGCCCGAAGAAAAACATGTCCAAAAAGGCTCCTTAAGGGGTGCACTAATGAAAAGTTTGAGAAACACTGGCTGAGAGTGGTAGATATAGATTTGGTCAGAGGGTCTTCATTCAAAACCCAGCCTTGTAGCTTTCTAGCTGTGTGACCCTGAGCCAGTGACTTAACGTCTCTGAGCTCAGTGTTTTCCCAGTGAAGTGGAGACTATACTATCTCTATATCTATGGATTTAAAGCCTTAACACATCCGAAGTGGCTAGAACAGCATCTGGCATCTCGCAAGCATTAGGTCGCTGTTTGTTATTTTGATCATTAGGAATGCAGAGGCTCAGCTTTGTCACTTTCTGCCTTCCAGCATTTGCATGTAAGATTATGTTGGCTAGATCCACTAACCTGAGCTCCTAGGAGCTCCGCTGGCACCCCAGGAGCCCAGTTCTCAGACTATCACTAAGAGATGCGATCGTTAGACCTTTGGCTAAGTCAAGTTTTCCCATCAGGTGTGTTACTCCGAGTGGAGGAACACAGTGCCAGCCCTGGAGGGCCACAGGCCACCCTTATGACCTATTTCATTGTTTTTCATGCCTGCCGAAAATGAGGTTCTGGAAAGGCCATCCTGGGAACATACAATTCCATCTGTTATTGTTTAATTTACTATCATAATCGTCATCGTCCTTAGGAAATTATGCCATGTTTCCAACCCCTATTCTGGCAAAGCTCTTGAGCCGCTCTTAGTTGTAATGGGGATTTAACAGGACCTTCCATTTTCCTAGGGGTGGACACTTGCCGAGTCCTTTGGAAATTTTCCCATGAAAACACCACCGGTTTCTGTCAGGCCTAATCCCTGGCAGATAAGGAAACGAACGCTTGGAGAAGTTATGTGACATCCCCAGAGTTACATAGCCAGTCACAGCAAAAGAGATTTGAAGACAGATCCTGCGGATTCCAAAGCTTTCGGCACAATACAACCTCCAAATTAAACAGAATAACAACAACAAAAATAACTCACGTTTATTGACTGCAGGGAGCTACTCGCAGGCCCCAGAGACTCTTGACAACCACTCCAGACAGACCCCCCAGTCTTTAGACATTCTGTTGTGTCAGATAATGTGCTAAGCACTAATGGGCGTTGTAGTATTTAATGAGCACGGTACCTCTTTTTATTCCCATTCCACAGATGGAGAAACTGAGGCTCAGACAAATTAATGTCTTTTGCCCATGACCCCAAAATAAGGAAGTGGGAAAGATGGAATTTGCATCTAGGCCTAACACCTGAGTGTGTGTTTCTAATCACTTCACTCTGTCCAAGTCATTCATTCATTCATTCATTCATTCATTCATTCTCCATTTTCCCATTCAAATCTGTACTGAGGATTTAATAGACTGTGATTTCTGAAGTCTCTTCCTGTGGCTCCTTCTCTGAGGATTTTCTTTCTTGGCTCCTCACTGTCCCTGTCCCTCCCCCTCCCCCTTCTAAATATGTTTGGAAAGTAAAAATCCTGTTGGGAGTATCCGATGAGACACAAGTTGTGAAAATGTTGTCTCTTCTCTCCCCCTGACTGGCGAGGTGGGTTGGGCCTGGAGCACATGTGTTGGTTCCGTGACCTGGAACAACGCACTTCATCTCTCTGGGTCTCAGCGTCCTCATCAGTTAAAACAGAGATCATAATACCGGTCCCAAAGGGTTGTTGTGAAGCAAAAAGGAAATTGTGTGCAAAACACTCCTGAGAAAATTGACATAGGAGAGGTCCTTCCCTGAGAACAGAGATCCCCTGCCAGTTGACATGACTGAAACCTCGAGTAGGGTCAGCTGAAGGGGTGGAGGGGACTGGGGTGGGACCTGCACACGCCTCCTAGGCCGGTATGCCTCCTGTGTTCTGACCTTCCCTGCATATGGTGACTGCGTCTGGGAGAGTTCAACACAACTAAGTCGTGCACAAAAAAACTCCCTTGGGGGCTGCCGGTTGGCTCAGTTGGTTAGAGCATCATGCTCATAACACCAAGGTCGCCGGTTCGATTCCCACATGGGCCAGTAAGCTGCGCCCTCCACAACTCGATTGAAAATAATGACTTAACTTGGAGCTGATGGGTCCTGGAAAAACACACTGTTCCCCAATATTCCCCAATTAAAAAAAGAAAAAAATTAAAAAAAAAACTCCCTCCCACTAAAGTCAAGTTTCATTCGCTCACTCACTCATTCATTCATTCACTCATTCACTGACTCACTCATTTATTCATTTACTTAATCATTTATTCACTCCTTTACTCATGTGCATATTCACTCACTTATTCACTAACTCGATCATTCACTCACTCATTCACTACCTCACTCATTCATTCATTCACTCACACGCTCAGTCATTCATATATTCATCCACTTATTTATTCGTTCTAAAATATTTAATAAACTGCTCTTCATCACTTGGCAATTATATGGTCAAGGTCACTGCTCAAATTCTAGAGGGGGCAGGGAGAGTAAAAAGCCAGTAAAAATTGCACTTGATAAATACAAATGGTGATAAGTGCTATGAAGAAAATAAACAGGCTGAATGAGAGTGGCAGGGTGGGGCCAGTTCCATAGGGTGTACAAGAGGGTGTGTGGGAGATGACATTTGAAGCAAAATCTGAAAAAACAGTAGACATCCAGTGACGAACTTAAGTCAAAATCAGAACTCGTCCTGACCCCCTTCCAATAGATTTGCTGCCTTGGTTATTAAAATGTGATTAGGGCTCCTTGTTTTTTTTCAAAAAAAAAAAATTTAAAGATGAAAATTTAATAAAACAATGTACCAAAGAGTGCTTAGTACAAACTTGGTATATTTTATATTTATAAAAATACTACTGTTTTGTAAATGAATTTATTTCTTTCCAATTTTTTTCAAGTCCATACCCACAATGCCTCTCTCCCGCACCATTTTAATACTTGCAAAGTCTGGCACATCCCTGTGTTTTCTGGTTTTATCCCCATTACATCCATACGAAAAGGTATTTCACTCGCAATTTAATTTGTGATGTTTTTTGCTCTTTAAACCCTTGTAATGTTCACCTTAGTGGTTCCATCTTGTAGGTTCATTCCTCCACGATAAATTCTGAGCGATGGCATGGCCGGGGGCGAGACTGGCCTATTTTTAAGGTTTATGATACATTTCACCACACTGACCTTCACCAATTCACCCAGAAGGAGAATGTCCAAAGAGGTCTTTCTCCTTTCCTTCCCTTTTTCCTACGAAGGAGGGAAGGAAAGAAGACTTTTCTCAGGGGGTTGGGTCAGCCTGTTGGGAAGCACTTAATTGTGGCTAATGATCACATGTCTTTGTGAAGACAGCAAGATGCCACTGGTTGGTCCCCCAGCCTGGGAAGGTGGACCCTTGCTGGACACTGAAATGCAACCACCTCTCTTTGTAAGCAAGGGTAGGATGGCTTTTTAACTGACTGGGGACCAGAGCAGGAGTCTTAGAAAAACAAAGATAGGGGACTCTTGAAGCCGACAGCTGCCTCTGGGGCCAGCCCTGCCAAAGATCTACTAATGTATTCATTCACTACTGCGTGCCTTCAGGAATTTTAAAAGAGGAGAAAACAAACATTTGTTTATTCATTCTTCTTGTCTCCTGAGATCTCAAACCACCTCAAGGTCCAGTGATCCGAGGAATAGACTCAGTGAAATATGACTTCAAACTCCACTAAGCAAAAGGTCTTTTAGAGGGATGAATTGGTGAAGAAATGGAATTTAGGGGCCTTTTAAAGTATATGTGTGGAAAAATCTGAAACATAGTCAAATACAGTGAAGTCCCCTGTGCCTAGCAACAAATTTCAGCAGTGACTAACTTTGGACAAGGATCTTTTTAGCATTTTGAGGGGACCCTCACCCCACACCTTAAAATGCACCCATACTGCATAATAAATGCAATTTTATAGAGCTAGATGAGCTGAGCTGTTGGCAAGTTGACATCAAGTTACATTTTGTCGACATTTAAGCATTTATTCATTTTAACTTAACAAGTTTCCTCTCTCCTCCCTTGGGTCGTCTGAGGAAAGGCGTCCATTGCCCTCAATGGTTAAATTGGCCTGTTCTAGATACACAAAATGACACTTAGGTCAATAAAAAGAGCCATCCGACCAATTAAAAACCTCTTATGACAATGGGGCTTTAGATCCAGGGGGGCTGGAGGAGGAATTGTCAAAGATTCAGCCCAAACTTTCCCTATCAATGGGGAAAAAAATAAAATAAAAGAGCACTCTGTGTGTCATGGATTGTGCTAACTAAAGTTCTTGCCATCGACATTTTTTTTTTAATTTATTGGGGTGACAATTGTTAGTAAAATTACATGGATTTCAGGTGTACAATTCTGTATTACATCATCTATAAATCCCATTGTGTGTTCACCACCCAGAGTCAGTTCTCCTTCCATCACCATATATTTGATCCCCCTTAACATTTTATAAATGGGGATGACAATTGTACTACATATAGAGCTAGCGGATATTATTCTTCTTCCTGTAGTTTTTGCTGTTTTTATTGATGAGTCAGTGTTATTCTTATTACTTGTTTTCATAAGGAAACACAGGCTCAGAGAGTTAAAGTAACTTATCTAAGGTCACACAGCACTTGCTGGAGCCTGAATAGAATCTCTGGTCTTATCCACTAGATCATAAGCTCTCCTGTGACCTCTGCAGTGAACACCCCAGCCCCTGGGTTCAGAATTTTGTCTCCCCTACTTACGGAGAAATCAATCATTCATTCCTCCTTCTCTGAATTTTGGTGTTCGTATTTGTCAAACAAGGTTAATAATATCTACTTACCCAGAGGCCACAGGTTTACCTCAGGTAACATGTGAGAAAATCCTTTATAATCAGCAGTGTCTCCCTTAAATGTGAGTTATTCTTCTATCTCTATTGCTGTTTTTACAAGAGAAGGTCAGAAATAGATCAGAAGGGAAGTAGAGCAGGGAAATGATAATGTGTGAACCCTAGTAGGTGACATTTTAACAGCTCACCATTAGGTCCCTTGGCCCAATGAGCACTTGGCTCATTCTCTGTCTGGCACACAGTAGGTGCTCAATATTTATTTGGGAAGGGGAATGAAAACCTAAAAGGAAGGGTGGGTTCGTAAACCTAAACTGTGAACCCCAGGGAGTCAATGGATGAGCTCTAGGAGAAGTCTATGAATTTTCATGAAGAGGAGGTACCCACCTTCTGAGTTCTGGGGACGTGCATTTTCCTGGGAGAAGAACAGGGGTCTGTGACACACAAAAAAGTGGGATGAAACCCTTCCGCAGCATTTGCCCACAGAATTTGCCTTCTGACGAACTTTTCCTGAAAGTGCAAAGTGGTAAGAGCAGTTGAACAGGATTTCAAAAACAAACACATATATACACATAGATGTGTAATTAGACAGCTGTATGTGTGTGTGTGTGTGTGTGTGTGTGTGTGTGTGTGTGTGTGTATACAGAGGGTGCCAAAAAAATGTGTACACATTTTAAGAAAGGAAAAAAACTGTATTAAAATTACGCTGATGGGAACCACTTTGAGCATCTCTTGTCATTGCAGAAGTCAAACATGACGTGTGTTCGTCTTTTGTTATCGGTATATATTATTACAATTTTGAAACAGTTTTTTCTTTCTTAAAATGTGATTTTTTTTGGCACCATTTGTCTATATCGATCTATCTATATCTTTGTTTCTCAAACCCTATTCAGCTGCTTTTACATATTTACATATAAATATTACATATACATCAATTTCATTTCTTGGAAAAACAATTACATAGCAACAACCAAAGACATATTGAATCATGCACAATTCCAACAAAAATTTGGGGTTCGCGCTTCCACTTTTCCTGTCCTTGAGTTCAGAAATTTGAACATTGACCTAGTATTTTGAAATTTACTTATTATATTTTATTGTTGTTAATCAATATAATGCGTTTCCCATGTTGCTAGATAGGTTTCACCTCCACCATTTTATTCATTATGTAATTGTCTATCCCTTTACATACTAACTCATTTAATACACAGGTTGTTGTTTTGAGAATGGCGTTGACGTAAGACGCGAGCTTGGAACAGGGTTTGGCGCATACTAACTGCTCAATAAACAATAATGCTATTTAATTGCAACCTCACAACACGTTTATGAGGTAGGTATTATCCCTCTCATTTTACAGAAAACTAAGGCACAGAGAGGTTAGGTAACTTGTCCTGGATAAGGAGTGAAGTCCAAGAACCGTTTGGTGTGTTAATCATTTCTAAACTCCTAGATCTTCCATCTGGCCCACCTCCCACCTTGGGGCAGGTCTTACAGTACAAAGAATTTAATCTTTGATGTGCTAATCACATTTGTTTGCATGGAGATTAGAAAAGGATACTGGGATTTATTTATGTAGTTCCTGACTCTAAAAGGCCTCTTGAGATGAGAGAGATTAGCTGTTTCATTGTATTGTTGGGTTAGAGTATTGTCCTCCAAGGTCAGGACTTTCCTGCTCATCCTGACAGCGTAAGGACCTCAGACAACACATGTCAACGTTCAGCCTGAATCTCGGTTTCTTCACCTCTAAAATGGGCACTCTTTTCCTAGAGGGGGCTGCACTGGCACCAACAGGATGCAATTGACCTGACTCTCGACTCCAACCCCGCCCCCTCCATTCATCCAGCACCCCGTGTTCAAATCCATATCCCAGAGACCTCATTCCTGCTTCCCCTTCTCCCCCCACCTCCCTCTTCTTCTTAGTTAACCTTCAATGGTCTCCCGTCATCCCCAGGAATAAACTCACTTATCCTCATCTCTGAAGTGAGGATAACACTCTCCAACTCAGAAGTTTTCATGAGGAGTAAGTGACAAAATATATTTCAAACACAATGTGTTGCGCATCGCTGCTACTCAAAATAAATGTATTATCACTAGTCATTTTGTGGTTGTTAGCCGGAGTGAGTGACACGTCCAGCTACTTAGAGAACTCGCACCGAGTTGGCCTGCTAAGACGTGCAGGCTAGCAACTGTCTTCTCTGACAATTTCCAAAACAGCGCTGACCACACAACAGTATTGAAGTCCAATTTCTTTCTCGTTTGGGAAGAACTAACTCTCTCTTCCGCTGAAAAGGAAAAAAGGGGTGACCTCTGAACCTCTGTCCACCGGAAAGTCAAATTCTAAAGGAGGCCACCAGAGGGCTCTGCCAAGAGGCCTGGCTTAAATAAAGTCCCAGGGCTGTTCGACACTTTCCTGAGAAATGACATCCTGTTTGCGAATCTGGGGCCCCCATAGCCTCTCAGTGTCTCTGAATCTCAGGACTGGGACTCTCTTGGAAGATATTCCAGATCTGCTTTCTTTCTTTCTTTCGATTTCCCCCTGGACATGCATTTTTTTTCTGGGCGGGCAACGCCTCTCTGATTTGGGTTGTTTTCTGGGTTTCCAGTGTGTGCCTATGCAGAGAGGGCTGCAGATAGCGAATCTTGCCCCCTCACCAACCATTCAAAGACAAGATCAAGATAGAATCCAAGAACTCAGACCTCAAAAGCCAGTTAAGCTGTGCTATGGAAGACAAGCCTCAACTGGCTCTATTTTGGGAGTTCCCGGCATTCCAGCTGATAAGGAGTCTCCTCTGAAAAACCTAAAGGGCCTGCCCAGGAGGCAAAGTGGGTGGAAGGTGTAACAGTGATCACCCCTTACCAGAGCAGGTACTGGGCATTTCCAGAACTTTCCAGCTTCTTTATACGTTCACCACAACCTGCCAAGACTGACAGGGCTGATAGACCCCTTTGAATAGAGGAAGCTACAGAAGTTCAGAGGTCACGTTCCCAAGGTCACCTAAGTCACGGAGCCAGGATGCATACTGAGAACTTGCCACATATCCGACGGGTTCCAAGTTCTGGTCTTTAGTCCTCTGTGTGACCCCGACTCCTACCCCCAGCTGCCCTATATTTTAAATCTGCTGTTAGAAAGCAGGATTTTTCGGCAAGACCTGTTCACTTTTTGCTGGTTCTGAAGTAAAGAGGTCCCAAGCTGTTTGTGGATGTCAAGGATTCAGGCACTGCAGTTTTCACCTGGCCTCGTAGGCAATGCTCCGTATGCAGACCTTCTGGAGAGACCGGGAAGGTTTGCAGGATTAAGTCCCCAGTGGTTCATGTGCTTGCACTGGACAAATACAAGTTCAGAATCACTTCGAAATAGTTTACTTAGGAACTACGGATGCACACTTTTTTATGCCACCATGTCCATATCCAACAACAAGCACCCCTAGGTTTTTTCTGAACTGGGAATGCAGTCTATTTTGCCATGACCCAACGTTGAATGAATGAGCTGTGGATTCAGGGCCCGGTAGAGAAAAACCACAGAAATATAGCTCCATATTTTTCTTGGAAATAAGTTCTAAGCAGCCATTAAAGTTAATACGTGTGTGTGTCACTGAATTATTCAAGGATTGATTTCTTTAGCCATGGCCCAAAGCCTTTTTTTAAAAAAAATACGTAAATCATCTTTAGAGATTATTTTTGTTTAGAATTTTTTTTTAAATAATTTCTTTGTTTGTTTTGCCATTTAAAGATTTTCCCCATAATCGGACACTTTTCAAATTATAGTCTTTAACTTCAAAAGTAATATATGTCTTACTGTTAAAAAAAATTTACATCCATCTCCCACCCCAATAATGTCTTTGGTCCTCTGATATTCCAGTTCCCTAGGAGTAACAATAACGTGTGGATTTAAATCATGTGAATTACCTCAATATCAAATTTCATAAATGTTCAAAGAACTTCAAGTCCTCAGATGAGAAAATAGAAGTCTAGACTCCCCTTTGAGGTATTTAAAAATATTGTTTATGTCTCTACAACACCTGCTCCCGCCCCCATTTTCACTTTTTAAAAAAACTAACATTTATCAAGTGCCTACTATGTGCCAGGTACTGTATAAATGCTTCTTCATGTAGTTTATCCTTGTCATACGCCTACTATAATCTCCCATTATACAGATTAGGAAACTGAGGCATTGAGAGGTAAACCCGTTTTCTCAAGATGGCTTAGCTAGGAAGTCACTGAGGTGGAACTTGGTCCCAGGGATGCGCTTTCTGGAATGACTCGCTTCCTCGTACCTGTCCAGGCCAGGGTTTCTCGGTCTTGGTGTTGTTGGCATTTTGTACTAGACAACTTGTGGCGGGGGCTGTCCTGTGCACTGCAGGTTGGTTAGAAGCATCCCTAGCCTCTAACCACTAGAAGCCAGTAGAAACACCTTTTCACCCCCATTTGGGACAACCAAAAATATGTTCAAATGTTGTGAAATGTGCCCTGATTGGGGGGAAAAAAAATCCTGCCTTACAAAAAATGAGAACTGCTCCTCTTGGCTAACCTTTCATTCCGGAGCAGCAGTGTGTGATCCAAATGCTCTCGGCTGGGACATCCCAATCACTGATGGAATTTTAAGCTGGTTTGCTTACTCCTGTCAAGAGCTTACTCTCTATTTATCTTCTCCAGAAACTCTGGATGCACCAAGGGGTTCCTTCTTCCCTACAATACACCAAAGCCCAGTAGTTTTATTTTTATTCTTCCCACACTTACCCCACCTCTCCAGGCGTAAGTGCACAGTGTATCTCACCCCTTCCCACCTTGGCAAGACCGAGGGGAGACCGTAGAGGTAAGGGCTCTGTGATTCACCTTCCTGACATGTCTTTGATCCCAAAGCCAAGAACAGGTCATGGCACAGAACAGGTGTAAATACCTGTTTGACAAATGGAAAGAAAAGATACACAGGAGAAGCCGATGAAGACCTCTGGGCTGGGTGGGGGGTTAAGGAAGAGCGAGTGTTCTTTCACCTGCATATACTCGTGTATTTTTGAATTGAAAAGGAAAAAAAAAACAATAAGCAAGTATGAGCTACTTTTCTAACATTAAAAAAAATACATTAAAATGTTCAATGAGGCCGAATACACGGTATGCTCCCAAATTGATTTTTAAAAAAATATCTACACAAAGACACAAGGGAAAATATAGCAAAATGTCCTCAGGGGTTGTCCCTGGGTAGGGTTTATTTTTCTGTTGTGCCTCTCAGGAGTTCTCAGAGGCGCCTGCACCGGCTTCAGGATGGGGGAGTCCCGTTCTCATACCCAGGCTCCGTGGCTCACTAGCTGTGTGACCTTGGGCAAGCAAGGTCATCTTCTGAGCTTCGGCTTGTTCATCTGCAAAATGAGATAATAGCAGGAACCTCATCATAAAAACATGGAATGATTAAAGGAGATAAAGATGTAAAATAAAGCGCTTTAATCAGGGCTCAATAAATGGTAGGAATTCTCTCTTTCATCAAACATGTATTCTTTCTCTTTTTAATATGAAAAGATGATCACAGCCCATCAATTTTTTTTTTTTTTTTTTTTTTTTTTAAATCCTGAAGGAAAGTTATCAGAACATCTGCTTGCCCCTTTTCCTCATGACAGAGTCCTCTCCTCCCTGGCTGGGACAGTTGGGCCACCTCATCCTAAACGCCCCTTAAAAGCCCAGTGGCCAATGCAGGGGTGGCTTCAAGCTCAGAGCCAACTCTAAGAAACCCAGAGACTTCATGTAAATATACCTGCACTCACGGAGGAAAACAGCGAATCCCTCAATTGTCAAGAATCTCTAATGACTTCATCTTGTGTCTTTGAGGTCAATTCGGCGATATTTTATTTCCCTAGTCATTTGGCTCGGGCTGATAAGGAATTTGTTTTTTCCATTCGTCCACCCTCCTTGCTTAACCGGCAGAGCAAGCCTGCTGAGATTTGTACTATTCACCCTTTTTACAGGTGAGCACAGTGAGGTTGAAGGTGGTAAAGAGACCGCCAGCTGGCAAATGACACAGCCAGGTGTGAATCGAGTTTGGACTTAATTTAAATACATTCAGGACAATCAGACACAGCCTAGCCTGGTGTCACATAGAACCTTGCCGTGGTCTGTGGACCAGCAGGAGAGCTTTCCCAGGAGTGTGTAAATGTGTGCACCTCCAACCTGCCTCCCCCCACTGAGTCAGAATTATGTTCAGAACTGGCTTTGTTCACTGTGTTTCGTGTCCCCTGCCTCCAGGACTATTTCTCTGGCCTCAAACCAGGTCTCTGTCATCTCTGAATCTCGCCCCCCCCCCCCCCCCCCGGCCTTTAATCGTCTCCCTTTTGTTCCTTCTATATCAATCGGACACCTCTGGCTTTAAATCTTTCAATGGCTCCGTACTACCTGTGCATTCACGTCTTCTCATTCCCTCTCCTGCTCTGGACTGGGCCTTCTTGTCCCTTCTCATCGCAAGGCAGCCCACACTCCGTGGTCCAGCCTCATCTCATGACCTGCCCGCCCTGGCATGCACCCTGCCCCTGGGACTTTGTACGCTCTATTCTTACTGCCTGGGACATGCTCGGTTTGCTTTATCCCTAGATCAATCTAACTCGCCCTTTGTTCTCCTATGGGTGCTTCTTCCTCCAGAAAATGTTCCGGCCCTCTGAACTTGCCCCATCGTAGGTATCATTGCGTGACATCATGTGGCCAGCCTGTTGACTTGTCCCCCTCTAGGTTTTCAGCTCAGAGGACAGAAACGGGGTCTTCCCCGTTGGAGTAGCTTCAGCACTTAGCACTAACCTCGAAACACAGTGCATGCTCCATAGTGGTTGATTGAATCCACTGAAAAGCACCCTTGAGTTCCGTCTCTTATAGCTGGGCCATCGGTGTGAAAGCCCCACACGGTCAATGCTCTTCTCGCGGTGCTATAAGAACCACCTGTGGGGTGCTTTAGGTCTTTTATAACATGTGTTTTGTTTTTGTGTTTGGTTCGTGAAACATAACCGCGTAGGATATACGCAGTTTCACCCATACTTTGAAAGTGAACATCAGGTTACTGGCATGAAGACATTATCCAAAATAGCTCCACAAATCTCCCCTAGTCCCCCGTCCCTCGCCCTAAGAGTAACCTGGCTATTTGGGGTAATCATTGTCTTGCTTTTCTTTGTCGCCTTAAGCCCTGCGTAAATGAAGGGAACTGCCACCCCTGAAGCTGCCATTTGAAGATACCAATTTTAAGCTGTTTATTAAGAAACAAAAGACTCAGAAAGAACATTTGACCCCACCCGCTTCCCTGCTCAAGAGATTCAGACAGAAAAACCTGCTTCAGGAAGGAGATCTTAGGATGTTTGCTTTCGCCTAATTTGAATTAAGTGTGGTAAATATGGCTTCAGATGGAGGCTTGCCTGTAGTTCCCTGTGTCCCACTGTTTCTCAGTCGCCCATCAAGAATTTGCCTGCCACGTGAGTTCAGGTTTTCTTCAATTTACCTGCAAATCGCCCATTCTCACTTCTGAAATCTAAGACCCCTTTCCCTCCCTTTTCTCCTTTGTCCAAAGTGTCATATATACTCAGTGTTGCCTCCGTGTCTTTGGAATTTTCATGCTTACGTGAATGTTCCATGGACATGTATTCAAATTTTGATTTTTCTCCTGTTCATCTGTCTCTGTGGATTTGATTCATTTTCTTTTTTAGCCCCCACAGAAGCCTCCCTAAGCAATAGAGCTTCATCTCACCTCTTTTGCTTTTGAACTTCATATAAATGGAATCGTGCTCTGTGAGTTTCTCAGGTCTGGCTTCTCCCCCTCCACATGCCACCTGTGAGACCGTCCGTGGTGTTGCAGGTGGCTGCGTGTCATCATGGTAATCGCTGCATACGTAATTTGTAGTTCACCGTCTCCCATTTTAGTGTTGGGGGGCTGTGGGGCTGTTTCAAGTTTGAAGCTATCACACTTCATGATGTGGGAACAACGTTCGTGGTTGTTTCTCCCTGTGTGTATGCACACGTGCCTCTGAGCGTCCCTAGGGAAGAACCCCACAAGTGGAGTGCATATATATATTCAGCACACTGCCCCCTAAAACGGTCATAGAGCCTTTGTTCTTGGTGTCCTGGGTAAGAACTGGAGGTACTGGGGGTTTTCTTCTACATCCTGTCTCAATCTCTCAAAAAAGGAAAAAAAAAAAAAAAAAGGAGAAAGAGAAAGAAGTCTTCTACCCCATAATCTCAGGTTGCCCGAGGGTCTTTCCATTGACCTGCTGAAGCAGGCTTGCCCAGACGGAAGGAGAGCAGGGAATGGATGGTCCCCTGTCTTTGATGCCTATCTGAGCGAGCCTGGGATGGATTTGGGCTTCTCCGGTGACTCAATCAGGAAGAATCTTCCCAGCAGAGCTCCCTGGCACCACCCCCACCCCACCCCCCAGGCAGCTCCAGGAAGGGAGAGAGAGGTTCTCCTGGGCAGGGGTGGGGGGCAGGAACAGGGCCCAATGACTGCCTTTGGGGGCTCACTTTTTTCCGCAGTAGAGGACTCATCGAGTCTCTGAGTTGTATTTTGTCATTTTCCCCAAATGGAAGTAACTTAGGGTCCTTTCTAATCGTGAAGATGATTTTTATGACCTTAGAAATAAAGAAATAAGAATTCTAAAAAATATAAAGAGGAAAGTAAAAATGATCACCATTTAGAAATAGGTATATATATATATGTGTATGTGTTTGCGTATATATGTATATATCTATTAGGTTGGTGCAAAAGCAACTGAGGTTTGAAAGGTTAAAAATAATTGCAAAAACCACAATTACTTTTGCACCAAAGTTATATATATATATACACACACACACACACATATTATACATGCAATGTTGGGGAAATTTGCATGTGGATGGTATATTAGATAATAGAGATAACTGTCCTGTCATTATGTAAGAGACTATCCTTGCACTTAGGAGATACATGCTGGAGAATGAAGGTGTAAAGTGTCCTGATGCCTGCACCTTACTTTCAAATGGTTCCCCCCTAAAAAAATAACAATCATAACCTGTGTATAGGTAGATATAGGCGCAGATATAGATATAAGTAAAGACACAGTTATAAAACAAATGTGGCAAAATGTCAGCAATGCTGACTTTGGTGAAAGGGAGTATGCAGCGTCATTGTACTATAGCTGCAACTTCTCTGTCAAGTTTGAATTTTCTTCCAGCTTTATGAAGATGCAATTGAGATATAGTTTTGTGAAAACTTAAGGCATACAACGTGGTGGTTTGATACACGTATGTATTGCAAAATGAGGACCACAATAAGGTTAGTTAACACCTCCCTCATCTCACACAATTACATTTTGTCTGTGTATGTTTGGTGAGGCCATTTAAGAGTTACCCTCTTGGCAACTTGCAAGAATACAACACAGTGTTGTTAACTAGAGTCACCATGCTATGTTCTGGATCTCCAGAACAATTCCTCTGGAGCTAAAAGTTTGTATCCTTTGACCAACATCTCACCACTTACCCCAACCCCCAGCTCCTGGCAATCTCCTAGGGACTCTGTGTCTACAAGTTTGGCTTTGTTTTAGATTCCACACATAAGTGAGATCAAATGGCATTTGTCTCCTCTGTCTGACTTATCTCACTTAGCATAATGCCCTCAAGGTCCATCCATGTTGTTGCAAATGGCAGAATCACCTTCTTTTTATTTCTGCTGAATAATGTTCCACTGTATGTAGATGCCACATTTTTTTTATGCACTTACCTGTTGATGAACACAGGCTGTTTTCATATCTTGTCTAGTGTGAATAATCCTGCAATGAACATGGGGGTGTTACAAACCTATTTTTATCCTTTGTGTGTATTTTTTAAAAAATTTTTATTGGTGAATATTGGGGGACAGTGTGTTTTTCCAGGGCCCATACAGCTCTAAGTCATTGTCCTTCAATCCAGTTGTGGAGGGCGCAGCTCAGCTTCAAGTGCAGTCGCCGTTTTCAACCTTTAGTTGAAGGGGGCGCAGCCCACCATCCCATGCGGGAATTGAACCGGCAACCCTGTTGTTGAGAGCTCGCGCTCTAACCAACTGAGCCTTCCAGCCGCCCCCTTTGTGTTTTTTATAATAGCCATCCTACCAGGTGTGAGGTGATATCTCATTGTGGTCTTGATTTGCATTTCCCGGATGATTAGTGATGTTGAGCATCTTTTCGTGGACCTGTTGGCCATTATTGTATGTCTTCACTGGAAAACTGTCTCCTGAGATCCTCTGCCCATTTTTAAATCAGATTATTTGTTTTTTTGTGCTGTGTTGTATACGTTCTTTATTTATGTTGGATAGTCACCCCTTACTAGATCGTATGGTTTGTCCCATTTTGTAGGTTGCCTCTTCATTTTGTTGAATTGTTTTTTTCGAAACAAAAAGCTAAAAGTGACCTCCAAATCCCACTATCTGAAGATAACCACTGTTTATAGCTGATGAATTTTCTACACAACTTTTTAAGATTTCACGTGTGTGCACACACACATACATGTAAGTTTACGATGCATGGGCTTATATTTTGCTTGCTGGCTTATCACAGTTACTTTTTATGTTGCTTTTCACGTCAGTGTTTGGGTTAATTGTTTTTGATAACTATTTATTGTTTTTGGACTTTCACTCTTCCCTGAAGAGCTTTACTTCAGATTATTTCATTTAATTTTTACAACAGTGTCATAGGGTAGGTATTGTCATTACCTCCATTTTAAAGATGAGGAGACTGAGGCTTAGCAAGGTGAATGACTTATCCAAAGGCACACAGCCAGCTTTATCTAATTCCAGACATTTGGGGCTCTTAAACCATTGGCTTTGCTTAAAGCAAGATGCACTTGCAATTTACTTTTGTGATCAAACCAAGCAAAGGCAAGGCTGATTATAGATTATTGAAGTTCACCCCTACAAGGGGCGTGGCCAGAATTGGGTTTGGGGTGGTGAAGCCGACAGCTTCTGCTGGAGCTCTGCTGCCCCCTGGTGGCAAGGCTCTTCTATTGCTTAGCTGGTCAGTCCCTTAGCAGGGGTTAGTTTTCATTGGTTTCACACCCTTTAGTAGACAACAAGAACACTAGCAATATAACAGTCATTATCTAAATATTTAAAACATATTGAACTGAGAGTTACATACACTATCAATCCCTATGCCATCGAGAAGAAACTAGGGCTCAGAGCGGTTAACTCCTTAATGTCCTGTGTGGCTCACTAGTGGCAAAACTCAAATTCAATTCTAGCTTCCGCTTGTGCTTAAGTGAGCCAGATAGATCCAGCCAATCTGACACAAAGCAATATCCTTGAAACCCTTTGGTCAATTTAATCTGATTCCATAGCAGGGTGGTAGACATCTAAAGTATAGGCTCCACGGTCTGGCAGTCCTACGTTCTAATGCTGTCTCTGCCGCTTCCTACTTTTATGACTTTGAGGAAGTCTCTGGACTTCTCAGAAGTTATGTGAAAACAGGGGAGAGATGAGTCATGCAAGAAAAGGAGCTTCGCCCAGGGGCTGGCATCTAAGAAGCAGTCGATAAGTTAGAGCTTCCTGTCAAGTCCTGGACTGAGAACCAGGGTCCTGGATTCCGGTTCTGGCTCTGATATTCACTAGATGTGAGCAGGTCCCTTTGCGCTCTGGGACTCTGTTTCCTCCTCCGTCAAAGACATTCATCCAAAAGCCATTTAACGCATTCTTTATCATCATAATTGGTGTCATGTTTTCTGTTCTATAGAATTCTAAAGTCAGATGTGCCTTGACTTTGTGTCTTCTTGCCTTTGCTCACACAATTTCTTCCACCTGGTCTGCCCGCTCCTCCCCGTGTATGAAAAGGCAGTCTTGCAGCTAGCTATAAAGAGCAGCAGCATCTGAATCAGACAGAGCTGCGTTCAAATTCCACCTCTTCTAGTTCCTAGCTATTTGACCTGAGTCAATTCACTTATTTTCCTCAGTTTTCTCATCCGTACATTGGGCATAATAACAGTATTGATGTGATTAGATTAAATCGTGGCATGCGCTGCATTCTCAGTCACTGTTAGTGAATTCTTGAATAATACTTGATCCCATGAGGCTGCTTCTTGGTGCTGATTGGGGTTATGGTCAGGGTTCAGTGGAGGGGGGTGGGTTGCAGGAAATACTCTATTTGAATTTTCCCATCATAAACCTCAGTCTAGGTTAATCAGCATGTATGCCAGTGGCTCAGCGTAAGCCACCATTTATCCCCAGAGATGAAGGAATTCCCATAAACCCTTAGGCTTCCAAACAAACATCTTCCCACACTCAACACATCCCATTCCCACAACCTTGGGCCTCTCCAAGGAATACAGCAGTGGGAGGCAGGACATGGAGTCCCATCGTGGAGGAACACTTTGCAAGATGCTCCATGCTGGCTTCTTCTTTGGGAAACGAAGTCTTCATAAAACGAAATGTCTAAGTCTGCTTCATCCGTTTTGGGGACTCTCTTTTAGGTGCCGTGGCTCTGATGGCTGCTGGATAATTTTGATTTCTTCCCAGCCTCCTCTTGTGTAGGTGTTTCTCATCAAACCCATGTGGGTGCTGCAGCCAGAGAGACGTAGGTCAGCATTCCGGCTTCTCCAATTACTTGCTATGTGATCATGGCCGAGTCACCTTACCTTTCCGAGTCCTACTTCCACGTCTCTAACACACAGATACTGAGCTTGTGTAGCTATTGTTGAAAGATTCAATTAAACGATATCTTTGCCAAATGCTTTGATCCCTTGTGTCCCAGGCATTTATAGCTTTGGGGCAAACCACCTTAAAACTCAGTGCCTGAAAACATCAACAACATGTGTCATGCAGGGTGTCATTCGGGTCTCTGGTCCCACTCCCCACATAAGAATGCAGGATATGGTGAGGCCAACAAGGAACACCCATGGAGCCATAGATAGGGGAGTCATACCACTATAGTTTCGCTGGCGGCTGGGTTGGAGACATAGGAAGCAGGAGCCACACTATCTGCAATCCACCGCCCACTTCTCTGCCAACCAACCTCACTTGCTAACTGCAATCTGCTCCCGCTAGCTCAGCCACCATCTTCTTGCTAGCCCCCACTTTTCTGCTAGCGTAGCCACAGCAGTTATATTAATGGCCAATGGCTCACTGGTTACAGCTGACGGCCAACTAGCCACAGCTGATGGCCATCTAATCACAGTTGATGGCCATTTACTACCTGAGCCAGCACCTTTCCATGTGAGGCCGAGAGCCTGGAAACTGCACTCCTGGCTCTGTCCCCACAACATGTATTTTGCTTACAGATAGGCAATGCGGCAGGGCTTGGTGAAGATAGATTGTCTCCTGTCCCACTCAGCATCAGCTGGGGTGGCTCAAAGGCTGGGGGCTGGGATTATCAGATGACTCACTCATTCACAGGTCTGGTGGTTGGTTCCTTAACTCTTGGCTGGTTCCTGAACTGAGTCCATCTGCCCAAACACCTACATGTGGCCTCTCTGTGTGGCTTCGGCTTCCTTACAATGTGGCAGCTGGGTTTTAAGGGTGAATGTCTTAACACAGAGACAGCCTAAGTGGAAGCCATTTCATCTTTTATGTCCTTATCTCAGATTTTACAGAGCTTCTCTTCTGCAACATGCAATTCATTGAGTCAGTCACAAAAGCCTGCTTGGGTTGGAAGGGAGGGGCAATATGTCCACCTCTAGATGGGGGAGTTCCAAGGTTTTGGAAGAGAATAGAGGACCAGAAACAATGCTATGGCCTTTTAAACTTTTTTTAATTAAATTTATTGGGGTGACATTGGTTAATAAAATTATATAGTTTTCAAGTGTACAGTTCTATAATACATCATATGTATATGGCATTGTGTGTTCACCACCCAGAGTCAAATCTCCTGCCATCACCATATATTTGACCCCCTTTACCCTTTTCTACGTCCCCCTCCCCCCTTTCCCTCTGGTAACCACTAAATTGTTGTCGGTGTCTGTGAGTTTTTGTCTTGTTCGTTCATTGCTTTCAGTTTCCTATCCACATATGAGTGAAATCATACTGTTCTCGACATTTTGTGTCTGACTTATTTCACTTAGCGTGATATTCTCAAGATCCATCCATGTTGTCACAAATGGCAGTCCTCCATCTTTCCTTATGGCCGAGAAGTATTCCATTGTGATATATACCACATCGTCTTTATCCAAACATCTATCAAAGGGCACTTTGGTTTTTCCCATGTTTTGGCCACCACGAATAAAGCTGCAATGAACATAGGGGTACATATATCTTTACGGATAAATGTTTTCAGATTTTTTGGGTAGATACCTGTGGGGACAGAGTCCCAGAGAGCAGTTTCCAGGCTCTCGGCCTCACGTGGAAAGGTGCTGGCTCGGGTAGTAGATGGCCATCAGCTGTGACCAGTTGGCCATCTGTTGTTACCGGTTAGCTATTAGCCACTGATATAACTGCCGTGGCTACACTGGCAAGGCGGTAGGTTGGTTGGTTGGTTGGCAGAGAAGTGGACAGCAGTGAGAATATGGTGGTATGACTCCCCTATCTATGGCTCCGTGGGTGTTCCTTTTTGGCCTCACCACGTCCTGCGTTCTGGTGCGAGGAGCGGGACCAGAGACCCTGTATTACAGTACCCAGAAGAGAGATTGCTGGGTCATATGGTAATTCTGTTCTTAGTTTTTTGAGGAATCTCCACACTGTTTTTCATAGTGCCTGCACCAATTTACAATCCCACCAGCAGTGTATGAGGGTTTTTTTCCCCCCACAACTTCTCCAACACTTGTTATTACTTGCCTTGTTGATAATAGCCATTCTAATGCCACGACCTTTTGAGGAAAATATAAAATGTTTTTTCTAGTAAGTGCTAAAGAAAGACTAAATCTTAAAGATTACTCCCTCTGAGCCTTACATATATATTTTCTAATTTGAAAAACAGGAATAAATACCAACTTTGTGGAGCTGTTGAAAAAAATCACAAATAATATAGGAAAAGTTCCTGGTTTGTGCTAGGTGCTCAATAAATGGGTAATTATAATGTCAGCT
This sequence comes from Rhinolophus ferrumequinum, assembly GCF_004115265.2. Taxonomy (NCBI): domain Eukaryota; kingdom Metazoa; phylum Chordata; class Mammalia; order Chiroptera; family Rhinolophidae; genus Rhinolophus; species Rhinolophus ferrumequinum. Next base: position 8,953,369 of record NC_046308.1, on the reverse strand, counting down.
CATATTTATTGCCAGGTACCAGGCACTCCCTTCAGAGCACTTCATTGTGTTTTGTTTCATTTATTCCGCACAATAACCCTAGAATGTGGGTTATATTATTCTTATTTTACAGATGAATAGACTGTGGCTCAGAGAGGGTGCACAACTTGCCTAAGTATCACACAGCTGGTTAGCAGGATCTCCAGGATTCAAACTCATGCAGTGTGACTCAGGCATGAATGTTTTATTTATTTATTCATTTATTATTTTTTTTAATTAAAATTTATTGGGGTGACAATTGTTAGTAAAGTTACATAGATCTCAGGTGTCCAATTCTGTAATACATCATCTATATCTCACATTGTGTGTTCACCACCCAGAGTCAGTTCTCTTTCCATCACCATATATTTGACCGCGTTTAACGTCTTCTACAACTCCTCTCCTCCCTTCCCCTCTGGTAACCACTGTCTGGTAACCTATTGTCCGTGTCTATGAGTTTTTGTTTCTTCATTTGTTTGTTTTGTTCTGTTGTTTTCAGTTTTATATACCACATATCAGTGAAATCATATGGTTCTCGACTTTTTCTGTCTGACTTATTTCACTTAGCATTATAATCTCAAGATCCATCCATGTTATCGCAAATGGTACTGTTTCATCTTTTCTTACCGCCGAATAGTATTCCATTGTGTATATATACTACAACTTCTTTATCCATTCATCTATCGAAGGACATTTTGGTTGTTTCCATGTCTTGGCCACTGTAAATAAAGCTGCAATGAACATTGGAGCACACATGTCTTTATGGATAAATGTTTTCAAATTTTTTTGGTAGATACCCAGGAGAGGGATGAATGTTTTTAAACAAAACACCATACTGCCTCTTAGTGATGGAAGTACTCTCAGTACAAAGGTTTACAGTGTGACCCAGAGGAAAATATTAAATCCATAGAGCCAAGAAACAGAGGCCAATGTAGAAAAGGAGACGGAAGGCTAAGGTTTAATTGTGCCCCCAAAGCTATGATTAGAAGAGCCCACAAATGACACCCTGACCTTCCAACCAGCCCTTCTGCAAATGCACATATTGTAAAGGCCTAAAAGTTAAGAGCTGAATGAGAGACAATGACTTGTTTCAAAGGGATAGAGGCTTTTCCTTTGTAGCAGAAGACAGGACTCGGGGGAAGCTAAGCAAATAGAAAGAGAAGGAGCTTTCTTTCTCTTTTCCCTTTTTTAAGACCTTATTGGGGAAGGGGAACAGGACTCCACTGGGGAATAGTGTGTACTTCCAGGACTTTTTTTTTTCCCCCCAAGTCAAGTTGTTGTCCCCTCAATCCCAGTTGCAGAAGGTGCTGTTCAGCCTCAAGTTGTCCTTTCCGTCTTAGTTGTGGAGGGCGCAGCTCAGCTCCAGGTCCAGTTGCCTAGTTGCAGGGGGCACAGCCCACCATCCCTTGCGGGAGTCGAACCGGCAACCTTGTGGTTAAGAGGATGTGCTCCAACCAACTGAGCCATCTGGGAGCTCAGCGGCAGCTCAGCTCAAGGTGCCGTGTTCAATCTTAGTTGCAGGGGGCGCTGCCTACCATCCCTTGCGGGACTGGAGGAATCGAACTGGCAACCTTGTGGTTGAGAGCCCACTGGCCCATGTGGGAATCGAACCGGCAGCCTTCGGAGTCAGGAGCACGGAGCTCCAACTTCCTGAGCCACTGGGCCGGCCCGAGAAAGACCTTTCTAACTAGAGTCTCAAGAACTGAAAACGGACTTCTTTGAGAGAGAATGAGCTCCATATCACTGGAGGTATTCAAGTATTTGTTGTAAATAATATAGTTATTACATTATTTTGTTGAGGTGAAGCCTGTTTCACAGGTTGGGTCACCTTATAATGCACCCTCATAGCTCCTTGCACGTCTCCTCTATAACACTTAACACATCAACTAAAAAAATTAGTTGTGCAGATGCGTATTTGAGGTCCTCTTACATCACTGTGAGCCTGTGCATTTCCGAAGGACAGATTATTCGAAATAAAGGGCATGTGATTTCAAATAAGTTAATTATGTCACAAATAATGTACCCTTTCTTTGTAGGTTCTCGGCCATGCTTAGGTGTCTGGATTTTGTCATCGGCTGTCCTTGGATTCTGCCGTTAATAGCAGAAGCTGTTGGTGCTTCACTGAGTCCCCTTGGCACCCCCTGATCTGTGCTTTCTGGGGACTTCCAACTGCAAGGACAATCCATCTGATGGCTTTCTCTGACATGCTCAGCCCGTACTCAGGCCTCAAGCACTGCGGAGACAAATCCCCTGAGAGCAGCCCCCAGCCAGTGACAGACAAGAGTTGGGGCATAAAACCCCAGCTTTCTCCCCTGTGGGTGGTCAACTCTGAGATCTGTTTTCTACCATCTCTCAGCAGTGTCTGCCGGCATTCAGCCTCAACCCCCCCAAGGAAACACCTGCTCCTGAACACACCCTAGCTGGGTTTCTTCCCTTCCTTCTTTCACTTCCCTACTCCCTACAAGTGCTTCCTGGGGCCACCTACTAAATCAAACACTTGCTCTCCCATCCTTGCCTCAGAATCTGCTCCCAGGAAAGCCCAACCCCAGTCAGTGGTCTTCTCCAGAGTCATCCTTCTGCTCCACCAGCATGCCGGTGAGTGGTGGCACTTCTAATCTGCATCCCTGGGCTTATGCAGGCCCAGAGCCAATGTGCCGATGCCGGCAGCTCCTGGTCCAGGAACCAGGCGGGTGCTGAGACCTCTAGAATGCAACAGCGAGAACGTGAGACTATCTCAGCGGGTCTGGCCTCCACGTCTTGCTCTTTCACCATCCGCTGACTAATCTGGTCCATGTCACTCAGTTCTTCTGAGTCTCAGTATTCTCACCGTCTCTGACAGGGCAGTGGCGAGGTTAAAATGAGATCACCTAGAGCTGCACTTTTATTTGACATTAAATACAGTAAATTTAGTTCTCCAGTCTTGACAGCCACGGGGGGCTAGTGGCTACAGTACTGAGCCCTTCGGCTCTAGAATGTCTTTATCACACAGGGATTTCTACTGGGCAGTGCAGGTGGAAAGCAATGGTTTTGGGGTCATAGGACATTGAGAGAATTTAGGGACCTTCTCCCTAAAGACACTGTCTCTCTCTCTCTCTTTCCTTCCACATACATAGTTTTGTCTATGTTTCCAAGATGTTTGTAAATGATTAGAAACCGTGTAAGATCCTCTGAAACAAGTGCATGCTGGAAGTGCCATAAAAATGTAATGAAACGCAAGGCACTTGGAGAAAACGGGTCTCACTAAACTCGCACAATAATCCTCAGAGTTCCAATCTGCCCTTATTTTCCTTCGACAGATGAGGAAACAGACTCAGAGAGCCTCAGTGACTTGCCCAAGATCACACAGCGCCTAAAGGAAAGAGTTGGGATGTGAACCAAGGTCTGTCTGATTCAAAAGCCCAGGCCCCTCACAGTCTGCCATGACAGTACAAGTGACGAGAATACCTCTAGTTGTGTGTCAGCAGACTCCACACCCCTGCCAGGGCGCCACGTGTGTAACCAAGGAGTCTGACCACAGCAGTCTTGAGACCACAGCTCCAGGTCTGCACTTGGGTCTTCCCATCTGCTTTCTTTCCCTTTTCTCCATCCTGGGAAGTGGAGGCAGGCAGCCCACGGTTGATTGCCCTTCCAGGGTCTAGGATGGGTGAAAGTAAACGTGGCAGCCCGGTTGGCGCCTGCCCACGACCACTTAGAAAGTTCCCTGAGGCAAGCTCGTGAGCCCGCACTTTGGCCTGTATAAATTTACCATTTGCCTTTGTTCCCTCTGATGACTGAAATACCTTTTAAACGCCTTCATTTGATTCTTGCTTTTGATTTGATTTCTCCAGCTTAGAGCATTATATTTCAGCAAATAAAATTTAGTAAATTATATTTTGGTAGATCATAGCATAGCAAATTATATTTTAATTGTCCAGGGGGCCAAAAAACATTCAGAAGAACTTGTGAGTAGGGAGGAGTTTGAACAAATAACAAAAGTAGAGAGGACAGTTTTATGAAATTCCAGGCACCCACCATTCATACCTTACGGCCAGTCTTGTGCTTATCTGTAACGCCATCAAGACAAGCCCCCTCCAGATTATTTGGAAGCAAACCTAAGCAGATATTAACAACAACAACTACTACTACTCTTACTAATAAAATCAGTGAAGACATTTTCTTCAGCAGCTGGCAGACAAGGGGAGAAGCTGGGGCTAGTCTCAGCCATCTCTCTGAGACAAAAGTGTACTAGAAGGCGGGAGTCACCTCCAGGGAGAGGAAGCCATGTCCAGAACTGAGAAGTTGGGCAGAGTCAAACACCACATACACAGGTCTCCTGGGAACCGTGACCTCAAGGTGAGCAGAAATTGGCCAGCAAGGTCTTTGGTGACCTGTCACATCTCCTCTCCCCTAAGCCTTGGGCGCTTGCTACACACTGAGGCAGTCAATGAGCTGTACAGTCTGACGACTGAGACCTTTAGTTTGGAAGGCTTGTGACTCCCCTGCCCTCTCCACCCTGCGATGTTGAAATTTGTTGCTTTGCTTCGTGTTCCGACCGTGGGTGTAATTATTGCCAGGGGACCAGCAATTAACCTTTCACAGAGTGACCAGGAAGAGCTCTCTGGCTGAGTGTCTGTGGCAGGAGGAGACAGTTTGTCGAGTTCCAGCGGAAGTGCCTGGAATGAATGTTTGCTCTGAGGCCAGGGGGTGGCAGGCAGGGGGCACTGGGGCCACGGAAGGGTCACTATTTCCCACTGGTCTCATCAGAATTGGACTGTGGGGTTGTCACTGAACTTTTTGAGGGAGAATAATATCTCCAGTAGTATACTGGATGCTGGGTCCCACTGGAAAATGTCCCCTTCCTAATTTTCTTCTAGCAAGTTCTTTATCACTGACACCTAGGTCCCTCTCATGTAGAGAAAAGAGGTGCCATACTTGAAATCAGCCTCCCCGTGGTTCCCACTCACTGCCATTAGTCCTCTCCTCTGTGGCCCTCTGGAATAAAGTCCAAGCCTCTCTACGTGAACAGAAATCCCTGTTGTCACCTGTATAAAGCCCAGCTGCCCTGGGGTCCAGTCCTGCACTGAGTTGCCTTTAAGGCTCTAACAGTACCAGGAATGTCAACTTCCAGGTGATCACTCTGAACTGAGGCGTCTACTGTGGCGAAAAGTGTATCTGCACGTGTACTAGAGACGGTAGCGACCTCTCTGCCCGTGGCCTTGATCCAGGCAAGGTCACCTGTGGTGCCAGCCGGCATACACTTCCACAAGCACTCTCGCAGTAGCTTATGCTTTCTTTCAGGGGGTAGACATTCTGGAAACACTCGTTAGAATGGCTTTATATGAATCTAGCCTGAAATTTCCCCGAACTCTGGTTCACTCACATTTCAGCCGACAGGAATCATGAACACTTAACTTGGCCTGAGCTGGAGCACACACGTGACATGCTTCTCACAATACATGGTTGTTGTTGTTTTAAATTTGAGGAGTAGTAGTTTGAGAAAAAAATGTGCCACAGCCTGGAGAATCTGAGGTGTGACATTGTCAGAATTTCCAACAGTTCTCGTTAGAGTGTCAGGACTGTATCGCTGAGCATTTACATGAGGCAGAATAATAATTGTATTTAGCTTTTGACCGGATTCATTCATATATATATATGAATATATATGAACACACACATACATATACATATGTCATGTATTTAGTTTTTCACCTGATTCTTCCTATATATATGTGTACATGTGTGTATGCATATATATGAAGAATGCACACACATGTATATATGTGTGTATATGAAGAATATATACTATATACATGCATATATATGAAGAATCAGGTCAAGAACTAAACATAGTTTATATATATATGCACATAGGTATATATATGACATGTGCACATCTATGATTATGTAATTGGCCTTTTTAATGTGACTCATGTCAATCCTGTGTTGATTGAAAGGTGAGATTAACACTCTGAAAAGCCGAGATGTCTCGTGGCCTCTGGAACCAGTGCCTCCTTCATGATCAAAGCCACGGTCCACAGAGACAGAGTAAATCTGTACTGAGAGCAGCAGGGCCTGAAGGCTTGGGGTTAAAAACCTGCTCCCCACTTACTAGCCGGGGGGTATCGGGACACTCTGAGCCTCCGTTCTGTTGTTTTTGTAAAATGGGAATAGTAATACTTTTCCTCTTGGGACGTTTGTGCACGTCAAACAAGATGTTGTACGTGAGGTCTAAAGTGCACTTATGCGTTTCGGGAATGTTCACTACACACACATGTTGTCCCATGTGGCTCGATGACCTTCGTTTCCTACTCAGGCTGCTGCGTGGGGAGTGGGTCGGAGTATGTTTTAGAGTGGGGTATCGAGAGCTCTAGTGGTGGAAGGGAAAGTATGGGGGGGTCATGACCTGCAAAACCTGACAAAGGGCTACCTAGGGGCTACTGCATCCTTTGTACCCTTACTGGGACAAGGGGTTGGGAGACTTCCTGGCAGCAAGAGGAAAATGGGGAGTGATTCAGTGAGAAAAATAAAATCTTCCTGTTTTGCACATGTTTTGCTTTCTTCCTGCCTGATGCAACCTCAGGGGGCCATAAGACTCTTCATTATATTAAATATCAGGGGGCGCAGAACCAGAGGTGCACTATAGCATGCTGGGAGTTGCCAGGAAATGGTAGGTTATCGGTAAATAATGATCTCTTCTCTTTTCTTTAGAAGTCAACAGGCCCCCACAGGTATTATCATCTCAGGCCTTCTTATGACCTCTTTATGACCTCCCATTTTTACAATGGCAATGAGCTCACAGAGTGGAGAAAACTTTTCATTCAATGTTGACATCCACGCGGGGTCCTTGCAACTCTGCCTGACCTTCTGGGATCACTCAGAAACAGTATGAAGAAACCAGTGAGTACAGGAATGATTCCATTATGGGTGGCTTAAAATGTGCAGGATGAAAATAACCTACATGCTCAGCAGGAGGGGATGAGTTGAAGTATGATAGTACATTTATAAAGAAAATTATACTGGCACTAAAAACAATGTTTTGGATCTGCATTCTGGACCTGATAAGATGGCTGTAATATTTTATATTACAATAAGCAAAAAAAAGTTGGTTAGAAGATGGTATATTTAATATTATTATTAAAAAAGTACAAGGCTATCGATCTAAATGTTAACAGTGTTTATCTCTGGCTGTGGGATTATGAGGGTCCTTTTTCCTAACTGCAAATTTGAATTTTCTATTTCTCCTACAACAAACTTTCATTTCTCATGCAATTAAAATAATAAAAGCAAATATAAAATGGACAAAAAAAGAAAACTAATATTAAAATGTTATTTTAATTACTTTTTTTTAAATAATAAAAGCAAATATGCAATGGGCAAAGAAGGAGAACCTCTTAAAATATATCAGATTTAAAGAAGGCTGAACTGGGGAGACACAGTTTGTTTCCAGTTATGGTGGTTTAATGAGAAATTATATACCACATAAGTTAGGAAAGTGAAAGGAATCTATTACTAATAATAACAGCTAGCGACTTTTCAACTCTTTAATATGTCTGGAAATTTATATAGACTAAAAATAATTCTCACATGAAACTGAGAGATTATAATAACATGGGTTGAACATTTAACTCTGTCCAATGTTCTTCTAAACTCTTTATTTCAATAGTTAATTAAATCCTCCCCCAAACTCTGTGGGGTAAGTGCTAGTATTGTCACCATCATTTATAGACGAGGACTCTAAAGCTCAGAGAGTTAAACAAACTTGCTCAAGGTCACAGCCAATTATTGTGCTCGCAGGAATCAATGGAGAGCCTGGTGCAGAGTCTGTTCTCCAATGCCTATTGGCAGATTTTCAGCTTCATTCTATGGCTAGGAACATAGTGGCTTAGAGAGGGGAAGTTCTCTGCCCAGTGACGTGCTAGTTGGTTACGAGGTAGAGTTGAACCCAGCTCTCCTCGCTCCCAAACTAAAACTCTCTACGATGTAGTAATCCCCTATTGACTGGGAAAAAAGGGACATCATGGCACATGAAAAGATCAAGGAAATGCAAATCAAAAGCACAATGAGATGCCACCTTATGCCTAGTAGGATGGCCACTATCAAAAAATTGAAAATTAACAAATGTTGGCAAAGGTGTGGAAATACTCAGAACCCTTATGCGTTGCTGGTGTGAATGCAAAATGGTGCAGCCGCTTAAAAAGCCAAACAGAATTAGATATGATTCAGCAATTTCATTTCTGGATATATACTCAAAAGAATTGAAAAGCAATATCCACAAGAGCCAAAAAGTGGAAGCAAGCAAGCCAAGTGTCCCTCAACAGAAAAATGAACAAAATGTGGTCTATCCATACAATGGAATATTATTCAGCTGTAAAAAGGAAGAAAATTCTGACACATATTCCAAAATGGCTGAACCTTGTGGGCATGATGCTAAGTGAAAAAAGCCAGTCACAATCAAATACAATATGATTCCACTTATATGAGGTCCCTAGAGGAGTCAAATTCGTAGAGACAGAAAGTAGAATGGTACTTGCCAGGGGCTGGGGGGGACGGAGAGTTAGTGTTTAATGGGGACAGAGTTTGAGTTTTATAAGATGAAAAGAGTTCTGCGGATGGATGGTGGTGATGGTAACACAACAATGTTACTGAACTGTACACTTAAGAGTGGTTAAGATGCTAAATTGTATATGATATGTAGTTTGCTATAATATATATATATATACATATAAATTGTATATGATATGTAGTTTGCTATAATATATATATATATATATACATATATATATGTATATATATATATATACACACACACGTATATATATATATATATATATATATATATATATATATATATATATATATATATTTTAGAAAAGGAAGCCACAGGGCAACAAGGTATATGTTTTAGAGCCTGTATGGACACACCCAAAGAAATCATGATAATTAATCAGATCGGGGAGAGGCAGACAGAGACAGAGGCTGCCAGAGAAAGGGACAGGTTAAAAAGACATTTCTCTTCTTGATTTTTTTTAACCATTTCAGCGTTTTATTTTTAAATTTTTATTTTTCAATTACAGTGGACATTCCATATTATATTAGTTTCAGGTGTTTCCTTGCCAATTTGAATGAAATGATTTTTAAGTCTGGAAACATTTCAAGCAGATGTAACAAGTTATAAGCTGCCATTAGAAAGTTCTGGACTGGCCAAGCCTAGATATTTCTAGTGACTGCTATGGACCCTTTTGGCAGTCTGGGGAAGCCCAGATCCCATTTCAGAAGAATGTTCTTCAATGCATCGAACACACAGGAAGAAAATCAATTATATTAAAAATATCATCAAAAATGTTTTTTAAAATTATTTATTTTTTATATTAGTTTCAGGTAAAAAATGTTTTAATGTAGCATCAAAATTAAAAGACACTTCATGAATAGGAATATGTGAGAGAGAAGAAAGAAAATATTTATTAGGACCTACTTAGTACCAGAACTTTCTAGAAATCTTCACAATACGCTTTTGTAGAAGGAATTATCGTCATCATCATCATTGTTATCCCCTTTTTACACCTGAGAAAACTAAAGATCAGAGAGGTGACATTACTTATGTAAAGTCACACAGCTAGTGGGTGATGGATGGGATTTGAACCTGCGCCTGCCTGACGCCAAAGGCCTGGGGAGAGAAAGGAGAGAGGAAGTAGAGAAGAACTGGTGAAAGTTATGGCAGATCCAAAACAGTGATGATGGTGGTCAGCAGGATAATAATAGCAGAGAAGGCTTATGGTTCTAAGAGCTTTCTGTTCATTCATTTAATTGTCTCAATAACACTCTGAGGCAGTTAATGTTACCACCCCCATTTTACAGATGAGGGAACTGAGGCCCAAAGACGTTAAATAACTTACCTAGAGTTTGTCCGTGAGGATTCAGTCCCAGGTGTGACGCTGCTCTATTGCCTCTAGATTAGCACAGCCGATGACCTGGTATTGCTTTTTTTTATTTACTTGCTTTCTTAGATATTGTGTGCCTTCCCCATGAGAATGGAAACTCCAGATGAGAACGTTCTTTGTCCTGTGGACTGCTATATTCTGGGGCCCACTGCATGGCCTGGTCTGTAAAAGGGCATTCAACATTATTTTTTTCAATGACTAAATACAGAACGATAGCTGGGAAAAGGAATTAAAAAGGAACGAGGACCCAGGGAAGAATACAAGACACTTGGAGGGCTTTTGCCCGACAGAGCTGTCAGTAAACCAAACCGATGCAGTATGATCTTTCCTAAAATATCATATTAGAATTGGAAGGGGACTTTGGAGGGGAAGAATTCAGTCCACCAACTTACTTAGAAGTGGGGAAACTGAGGCTCAAAGTCACCTCACAGATGACTGGCACAGGGCAGGCTAGATTTTCTGCCTCAGAAGCCTATGGCTTCTATTCACATCTCCAGATTTCTTCCTTCAAAGGCCAGCTTCATTCCATCCACAAAACTTGCTTACGTTTATCCTTCAGTGGGGACCATTGAGGCTGCGACCTGGAGCCCTTTCCAACAACAGCTGCTCTTGTGCAAATGTCTGTTGTCAAGCTAGTGATGGTGAGACCTGGGTGTGCGAGGGGCCGGGAGAGGAAGGGGGGGGGTCAACCTTCTCATTTTCATAGCTGGGCAGAGAGTAGGGAGGTGGACGAGGCCCCCTAAGCATCATACGCCCTGGGTTTCATTTCCTTTCAAATAATTCTCTCAAGCTGTATAAACTTTCTGCCTGAAAAATAAATGACTCCCCCCTTAAAATAAACATTTACGCCATCCACTTGCCTGCGTTCACTGCCTAGGAATGAGGCCTACCCGTTACTATGCCCAGAAGCTCCCACCAAAAGCCTGCAACCTTATATTTTTCTCCATGACCCTCAGCAACCACTATTCTTCAATCACATTGCCCAAGGAGGTATCAAAGAAGAAAAGCGTATGCACGTGGAGTGCATAAGAATAGATTTGTGTGAAAGCCGGCATTTGTCCTTATGAATTCTACCGCCAAGCCACATTTCCAACTTGAAAGGCGAAATCTACGGAAAAGGTAAAGGTAGGTGGGTATCCACATTTCTAATAGGACAGGCAGTCTCCTCGGTGATCCCTTGAGTGGGGTTAAATTATTGGGCAATAAAAGACAAGAATGAGATAAGAGTCACCTGTTGATGGCATCCGTTTATTTGTCCAATGTTAATCAAGCCTCTACGGGGTGGTAGACACTGGGCGGGCAGAGTCTCTCTGCTACAGTCCATTGGGAATGACGGCGACACTGCTCCTGTCGTCATAGCGATAGCGCTGTTCCCATAAACGTCACCAATAAAAATTCTCATTGGAAGAGGTCTTTCGCTTAGGCAAAGCTTCACTGCATTTTATCCGCCCAGGTCCTGAGGAAGGTGGTGGCATTGTCACTTTTATCGATCGCCATTTGATCACCATCTTGCAGAGGAGAAAAATGAAATTCCAAGAAGGGCTTTTATGTTAAGGAATTGGTATCACTTTATTTGGTGCCTCTTCTGAATTGTTTGTTGGTATTAAAATGTTCAGAGAAGAACAGGGGTCTAACCCGTACAAAGCTAAAATGAAGGAAGCTTTAACTTAGCCATCCATTTATTTATGAATTCATCCACTTATGCAATATACATATATGGTGTGATTGTCTCAATAACACTCTGAGGCAGGTAATGTTACCGCCCCCATTTTACAGATGAGGGAACTGAGGCCCAGAGACGTTAAATAACTTACCTAGAGTTTGTCCGTGAGGATTCAGTCCCAGGTGTGACGCTGCTCTATTGCCTCTAGATTAGCACAGCCGATGACCTGGCTTTTTTTATTTACTTGCTTACTTAGTTACTTCCGTTCCTTCCCTCCATCCTTCTCTTCCCTCCCTTGTGTCATCTCTCCCTGTTTTCCTCCTCCTATCTTTCCTAATCCCAGTGTTCTTAACCCCATTGCTTAACTTTCAAATACTCCCTCAGAAATGCTGAGATGTGTACCCCAAATCTCTCTTAGCCACACCAGTTTGTGAACCCTCATGGCTTGGATTCTCTCAGAAGCAGACCCTGAGGCAAGGATTCAAATGTAAAAGTTTATTTGGGAGGGGATCCTACCAGAAGGAAGGTGGGAAAGTAAGACCGGGAAGGAGGTCAAAGGAAAGTGTATAACCAATCATGTCAGCTACCCCTGTGGGCAACTGGGGTACAATCCCACTGGGGGCTTTGGGACACAGCATAGAACACACACCTCAGAGTTGTCCCAAGTGAGGAGCAAGCACATTGGGACATTATCCACAACTCCATACATCATTGGTTGATGGCCGCTTTCAGCAGCATTGATCCGCTGGCTCTTCTGTCTTGCCCACACATTCGGGTCTGCTTTCTGCACAGGCTGAGTGCTCTGGCACTCACAATAGAAAGGCTTTCAGGTAGAGAGTCCAGGTGTTCGCACTAAGCTGCCTCAGGTAAAGGGTTAAGGGATGTGGAAGTCCAGGAACAGTGCCTGCCACACCCACAAAGGTCTTTTTCTGGACTTTAAAAGTCTGCAAGAAGTGGAGGTGTTTCTGCATGTGACCAGACTGATCCGTGTAGCTGTGAGGTCCCTCTGTTCTGGATCCCTGTGAACTATGGTCCACAGATGCTCTCTATGCTTTGATGTCCCCTGAACTCTGTCACTGTTGCTGCTCACTGCAGGAGTGAGCATCCATGGTTGTCATGACATCACACTGTTCCACTTGGGCCCATCTAACTATGTCCCTTATGGACACTTAATGCTGTAGAGTAGCTCAGGGTGTGGAGTGACTGCCCGATCTGCTGCCTTATAATCCATTTACTCCTCTTATTTGTACCCGTCAAATAACCCTGTCCTGTGGTCCTGCCCCATCCCTGGGATGCTGATGGTGGCCAAGCACAGTAGCAGTCCCAGAAGCCAGGCTAATCCCTATGACACACCCACTGACTACAGTGATTGGCCCAAGAAATGGACACATGACCTAAGAAGACCAATCAGAGCTATTCCTTGGGATTTTATGCAGGCACCAAGAAGTTGATGACCTCCTTCTATTCTGTCGTTGGGAGTTGAGAGGATGTCAAATTGGAGCCGTCTACAGCCATGCTTACCCTTCCTGCACCTTAAGGAAGAAACACGTCTGCAGAAGACGAGGATGAGCCAACCCCCAGGGAGCTGAAAGACAAAGAGAGAGGTCTTCATGTCATTAGTTGAATCCCTGGATCCACTGGGGGAAACTAGCTCCAACCTTTCCAGCAACACAAGCTAATCATTCCCACTTTTGCCCAAGCAAATTAGTATAGGGTTTCTTTCACTTATTTCCAGGAGTATTGACAACTGGAGACTTGAGGAAAATGCCTTCTTTTCTCGTCTTCTCTTAAATGGCATTCCACAGCAGAACCAACTGGACGCTAGTCGTTTAAGTGTTTCATATTTGCCCCCTAGCAGAGGGACTCGGACTACTAGTGACAATGGTCGTTTGTGTTAAACACTGTTCCCTCCTTCTCCGGAGACACTGGCATTAGAGGTAAGGGGAGGCTGGGTCACGGAGCATGTAAGCCCACGGATGTCCTCTTGCACCCGTGACCGATTGCTGCTTCCCTCTCAACATACAGGCCCAGGTGACTATGTCAGCCCTCCCTCTCACACAGAGGAACTCTTTTTGCCCCCTTGTAAATCCGAATTCACTCGCCTGCCTTCCCAATGCTAAGTCTGTCAGATAAATCTGTACTTACTTGAATCCACATTTAATAATAATTAGGACTTTCATTTTTTGAGGGTTTACAGTGTCTCAGTTACCTAAACACTTCACATAGACTAATTCAGTTGGTCATCGTAAAATTTTATGACACAAATGATAATATTACTTACATCTGAGTAATGAGAAAATTAAAACAGAGAGTAGTTGTGTGTCCAAGTTTAACGTATGGTGAAGTGATGAAGCCACGCAAGGTCACTTGTTCTTTCTTGTAAATTTCCTTTGGCCTTTTCATTCTGATCGCGGCCAAGCATACACAAAAATAGGAAGAACACCCCCACGAATCCTGGGTACCAATCAACCAGCTTCACCAATCACCACACTGGCTGTGCTTTTTTTTCTTTTAATAATTTTTTTTAAATTGGGGAATATTGGGGAACAGTGTGTTTCTCCAGGGCCCATCAGCTCCAAGTCGTTGTCCTTCAGTCTAGTTGTGGAGGGCACAGCTCAGCTCCAAGTCCAGTCACCGTTTTCAATCTTAGTTGCAGGAGACACAGCCCACCTTCCCATACGGGAATTGAACTGGCAACCTTGTTGAGAGCTCACGCTCTAACCTTTCGAGCCATGCAGCTGCCCCTCTGGAAGCTCAGTGGCAGCTCATTGTCTTCAGTCTAGTTGTGGAGGGCGCGGCTCATTGGCCCATGTGGGAATCGAACCGGCAACCCTGTTGTTCAGAGCTCACGTTCTAACCAATTGATCCGGCTGCCCCACATTATTTTTGTTTGCAGATGATATGATCTTACATGTAGAAAATCCTAAAGACTCTACACAAAAAATCTGTCAGAACTAATTAACAAATTCAGTAAAATTGCAGGATACAAAATCAATACACAAAAAAATCAGTTGTGTTTTGTACACTAGCAATGAGCTCTGCAAAATGGAAATTAAGAAAACAATCCCACTTACAATAGCGTCAAAAATAATCAAATGCTGAGAAATAAACTTAACCAAGGGCGTGAAAGGCTTGTGCATTAAAAACTACAAAATATTTATGAAATAAATTAAAGAAGACACGAATAAATGGGAGGTTTCTTGTGTTCATGGGTTGGAAGACTTAATATTGTTAAAATGTTCCTACTACCCAAAGCGATCTACAAATTCAATGCCATTAAAGCCCCACAGGGGCCGGCCCAGTGGCTCAGGCGGTTGGAGCTCCATGCTCCTAACTCCAAAGGCTGCCGGTTCGATTCCCACATGGGCCAGTGGGCTCTCAACCACAAGGTTGCCAGTTTGACTCCTCGAGTCCCCCAAGGGATGGTGGGCAGCGCCCCCTGCAACTAAGATTGAACACGGCACCTTGAGCAGAGCTGCCTCCCGGATGGCTGTTGTTGGTTGGAGCGCAGGCTCTCAACCATAAGTTTACCGGTTCGACTCCCACAAGGGATGGTGGGCTGTGCCCCCTGCAACTAGCAATGGAAACTGGACCTGGAGCTGAACTGCGCCCTCCACACAAGATTGAAGGGACAACTTGACTGGAAAAGTCCCGGAAGTACACACTGTTCACCAATAAAGTCCTGTTCCCCTTCCCCAATAAAATCTTTAAAAAAAAAACCAAAAACAAACAAACAAAAAAACCCCACAGGCATTTTCTAAAGAGATAGAAGAAATAATCTTAAAATTTATATGGAACCACAAGAGATCCAACATAGTCAAAGTGATCTTGAGAAAGAACAAAGCTGAAGGCATCACACGTCCTGATTTCAAAATACATTACAAACCACAGTGATTAAAATAGTACAGTACTGGCATAAAGACAGGCCTATAAAATGAAGGAACAGAACAGAGAGCCCAGAATGAAACCAATGCATATATAGTCAGCTAATGTTTAACAAACGTGCCAAGAATACACAATGGAGAAAGGACAGTCTCTTCAATAAAGGGTGCCAGAAAAACTGGACAGACACATGCAAAAGCATGAAATTGAACCCCTATCTTATACGATACATAATGCCAAATGGGAGAGGGGCATTGAGAGGATGGGTGAAAAAGGTGAAGGGATTAAAATGTACAAATTGCCAATTATAAAAATAGTCACAGGGATGTAAAGTACAGCATAGGGAATATAGTCGATAATATTGTAATAACTATGTGTGGTGTCAGGTGGGTAGGAGACTTATTGGGGTGATCGCTTCATTAGTTACAAAAATGTCTAATCATTATGTTGTCCACCTAAAACTAATACAATATTGTATGTCAACTGTAATTGAAAAATTTTTTAAATGAAAAATAAAATGAAATGGAGGATAAAAACTTAGTACACCTTCTTTCACCACAGAAGATTTTTTTTCCCTCTAAGGAAAAAAGGCAAAAACATCATGAAAAACATTAAGATCTTGGATCGTTTTGGAAATAAATTTCGATTTTTGACATTTTTAATCCTATCCCCCTTGATATTTTGAATCCTATCCCCCACTTTTCCTCCTTCCATCCTGACTTATTGGTTTTATTATTTATGTTGTATTGGCAATGTTTTTAACACTAATATTCTATTTTGTAACCGTAATTCTCACATCCTTTAATCTTAGTTTTGTATTTAAATGGGTATTTCTTCGATCATTTGTCCTTTTCTCCACGCCCAAATTCTTGGTTGTGATTTATATTTGAGTGTCTGGATTTAATCATACATTTTTCATAGTATATATTTATTAATTTTATCATTCAAAGTTTTCCCTGCTGACATAACCTTACAAATAATGCAGCAATGAGCCATTATGAGTGTGTGGTAGTGTGTGTATTTTTTGGGTGGATGTGTATGAGGGTTTTTAGAGGATGGATCTTAAAAGTTGTTAGGTCAAAGAAATGAATACTTAAAATTTTTATACATTCAGCCAAATTGCCCTGCAAAAATTTATGTCACTTTGTACTCTCATCAGCCTTGACGAGAACCAGTCTCCCTATACCCCCACCATCCCTGGTGATCCTCAGTAGTTTAACTTTGCCAGCCTCAGGGGTGGTTTAAATCCTAGTTAAGAACATGGTGTCTGGAGATAGATTCCCTGGGTTCAAATCCCAGCTCTGTCATTTAGTGGATGTGTCACCGTGGCCCCAGTGTTCTCATCTGTAAAATGGGATCATAAGAGAACCCAAATCATACAGCTGTTACACAAATCCAATAAGTCCTTTTCTTTCAGGGTAGAACACTTAGAACAATGCTTGGCACTGAATATAAATAATGCAAGTGTTTGCTCTTGATATCATAGAGCTGAGCCCTCCATAGTATCTTGTCGGTTAAATTGACATTTTATAATTAGTACCGAGAATGAGTGTAACGTTTATTATCAGAGAGGCTACCTTTGCAACACATAGAATGTCCAATCTTGAAAAACAACAACAAAACCACGACTCTATAAAAATATTCGTTGAAAAAACCCACCCCACACAGGAAGGGGCAGCAAGCAAATGGTTGAGGTCTTCGGGGTGGTGAGGGCCATGGTCTTTCCTCCTCATGCCACAAAAGAAGTGTCTGGAATCAGATGGCTAAAGGAAAGTTCAGGGGCAGTTTGTTTATTTCCGTGCAAGGGGGCTGAGGGTGGGGTCAGGGGTGGCTGGCCAGCCCTAGGCGTGACAAGCTGTTTCAGTCTGTGGGTGGTTCCCCCCCAACTGAAGAGTCAGTTGTTTCTGGGTCATAATTTTGCAGGTGTGAAAAGTGGGGGGTGACGCAGGAACATTAGCTTGTGTGTCTCCACCTGGTTTAGTCCTGCACTGGGCAATGCTGCCTCCCTTAATGGCCGCCCAGTGTCCTGGGTCTGCACAAGCCACATGGACAGCAACCCCATGTGGGTTGAGAAAACTTTGCAACACGCCCTATAAAAGTGAACTAATAAGACTTACAAGTCTCTCCGCCAGCCTGGAGAGTTGTTCTTGTCTGTCTCTACAGAGCAGGTGGGTGGCTGGGAACACCAGACTCTCCTTTCCCAGAACATTCTGGAAGCCTTCTCTTGCAGCTCAGGCTATGGAAATACGTTAGGGCATCCCTCACACTTATTCTCCTGTAGATGCTGTCTTTCTTTGTCTTCTTCTTCTTTCCTTTTACATTTTAGTTGCAAATGATTGAAAGTCCTAACAGCTGACAGTGAGGCCAGATTGTGTTCACCTAGCTGCGCGTCTGGCAATGAGTTTAGACGTGATCAACATTTGTCAAGCGTTGCTGATTTGGCACCAGGATTTGCAGAGACAGCTAAATGAGAACCAATGATATTAGCCCTCCAAAGGATCCAAACTCTCCTTTATGAGTCAAATCCTAGCTGCCACTCTTTCTCATGCTATGATTTCAGACAGGTAAGTGACTTAACCTTTCTCAATGCAGGACGGAGAAAAATGTTTGCTTAGTAGACTGGCTGCAAAGAATTGTTGACAGATCTATGTGAAGTTCCTGGCACCGTGCGTGGCACACAGCAGACACTGGATGCATGATAATATTTACCGCTAATTATTGGACGTTCCTTATTTGCCACAGTATTTACATGAGTGTCTCAATTTACCCTCACAACTGCCCCTTGTGGTGGTGATTTTAGTTTTTGCTCC
Organism: Rhinolophus ferrumequinum; assembly: GCF_004115265.2. Taxonomy (NCBI): domain Eukaryota; kingdom Metazoa; phylum Chordata; class Mammalia; order Chiroptera; family Rhinolophidae; genus Rhinolophus; species Rhinolophus ferrumequinum. The sequence continues at coordinate 8,935,079 of NC_046308.1, read as the reverse complement.
ATTGTGTACAAGAAAAAAAAACAAAGTCTCCAAGAGAAGTGTAACTTGTTCTGGATGACACAGTAAGCTGGAGCAGAGACAACAGATCTGTACGCACCGAGAAGTTTCAGCAGACAGTGTCTCTCCCTTTCCCATTCTCTTGCTGTCCTCTACGCAGTGGGTTTGTTCTCTCCCATGCTATACCCTTTGACCTAAGCAGGGATAGCTGCTAGTAAATTAAAATCTGATCTCTTACTGACACTTACTTTAAGAAACCCAACCTCCCTGCTCTGTCACCCAGTGGCCCTTATGAGTTATAACTGCTGTACAATGAACTCACACAGAAGTTTCTATTAAAAACATTTTTTTTATAACAAGGTGTGAAGTATACTGACAGCTGAACGCCACAATTGGCCAGGGGTTCCTTACTGCTGCATAAAACCAAGTCATGACACTCTTACAGCTACTGGCATTTCCTTTCTTGAAGTTTTATTGTCGGGTACCCGCCAACTGTGCAAAGAGGGAGGTTTCACAGACGGGGTAGCAGCCAGCCCCAGGGAAGGGTAGGGGGACACGCTACGGCATATAGCAAAATAATCACAGCAAGTTAGGGTTCCTGGAATTTCTTGGGTTTCAAGAGCCTTCCCTCCTTTTTCATTGACTCTTCTATCAATCCCTCTCAATTTTTAGAGAATCCCATTAGGTCGAACCACACGGAATTCCTAAAGGGCTAAAGGGAAAAACTGTTTCTCTACGCACAACACTTCTGACACCAAACGTGTGGGTTTCCCACACCAAGCAATTCTGTCGTTCTCTGAGGACAACAACAGGGTGTCCTTACAGTTTGATTCAGTTCTGACACTAACGAGTTAGTGCAGACCCCACAGATTAATGGGTGAGTCCCCCAAGACTGTCCTTCACTTCAGATGCCAGTCAGACTGAATAATGTGCTATCAGGGCTCAGAGAACTTACTGACCACTGCTATCTATTGTGAGGGACACAGATGAACAGCCAGATGAAGAGGAACGTAGGGCGGTACTAAGGGAACACATTGAGAAAACAGAAGCGAGGAGAAAAAGGACAAGGATTTCCCAAGGAGCCGCAGGGCTCTGGCTGCATCTGCTGTTCCAAGTCAGCTTCCGGCCAAAAGGTGTAAGAATGAGTGAACCCATGTGTGGGAAGGGCTTTGGTGTTCTTGGAACCAAGGTCGTCAGGAAAGCCAAGTTGGCCAGGTACCACCAGATGTCCTGGTGGTTATTTATGACTTCTCTGCCGAGATTACGATCCTTGGCAAACAAGGGAGGACCAAGTGTCTGCTTATATTGGAACAATCTTCTGCAGTTCTGATGTGGGGCAGAGGTCAAACGCGCAACCCAAACAGATAACTCTAAAAGAGAAAGACAAACGGATACACAAAAATCCTAACAACAGTAAGTCGGTCCTGAAGAGAGAAACTCGAATGACATATTGGCGTGTATTCTTCCAGAATTCTCTTTTCACCCTCCAGCCCTTCCCCCGCCTTCTCTTTAACCTTCTTTCTTTCTCTCTTCTCACCCCCACTCGAGTACACGGTCAAATTTTAACGGCCATTGAAGAGAAGACGGGTCATCACTAATTTAATTAATGCCCCCTGTTGGACTTTTAGATTGCTTCTAATATTTCTCAGAAATGGCAACGATGAAGACTTTTTTTGCATATAACATTTCCCTTAACTTGTAAAATTATCTCCTTGAGATAACTGATTGGAAGATACATCACTGGGTTGCTAGACAAGATACACCACTTGTCTTCCAAGAAAGATTTGTCTTGATGTGAACACCTGCCGTTGATGTTTGAACGTGTTCATTTCATGTTTGGAACAAACGTTTCTGACTTGCGAGTTCCTTAAAGATTTTTCAGGGGACCAGCTGGACTATGAATGTTCCGGGCACCTCAGATATTCTCTTGGTATATTTCAAGTTCAAGAGAGCCAGATTTTGTGGCTGTTTTGTTTTGTGTCACCTCAAGAAAGTCCTTCCCAGTAGGGGGTGGGGTGGGGGGCTGGCTGTTCAGTGTGCAATTGTGTGGGGCGGCCTGGGGCAGCCCCAGAGCAGCTGATCCTCTGCCTTTGGGGACGGGAGCCGTGAGACGGTCGCCGTGGTGGTGTTGGACAGCCAGCTCAAGAAAATGGTGTCCAAGTACAAATACAGAGACCTAACTGTATGTGAAACTGTCAGTGTTTTTCTGTCATACAAGGATTTTAAACTTGTATTGGAGTCATATGTTTTTAATGATGGCAGGTCCAGGGAACTAATGAACCTTATTGGAGCAATTCCTGTGCCCTATAGAGGTAATGCATATAATATCCCAATGCGTCTCTGGCTGCTGGACACAGACCCATATAATCCTCCTGTCTGTTTTGTTAAGCCTGCTAGTTCAATGACTATCAAAACAAGGAAGCGTGTTGAAGCAAAAGGGGAGATATATCTTCCTTATCTACATGAGTAGAAACACACAGTCAACTTGTTGGGGCTTATTCAGCTCATGATCGTGGTGTTTGGAGATAAACCGCCAGTCTTCTCTCAACCTACTCTTTCAGCATCCTATGCACCATACCAGGCAACAGGGCCACCAAATACCTCCTATACACCAGGCGTGCCCAGTGGGATCTCTGCATACCCAACCAGATACCCTCCCAATCCCACGGGTTACTCAGGCTGTCCTTACGCACTGGTGGTCAGTAGCCTGCCACAAGTCCCCAGTACACTTTCCGCTTCCCGTGACCACTGTTGGTCCTAGTAGGGATGGCACAATCGGTGAGGACACCATCATCTCAGTGGTCAGTGGCAAACTGAGGTGGCGGATGAAGGAGGAAATGGATTGCACCCAGGCAGAGCTCAATGCCTTGAAATGAGCAGAGGAAGACCTGAAAAAAGATCACCGGAAACTGGAAGAGGTGGTCACCTGTTTAGATCAAGAAGTAGCTGAGGTTGATAAAAACACAGAACTTTTGAGAACAAAGGATGAAGAGCTCAGTTCTTCTCTGGAGAAAATGACAAATCCATCTGAAAGCAAGGATATTGATGAAGTTATCATTCCCACAGCCTCACTATACAAACAGATCCTAAATCCGTACACGGAGGAAAATGCTATTGAAGACATTATCTTTTTACCCGGGAGAAGCCTTGAGGTGGGGAGTCATAGACCAAATGTCTTCCTAAAGCACGTATGTCTTCTGTCCCGTAAACAGTTCCAGCTGAGGGTACTAACGCAAAAAGCAAGAAACACTGCCGTCTCAGTGACCTGTACTGCCTTCTCTGATACCAGCTGGGGATTCAACTCATCTTTTTCCATTTTTATTCAGTTTATTTTATTTTATTTTTTAAAAGATTTTTATTAGAACATAGCTAACATACAATATTCTATTAGTTTCAGGGGTACACCATAGTTATTCGATGTCTATATATCTAAAAAAGTGATCGCCATAAATCCAGCAACCTTTTGACACCGTCCCACGTTATCACAATATTATTGACTATGTTCCCTGTGCTGTATATTACATCCCCATGACTTATTTCTTTTCTACCTGGAAATTTGGACCTCTTATTCCCCTTTACCTTCCCCTCCACCTTTTAAATTTTTCAATTAGAGTTGACATTCAATTTTAGTTTATAATAATTTCAGGTGCATGGTTGGACATGTGTATAATTTAAGAAATGATCCCCCTGACTAGTCCAGTACTTACTTGGCACTATGCATAGTTGTTACCACATTACTGACTAGGTTCTCTGTGTTTTAGTTTACATCTCCATGACGATTTTGTAACTGTCAGGTTGTACTTCTGAATCCTTTCAGCTTTTTCACCCTGCCCCCAATCCCTCCCATCTGTCACCTCAACAAATCTAGGACCCGTCTGCACCGTACGTAGTCATTACGATATTATCGACTACATTCCTTGTGCCGTACCCCACATCCCCATGATTGCTGTGTAACAACGAATTTGTACTTCTTAATCCCTTCCCTTTTCTCACTCCCAACCCCACTCCCAGCCGGCAACCATCAATATGGTCTCTGTAACTATGAGTTTGTTTCTGTTTTGTATTGTTTATTTTCCTCTTTAGATTCCACAAATGAGCAAAATCACATTGCAACTGTCTGTGACACTGCGCTCAGTACACCACCCCCAGGTCCATCCCTGCTGCCACAGATGACAAGAACGCATTCCCTTCCATGGGTGAGCAATATTCCATTGTATATATGTGCCACCTCCTCTTTATCCATCCATCCCTCGACCGACACCCAGGCTGCCTCCACATCTTGGCCATTGTAAACAATGCTGCAATGGACATATGGGTGCTCACCTCACACCCAAGTAGCATTTGGGTTTCTTCAGATAAATACCCAGAAGTGGGGTTACCAGGTCCTTCTTTGTCTCTCGTTATAGCCTTTGTTTTAAAGTCTATTTTTGTCTGGTGTAAATATTGTTACCCCAGCTTTTTATTATTATTTTTTTTAATTTCCATTTTCATGAAATATCTTTTTCCATCCCTGTAGTTTCCATCTCTGTGTGTCTTTCACTCTGAAGTGAGTCTCTTGTAGGCAGCATATGTAAGGGTTTTGTTTTCTTATCCATTTAGCCCTCCTCTGTGTTTTGAGTAGAGCATTTAATCCATGTACATTGAAAATAATTGATGATATATATGTAGTTATTGTCATTTTATTATTCATATTTTGATCCTTTCTTTTCTTTTTTCATCTTAAAGACGTCCCTTTAACATTCCTTGTAATTAATACTGGTTTGGTGATGATGAAGTGCTATAGCTTTTTCTCGTCTCATAAGCTCTTTCGGTAGGGTAATCTTGATTGTAGTTCCTTGCTTTTTCATCACGTTGAATATCTTGTGCCAATCGCTTTGGCCTGCAAAACTTCTGTTGAGAAATCAGCTGACAGTCTTATGGATCTCCCTTATAGGTTACTAGCTGCTTTTATCTTGCTGCTTTTAGGATTCTCTCTTTGTCTTTAAACTTTGCCTTTCTAATTATAATGTGTCTTGGTGTGGGCCTGTTTGGGTTTATCTTGTTTGGGACCCTCTGTGATTCCTGGACTTGTATGTCTATTTCCTTCACCACGTTGGGAAAGTTTTCAGTCATTATTTCTTCAAATACGTTCTCGAACCCTTGGTTTCTCTCTTCTCCTTCTGGTACCCCTATGATGTGAATGTTGTTATGCTTGACGTTGTCCCAGAGGTCTCTGAAACTCCCCTCATGTTTTTGGATTCATTTTTGTTTTTGCTATTCCAATTGGGTATTTTCTGCTACCTTGTCTTCCAAATCACTGATTTGATCCTCTGCTTCATCTGGTCTGCTGGTGATTCCTTCCAGTGCATTCTTCATTTCAGTTACTGTAGTCTTCACTTCTGACTGGTTCTTTTTTATGGTTTCTGTGTCAGTTTTTATGCTTGCGATCTCTTTGTTGAAGTTCTCAGTAAGTTCCTTGAGCATCCTTATAGCCATTGTTTTGAATTCTGTTTCTGGTAGTTTGCTTGCCTCCATTTCATTTAGTTCTTTTTCTGGATTTTTCTTCTGTTCTTTCATTTGGGACAAATTTCTTTTTGCCTCATTTTGACTGTCTTTCTGTTTGTTTCTATGTATTACGTAACCCAGTCTTGGCCTGGTGGCCTTATGTAGTAGGTGTCTCGTGGGGCCCAGTGGCACAGTCTCCCTGGTCACCTGCACTGGGTGCTCCAGGAGTGTCCATTGTGTGGGGGCTGTGTGTGCCCTCCCAGTATCGTTGAACCTTGGTTGCTATTGGCACATCAATGGATGGGATTGACCCTTAGGCTGATTGGCTGTGGGATTTTGCCATGCCCACAACTTATGGGCCGCTGTGCAGGGGGCTTACCCCACTGAGTGGGATTTTCCCCAGCAGGCTCTGGTGCCTATTGAGACTGCCCTTTGTGTGTGCCGTATGGGGCTAATTGGGCAGTACTGTGCTGAAACCAACCTCAGAGTATGTTGGTTCTGAGACCTCTTGCAAGGGTCTCCAGTGTAGGCCCAGGTTACTCACTGCCTGTGACTGGCTGGGGACTCCCTGGTAAGAGCTACAAAGTGATCCACTGTTGTTCACTGCCTCTGCTAACCCTGGAGGCACGTGGGAGAGGCCACGCTGTAAACCAAGGATGGCTACCACTAGTACCAGGCCTGGGGTAGCTCCTCAAAATGCCAGGAAACCTTGAGGCCTGTTGCCACCTGCTGACTCCCTTAAGGTTCAGCTGCTGATAAAATCTTGTGTGGTATGTAAGTTGGGTGAGGCAAGGTCTCAGGGAGTCACTAGAGTGGGAAGAGTTGTGGTCAGTGGTTAATGCAAATTCTGGTTTGGTGCCAGTGTGGAGCCTGAAGCTACTCAGCAGAAAGTCTCAGAGCATGCTGAGGCCAGTCGCCGCCTGCCTAGGATCTGTAGGACTCTGATAGTTTTCCAAGAAAGAGTGCAATGTCGATGGGGCTTGCTGCTCTTAGAGAAAGTGCCTCTGGAATGGGGGTAGTTGGGTGGGGTGGGCTCCCAGTGAGTCAGCAGGTAGGAGCTGCGGAGCTCACCAGACCAGTCAGATTCATAATTGGCCATGTGGGGGCGGGCTTAACCCAGGAAAGATGGAAAGATCTTCCTCACAGGGAAATGGAGACTGTCCTCCAGCCTTCAACCTGAAGCAACACAACTCAGTCTGCCCCCCCGTATGTCTCCTATACCCCCCAAGTTACTGTCCCTCCGCTGGAGCCCAAGGTGAGTGCCTGGGGGTGAGAGAGTCTGTGCGTTGGCTCTTTAAGAGGACGCCTGGTTTTCCCACCGCCGTCTGTCCCACCCAGATGGTAGGAATCCCCACTGCTTTTCACAGCCAGATGTTGTGGGGACTCCTCTTCCTGGCACCAGTACTCTGGGCTGGGGAGGCCGGCGTGGGGCTGGGGTTTCTTGCTCCTCTCGGGGGAACCTCCATCGCTGTGGCTGAGCACATGGAGGTTAGCCCCTCCCACTAGTCTGGACATGGCTTCTTCTTTATATCCTTAGATTTATAACTTCTGTTCAGGTAGACTTCAGATGGTTCTCCAGTTTGGTTGTTCTATAACTTAGTTGTAATTTTAATTTGTTTACGGGAGGAAGCAGGCACAGTGTTTATCTACTCAGCCCATCTTGAATCTCCTGGTTTCTGATCGAGATTGAACTCTTTTTAAAGCATTCTTTTTTTCTCTTCCTTTCTCGGATCAGTAGGTGCCCAGAATAAGTTATTGCAGTTTATCATTCAAGTGTAAAATATTTTGAATCAATACTATATTTTCTGTTTTCTTTTGCTAAAGGCTGGCTTTTATTAATGCACTTTCTATCTTCTGTAAACTTTTTTTGTCCTGAATGTTGGGATAGACTATGCTAAGTAAATTTGTTGTGTACGAAAAAAGAAGAAAGTCCTTCCCCTTTGGGGACTTAATTGGCTTATCTTGAATGTAAGAGATTTAGACTAGACTATCACTAAAGTCTTGTTATTCTGTATGCAGTGGGTTTGTTCTCTCCTGGAGCTCATAGGTGGCAATTGCCTGGAAATTGGTTGGGACTAATCTGGGAAGACGTTTATTTGCATGGCAGGTGGGCAAGGTATATTAGTCAGGATTTTATTGAAGTTGATTAGACAAAAGAGAAGTCACTCACGTAACTGAGCAGTAGGAGTGGCAGGAAGCAGGTAAGTGTCAGGGACAATCAAAATTGAAAAGTTGGCAACTACCATCTCTCTCTGCCCATTGATTTCATATGTTCAGACCAGATTTCTACATACAACTTGTCTACCAGCTGCTTTTAGGCTGACACCTCACCATCAGGGAGAGACCAAGACTCACACTCTCTGGTTCCTAGTTGAAAAATCCTGGGGCAGGGCTCTAAGTGTTAGCCAAGCTTGGGTTTAGTGTCCATCTCTCAAGGTCTAGAAAATTATGGCACCATGACTGGCTCAGCTTGTGACAGATGTTGTATTGATTAGCTATTGTATTGACAGGCTGTGTAACAAACTGCCCCAAGATTCAGAGATGAAGTGTTCATGCTATTAGTGTACAAGAATGGCTATTTCCTCACATCCTTGCCAACTGTGAGTGTTATCATTCTTTTTATCCTTGCTCATATAAGTGAGAAAATTTTTACTGGTATCCTAATTAAAATTTCTTTGATTATTGTTGATGCTATTCTTCAGTTTGCACTTAGCAGTCACTTGTATTTCTATCTCAGTTAATTGTATATGTATAATGTGTAAAAAATCTCAGTGATGTAAAACAACAATCATTTATTCTTATAGCTCCATCATTCAATGCATTTGAGTGTTTCTGCTCAGGTTTGGTGAGAGTAATAACACTCTAACTCCATGGGGACCAAAGCTTCTGTGCTCAGGACCCTTCCAGACCTCATCTTATACATCTCTTCAGCTGGCTGTTCTCTCTCTCTCTCTCTCTCTCTCTTTCTCTCTCTCTCTCTCTCTCTCTCTCTCTCTCTCTCTTTTTACATCATTTATTATATAATAAACTGGTAAACATAAGTAAAATTTTTCTGAAAGTCTGTGAGTTGTTCTAGCAAATGATGGAATCTAAGCAGGGGGCGCCTCTGACTTGTAGCCACATCAGACAGAAGTTGTGGGTAACCTGGGGACTTACTACTTGCAGTTGGCTTCTGAAGGGGGAGGGAGGGCAGTCCTTTGGGACTGAGCTCTTAACCTGTGAGGTCTGCACTAACTCCCGTTGACTTGTAGATACCCAGCTGGCATTGCAGAGAATTGCTTAGTGTAGTGTTAAAAATCTCTCCGCAGATCTGGTGTTGGAAGTGTTATGAGTGTGGCAGGCGAGAGAGAGTAACGGAAAACAGTGTGTTTTCCCATATACATGGTCTTCCCTCTGTGTGTTTGTGTCCTAATCTCTTCTTCTTTTAAGGACACCAGTCATATTAGATTATGGCCTCCCCTAGTGACCTCATTTGAACTTAATTACGTCTTTAAAGGTTCTATCTCCAAATATAATCACATTCTGAATTACTGGTGTTCAGGACTTGAACATGTGAATTTTGGGGGGGACACAATCCAGCCCATAACCCCAACCTTGCTCAAAGTTTTTAGAGGTAGAAATAGAGTAGAAAGTGGATGATAACAGTCTCTCCTGCTTACCTCCCACCTAGTCTCGGTCCCCAATAACCCAGAGGGGTCCCAACAAATGACAAGTGACAGCCCTGGCAGCCCACATATGCAGATTCCTAAGCTGGGGACTTCTACATCTTTTCTAAAATGACTTTATCATTTGCCTTATGATTACAAAATTAATAATTTTTGTTACGAAATACATAAATTGGAATGTGTCTTCACCTCGACCCTGAGTTATGCCTCTGTCAGAGTTTGGTGGCTGTGTCTCCAGATTGTCTACGTGTCCACCAGTTCATAGACCATAAGCCAGTGTACTTAGTATGAAGATTAAGAGCTTAGACATGGGAGTCTGATCTCCTGGCTGGGCCTGAATTCGGGCTCCGTTACTGGCTATCCCACCTGAGCAAGATAATTAACAAGTTCATTTCCTAACCTGCCTTGCCGGATTGTTTTGAGAATTACATGGGTTGGTAGATACAAAGTGCTCAGAGTAGATCCACAGTACAGGATAAACTTTACCCCACAAACATGGGGCATGGGGCAACCATTTTTTTGGGGGGGAGAGGGCCTTGACCTTCAAGAAAAAACTAGCAGCTTGAGTGTGAGAAGTGCAGTGAGCTGAGTGTCTCCATCTGCAACACCAGTGGGGTCAGCCAGAGCTTATGAGCTAAGGACACACTTTTCCCAGGGACCCCCTGGCCAATGAAGGATCATGGCAGGGATTCAAGGGCCCAGCCACTTCTGCCCAATGAAGGACTTCTCTAACAGGCATTTTTGGCTCTGGAGCTCCCATGGGGTTGGTTAAGGCCTCGCTGGATGTTCATTGTTGGGATCTGAGGCTTTCTCCCTGCTTCTGTTTCCCCCCAGTTTTTCATTCATAAGTGTCAGATCTGCACTGCAGCTGAAGCCTTCCCTTGCCAATACTGTCCCTCCCCTTTACCTTTCACAGATGTCACTCCATTTTCTCCACATCCTCCCCAATACTTGTTATTTCTTGTCTTATTGATCATACCCATTGACAAATGTGAGGTGATATCTCATTGTGTTTTTGATTTGCACTTCCCTGATGGCTAGTGATGGTGACTATCTTTTCACTTGCTTGTCGGATGCTGTGGCAGGTTTTGACACTTGTCCAAATCAGTTCATGTCTGCAAAGTAGTCATGACCATAGGAATTTACCCCGGTTAATTACCCGTCTAATGCCATGACATGATGTGGCAATCTCTACTTCCATCCTTGCATCAAGATCAGTTTTTAAATCTTTTCCTCTGGGCTGGTCAGGAATCTACAAGAATATTAAGAAATTTGGCCTAGAACAGTGTCTGCCTAATCTTATATACAATCACAGTACATTAATTTCTTGACTCACCTGAAATCACACCTAAACTTTTGATAACCTGGTAGCTATGCAAGTGTGTAACTCAACTTTTCCTTTATCTCTACATGGCCTCCTCTCCTCAGTGTCTCTGGGTCCCAAGTTCCTTCTTCTAAGAACACCAGTCATTGAATTAGGCTCTACCTTAATTCAATAAGACCCCATAATAACCTGATTACAGCTGCAAAGACCCTATTTCCAAATAAGGTCACATTCAGGTCCTGCACAGACATGAAATTTCTGAGGACACTAGTCAGCTCAATTCAGTGTCCACCAAAATGATGTGAAAAAATTTTCCCAACTTATTAAGTGAAGAAAACCAGTCTATAAAAAGATATGACTTTATTTTTGTAAAAAGAAAACTAAAGCATGTGTGAATATGCATATCGCCTGCTCTGTTCTCCCAACGTCTGATTCTTGTAATCTTAACCCAAGGAAGACCTTCATGAGACAAGAGAAAATTCAATGTCTTATCATCCTCAGAAAGCCACCACATTAAAAACAGTAGAAAGTAGAAGATTTCCAGTCAAGATGAAGTAGGTAAATGCTGTGCTCACCTCCTTTCAGGACCACATCAATTACAACTAAACCACTGAACAACTATTATTGAGAATCACCTGAAGTCTAGCTGAACTAAAGCCCCAAAGCTAAGGATATACAGAAGAGGCCACCTTGAGACTGGTAGTAGGGGCAGAGACACGAAATGTGCTGGTCCTACACCTACGTGTGACCATTAAAAATCAGGAGGGATATCTCAGCTGTGGAAGTTCCTCTGGAAGGAACAAGGAGTCCCAGCCCTACAACAGGTTCCCCAGCCCAGTGTTCCAGTGCAGGGGAGAGAAGTCTCCATAACTTCTAGTTGTGAAAACCAGCAGAGATTGTGGCTGAGTGAGACACACGGTGGCTGCACTCCCAGATGCTCCTCTTAGAAAGACTGTGCATGGACTTACTCACTCACTCTGAGCTCTAGGGCTAGAGCAGCAGCTCAAAAGGTTGCAGGGATATACGGAGAGGAAGTAAATTGTCTGGCTCCAAGGCAAGGGCTGGAGGGGCAGCTTTCTCCTGGACAGAGGAGCTGGAGGAAGCCATTTTTTCTTTGTTGAGCCCTCCCGCCTCCCTGCATGCAGATGCAGGCAGATATCTGAGTCTCCATCAAACTGGCTATCACCTTTCATCTGCTCTGCTCTAGTGATTCTCTGAGACCACACTCCATCCAAATTTTGGGCACACCTAAGGTGCTTCCAGTGGCTTTTCTGTACAAACAACCTGTCTTAGCTCATGCTGAAGACTTTCCTGAAATCTCTCAAAGGTCCACAAAATCCAAATACGCAGCATCTGGCTCAGCATGTCCTGTACCTCTGGCTGAGCAGCCCTAAACCTGGCACTAGCAACAGCAGTTCACAGATTGGCCTCTCGATGCCACTCCAAACACAGGGTGGGTGGCAGACATCTGCAGATTTCTTTGTGTCTCATACCAGGTGTACCTGGGCAGCTAAACTTGGCCTGTGGTGAGGCCCCTCCCAGGAGGCCCTGAAATGGCACCCCCAGTGGCTAGCTTTGAACCAAGCTGGAGCATCACCTGGCTGCCTCCAGGGATAACACACCCAACGGGCAAATTGAGCAGACACCAGAGCCCCACTAAAGCAAACTCTGCCCTGTAGGGTCAGCCCTTGCACCACAGCTCTTCCAGTATAATCACAGCCAGTCCTCACAACAAATCAGCCTGAAGGTCAATCGCTTCTACTGACGTGCAAACAGCAACCAAGGCTCAACTACAACATGAGGGCACACACAACCCACACAAGGGACACACCTGGAGCACTTGGCTCTGGTGACCAGGGAGACTGTGCCACTGAACCCCACAGCACACCTACTACATAACCACCCTACTAAGACTGGGAGGCACAGCAGCTCTACCTAATACATAGAAACAAACACAGGGAGGCAGCCAAAATGGGGAGACAAAGAAACATGTCCCAAATAAAAGAATAGAACAAAGCTCCAGAAAAAGAACTAAACAAAATGGAGACAACAATCTACCAGATGCGGAGTTTCAAACATTGGTTATAAGGATGCTCAGTGATCTCAGAGAGAACTTCAACAAAGAGACAGCAAACATGAAAAAAGAACCAGTCAGAAATAAAGAATACAATAACTGAAATGAAGAATACGTCAGAGGGAATCAACAGTAGAGTAGATGAAGCAGAGGATCAAATCAGCAATTTAGAAGATAAGGTAGCAGAAAACACCCAATTGAAACAGCAAAAAGAATTTTTAAAAAATGAGAGTTTAACTGTCCTCTGGAACAACATCAAGCATACCAATATTCGCATTATAGGGGTACCAGAAGGAGAAGAGAGAGAGCGAGGAATTGAAAACCTATTTGAAGAAATAATGATGGAAAACTTCCCTAATCTGGTGAAGAAAATAGATATACTCGTACAAGCCCTGAAAGCACAAAGAGTCCCAAACAAGATGAACCCAAAGAGGCCCACACCAAGACATATCATAATTAAAATGTCAAAGGTTAAAGACAAAGAGAGAATCTTAAAAGCAGCAAGAGAAAAGCAGTTAGTTACCTACGAGGGAGCTTCCATAAGATTGCCAGCTGATTTCTCAACAGAAACTTTGCAGGCCAGAAGGAATTGGCAGGAAATATTCCAAGTGATGAAAAACGAGGAACTACAACCAAGATTACTCTACACAGCAAAGCTATCATTTAAAATCGAAGGACAGATAAAGAGCTTCCCAGACAAGAAAAAGCTAAAGGAGTTCATCACCACCAAACCAGTATTACAAGGAATGTTAGAGGGACTTCTCTAAGACAGAAAAAGAAGAAAACAAAGATAAAAAATATGAATAATAAAATGGCAATAACTATATATCTATCAACAATTACTTTAAGTGTAAAAGGATTAAATGCTCCAATGGATAAGAAAGCAAGACCTTTACATATGCTGCCTACAAGAGACTCACTTCAGATAAGAAAGGACACACAGACCAAGAGTAAAGGGATGAGGAAAAGGTATTTCATGAAAATGAAAACAAACAAACAAACAAACAAACAACAACAACAATAGCTGAGGTAGCAATACTTCACCAGATAAAATAGACTTTAGAACAAAGGCTAGTTCCACTTCTGGGTGTTTATCCTAAGAAAACCAAATTGCTACTTCAAGAGGACATGTGCTTCCGTATGTTCATTGCAGCATTGTTTACAATGGCCAAGGTGTGGAGGCAGCCTGGGTGTCTGTCGATGGATGGATGGATAAAGAGGAGGTGGCTCATATATACAATGAAATATTGCTCGGCCATGGAAGGGAATGGGTTCTTGTCATCTGTGGCATCCTGGATAGACCTAGAGGGTACTGTGCTAAGTGGAGTATGTCACACAGAGAAAGACAGATGCAACGTGAATTTGCTGATATGCGGAATCTAAAGAAGAAAACAAACAAACAAAACAGAAACAAACTCATAGATACAGAAAACATACTGATGGTTGCCGGCTGGGAGTGGGGTTAGGAGTGAGAAAGGGGAAGGGATTAAGAAGTACAAATTGGTAGCTACAGAATAGTCATGGGGATGTAAAGTAAAGCATAGGGAATATAGTCAATAATATGGTAATAACTATGTATAGTACCAGGTGGGTACCAGACTAGTCAGGGGGATCTCTTCTTAAATTATACAAATGGTTAATCACTATGCTGTACACCTGACATTAATATAATACAATATTGAATGTCATAATAAATAAAGTGTAAAACAAAACAACACACACACGCGCACACACACACACATACACACACAAAGGAAAGTCACCTCCATTTGGGAAACATAACTAAATGTAATAATGTGGCATCCTGGATGAGATCCTGGAACGGAAACGAACATTAGGCAAAAACTAAAAAAATATGAATAAAGTACAAGTTTTAGTTAATAACAACTCATCAATATTTGTGTATTAATTGTAACAAATGTACCAGGCTAATATTAAATGTTAATAACAGGGACAGTAGGACTGGGGAATTATCTGCACTATCTTCACAATTTTTCTCTAAATCTAAAGTGTTCTTAAAAATAAAGTTTAGTTTTAAAATAAGTAAATGAACACATTAAAAAGAAAACAGTAGAAAGTCCCTTGGTAAAAATGGGTCCTGTAATTATGAATTAATTGATTCTGATAAGGAGGCATGGGTTTAGACAGCTAAGTAAAAATTCTAAGGACAGTGGAGGCAGTAAAAGTGACGAGAACTAAATAAAGAGAAGGTTATTAAGCGTCCCGGGAAGGCAGGAATAGGAGTAAATGACGGTCAGGAATATTGTCACCGCGGTGTCCACGTGAGGCCAGCAGCGGAAGTCTGAGCTACCTGACTTTTGGGTCTTCCCTTGGCGATGTCAAGCTGAGCTGGACCCCAGTAACTGGAGCCTTCAGTTGGAGCTGCCAAGGTTCTGTCACTTTGTGGTTCCCCAGGGGCAAAAGGGGAGATTCCAGAGCAAATTAAATTCCTCCCTTGGGGGTTGGGGGAGGAAAGCATACAACAGTGGCAAAGTTGCTGAGTTTTAAACCCAAATTTCATTTCTACCATGGTCTTAGCAGACATGTGGGCTTGACTTCTGAAAGACATACACACACGTGTACACACACACACACACACACACACACACACACATACACACACACACATGAAGCCTTGCAGGAATACCGTGAGCTCCCTCAACACTAGGGAACCCTCCTGGGCCAATTGTTAGTTACCCAGGGGCAAATCACTTAATCTCTCCGTGTTCTAGTTTCTTCACCTGTGAAATGGGGATAATTGCCTTATCTTCCCCATCGGTTTTACAAGACTTCCTTAGCCAACAGTATTCATTCTTTTAAATTGCTTCTATAACTTTAGCTAAGTTGATCTTTATGTTAGATATTCCGCAAAAACCAAACCACTGGGATTTAAGAGAAAAAGCCTTAAGCCGAAAAACTGGCGGGGTGAGAAAAGGCTTCTCCCCAGGGCTGGATGACCCCGAGCGGATCGTGTGCCACCTCTGGGCTCAATATTGCCTAATGCAGGCCTTGGACTTGACCTGAAGTTTTCTCACGGTGCTTTGTGGTGCCCACTCCAGGAGGAAAGAGAATGGGGGAAGAAGTCATCTCTAGCCAAGCACCAAAACAGCTCCGATTTAAAAAACTTTTAAAGATTATTGTAGGTTCACATGTATAATAGCTGCAAAAAATAATCCAGACAGACCCCACGTCCCTTCCACCCGGCCTCCCCCAGGGGTGACGTGTCACACAGCTCTGGTACTGACCACAGCCAAGGGACTGACTTTGACACAATGTACTTGACCGTATTCGGATCCCACCACTTTTACCTGCACTTAGTTGTGTGACTGTGTGTATTTAGTTCTATGCAGTTTTATCACCTGTAGCTCTTGGGATCACCACAGTCCAGATACAAAGGGTAAAGGGGGTCAAATACATAGTGACAGAAGGAGACAAGACTCTGGGTGGAGAACCCACAATGCAGTACACGGATGATGTATTATAGACTTGTACACTTGAAGCCTACAGAATTTTACTCACCAATAATTCAATAAAATAAAAATAAAGATACAAAGCATTCATCTCAAAGACCCCCTCCTGCGACGCTTTACTGGCTACAACCACTTCCTGCCCCCCTGCCGCCCCAACCCCTGGCAACCAGCCCTCTGTTCTCTGTATGGTTTTGTCACGTCAGGGATGTTATGTAATTGGAATGATTTATGCAAGTGGCCTTTTTCACTCAGCCTAATTCCCTTGCAATCCATCTTGGTTGTTGGGTATACTGATGGTTTCTTCCTTTCTATTGCTGACTCGTATTCCAGCAGCTCCTGTTTTAACTGCTAGATGATCAGTCTTGTTCGAGAAATCTCAGTGCCACAAAGGTTTCCTCCCCTTCGAAAGAATCGTTTGATGACCATTCAGAAATACAAGAACCAGAGTGGAAGATTCTAAGATCCTGGTGGTACTGGAACTATTACTGGGAAATGACGTTGCACCTCGGGTCTTCTCTTCATGAAGGGAAGAATTCAACCAAGAGACAGAGTACAGCATAGAACAGCCAAAAGTTTATTAGTAAGAGAAAGTATACTCCGAGACCTGGAGCAGGAGAACCCAAGAGAGGGAAGCAGCGTCACCTCTCCTTGTGTGAAGGCTTTTACTTCTATGGATAGAATTACCTCCCCCTCTCACTTCTCTTATGGTTCTTCCCCTGAGTGCCTCGTCTTCCCTTCTCTGGCATTTAGCAATGCATTTCTTTGATTTAGAGGCATGTGTAAGCCTGGAATTCTGCTGAGCAGCTGCCAGGGGTCTTGGCCCCAGTAAGAGCTGCAGCGAGGGGCTTTCTAACTGGACTTAAGTCTTTCCTTCTCCTGCTCATTTCTATCTATTGACTTACCCTCTCAGAACCTAGATATCGAAATTCATATAGCTGTTCCCACTCAGTAGTGAAGCACATCCTCCAAGAAAAGGGGACTTTTTAAAGGCAGAGATGCCCTCTGTTTCTTGCCTCGCCTGCGAGGGAAAAGGTTGCTGTTTATTTTAGATGGAGAAATATACAGACATTTCCGTTTTACACAAATGCCAGAGTTTCTTGTTCATCACTGGAGAGAACTACTGAGCAAATTATAAATAATAAAAAAAGAAAAAAGAAAAAGAACAAAACAAAATTAAAAAAACCAAAACAGCAACAAAAAACCATTAAGCTTTTATGTGCCTTGGCTCCTCTTCAGTTACCATCTGTTAAGCTGTCGGAAGTGTTTGATTGTGCAAACTTGGAACCAATACTCAGATAAGATATTCAGCAATGGGGACAGTGTCCCGGAGGCCCAGGTAATGAACTTCGCAACACATTGTTCCTACCCATTTCTTAGACCCATTACAACTGCCTGTCGGGGCATGAATGATGGTTTAGACGAAGATTTGAGAGCTAGACAGATATTTTTCCCACAGATATTTTTCCCCGAGGCAGGAATTCTGCTCACCATTCTCATCTTGACTGTCTCTCGGATCTCACCGCATTTCCTCAGCACGTTCCAGCTCTGCGTCTGGATTGTCTTTTTCTGTGCCTAACCTCCCCCTTTTCCTCTCTTCACATGTCCCCGAAGGCAACTTTGAAAGCAATTGTGGAATAGTCAAGAGCTTAGGGATGATTGCTTCCATTTAAAACAGTATATCTTCTTAAAAGAAAGTTTTTTAATGGGAGCTTTTATTACAGAACTGCTGAGCCAATGGAGGAGCTGATCTTACATATTGAGAGAACTGGGCCACAACTCTTATCACCTTGGCACCGTCTCTAACTTGCTGTGTAATTTCAGTTCTGTCTTTAATGTTTTAAAACAGTAGATAGTGTATTTATGCCGTGGACATGTGGGGTGGGGGTGGGGGGAGTCAAGGATAGAGTAAAGAATAAAATCATTTGTAATTCCACCATCTCAAGTTTACTACAGTTAAATTTTTGATTTATTTCCTGCCCCGCTTTTGTTTTAAACTGGAAAATGTTTTATTCAAGAATTCAAGCAAATAAGTAAAAGAAACCAAATACTATACAACATAGGAACCATTTCTGGAGGGGTGTTAACTGCCCACATTCTCGATGACTAGCTATTTGGTGAACTGTCTCCTACCCCACTTTTTAATGCACATTTATTAAAAAGAAAAAAGTGAAATCATGCCGTAATAATTTATTGTAACTTCTTTTATGCATACAATTATATGTGAATTCTTTCCATATCAATGACTATGCAGTCTCAACATTATTTAAATGACTGTTTAATATACCACAATACTATATTTATATATGGAACCACCCATTGTTCCATGGTTGAATAATTATATTGTTTCCAGTTCTTTGCTGTTATAAACAATGCTTTCTTTTTCCACCATCATTGGTGGAGTGGGAATTAGAGGATCTGTCTAATGCTTGGGAGAGCTGAGACCAGGTAAACTCTACCAAAAGATGTCAAAACATTTATGAAATCCTTAAATGAGACATCATACCCTGGTATGGAACAGAAAAAGGGCATTGGAAGAAAAACTGGTGGAGTCTGAGTAAAGTCTATAGTTTAGTTACCAGTATTGTATCAATGTTCATTTCTTAGGTGCAACAAAGTTTCCATGGTAATATATGACTCTAACATTAGGAGATGCTGGGAGAGGGGCTACCAGAACTCTGCCCACTAGATCCTAGGATCACTTCCCTCTTCCCTCAGTTGTGACAAGTAAAATGTCTCCAGACATTGCTGAATGTCCCCTGGGAGGCAAACTCACCCTTATTGAGACCTGCTGTGATCTCTCTCTCTCTCTCTCTCTCTCTCTCTCTCTCTCTCTCTCTGTCCACCTCCATCTATATCTATCTATAGATATATGTTTATGGAATTCTTTATTTAATGTCTACCTCTCTTACTAGAATACAAACTCCATGTTGGCAGGGACCATTTTTTTCTGAAGGGTGTGGTGACGGGAACACCAGTGAAGAATCCACCATTACAGCACTTCATCTCAACTAGACTTCTCTAATATTTTGTTTTGTTCTTTTTCTCCAGTGCACCCTGTCCCATCATTATTCAGTTAGATTAAACAGAAACGTACTTGATATTCACTCTCATCATTTCATCTCATCAATGTCCATCTTCTCTAAATCTTCCATCATCCTCTATCATTTTCACACATCTTCTCTAGAATGTACCATTAACTGCCCACTGTGATTACTTGGTGGCAGGGGGGTTGGCGAAGACAAGGGATTTTAAGACAGTCATGCTTTTCTCTATACAATGTGTTTCTGCATGTTTGAACATTTTACAAAGAGCACATATTAATTTTTTAATCAGGAAATAAACAGAATAAGGATGTATTTTTAAAAGAAGAGAAAGACACCCCAAATTTGATGTCTCTCTAAACCTTTCATGAGGAATGTTAAATGGATAAATCCTTCAGCTATGAAGTAAAACATCTTTTAAGCAGACTACACTTTAGACAAATGCTGACAGCACCATTTGTGTGTGTGTGTGTGTGTGTGTGTGTGTTTACACCCATGCAGTTCTAGTATCTAGCTCTTGCGTCCCATCTAAGCCCTTCCAACCAAGTGGCCATCTAACTTCCCAGGACATATTAAACAGGACAAGAGAAGAATGATCGGTAGCATTTTCAGACGGTCTGGGCAAAAGCTGGAATGAAATAGCTTCTCTTTAATGAACTTTAATCATCTGAAACAAGCTAGTGTAACAGCCTGATGGTCTTTGTTTCCCGTAACTTTGCCTGATGGTAACTTTGTTTCCCCGAAGTTAGTCTTTGTTTCCCATTCTATCCTGTAGTCTTTGGAAGAAAGTCACGATGCTCAGACCACACTTGCAGGTTGGGAGTCATGCTTTATAGCCTGCACGGTGCGGCCAAAGTTCTACGTAAATTAAATGGAATTCGCAATGAGACATTTGTCTCTTCTCCCTGGCATGTGACTACTGTGTTCCCTGGTGTTGGCCAGTTACAGGGCTGGGCACTGCCCGTCCTGGTTAGAATATTCCTTAGGGAAAAACGGGCTCCGATGGGCACGGGAGCATGCAGAACTCTGGCGAAGGGTCAGAACACTGGATTCTAGCCCTGCTCTTCCCACTGCCCACGAATGTCTTGGGTCGGTCACTTCCCCCTCTGGGTTACTCTGATTCCCCTTCTAGTGACTACTGGCATGTAATAAAGTAGCCCAATATCACGGCTTCAAAACAACCATTTCAGTTTGCTCCCAATTTTGTGGGTCAGGGATTCCTAAAGAGCTCATTTGGGCCATGGTAGGTCTCTCCTGAATTTGTAGTCAGACATTGATTGAAGCTGAAATTGGCTTGGGCATCCAGAATGGCTCGTTTATGTGGGTGGCTGCCAATCAGCTGCCCAGCTGGGTTGTCAATCATCGTGTCTATACATGATCTAACCAGCATGGCGGTCTCAGGAAAATTTTGCTTCTTATATGGCAGCTCAAGGTTCAAGTAAGAAGTTCGTTCCAATAAGGTGGGAGCTGCTTCAGCTTTGATGACCCAGCCTGAAGTAAACACAAAGCCTCCCTTCTACCAAATTCCACTGGTTTTTGAGCAAGTCATTAAAGTCAGCCCAGATTCAAGGGGTGGGGACCTAGACTCTATATCTTTATGGGAGAAATGTCAAAGGATTTATAGCTACTTTAAAGAAGATTCTTATTAAGGATATAGCTAACATATAATATCATATTAGTTTCAGGTGTACACCATGGTTATTCAACATTTCTATACCGAAAGAAGTGATCGCCGTAAGTCCACCAACCATCTGACACTGTACTATGCTATCACGACATTATTGACTGTATTCCCTGTGCTGTATGTTACATCCCCATGACTTATTTGTTTTATACCTGGAAATTTGGACCTCTAATTCCCCTTCACCTTGCCCCCACTTTTTAATTTTTCAATTACAGTTAACATTTAATATTGTTCTATATTAATTTCAGGTGTACAGCGTAGTGGTTAGACATTTTTATTATTTAAGAAAAGATCCCCCTGACTGGTCTAGTGCCCACTTGGAACTATACATAACTATTACCATATTATTGACTATGATCCCTATGCTTTACTTTACATCCCCATGACTATTTTGTAGCTACCAATTTGTACTTCTTCATCCCTTTACCTTTTTTACCCTGTCCCCCAACCCCCTCCTAGCTCTCACCTCAACAAATCTAGTACCCATCTGACACCATACGTAGTTAGTAAAATATTATTGGATATATTCCTTGTGTGATGACCTACATCCCCATGACTACTTTTTAACAACCAATTTGTACTTCTTAATCCCTTCCCCTTTTTCACTCACCCCAAACCTCCCTCCCAGCTGGCAACCATGTTCTCGTATCTATGAGTTTGTTTCTGTTTTGTTTGTTTGTTTATTTTGTTCTTTAGATTCCACATGTAAGTGAAATCACGTTGCAACTGTCTTTTTCTGTCTGACACTCCACTCAGCACAATAGCCTCCAGGTCCATCCGTGCTGCTGCAGAGGGCAAGAACACGTTCCCTTCCATGGCCGAGCAAAATTGTTTATATGTACCACTTCTTCTTTATCCATTCTTCCATCAACAGACACCCAGACTGCCTCCACATCTTGGCCATTGTAAACAATACTGCAAGGAACATATGGATGTACACATCTCCTCAAAGTAACATTTTAGGGTTTCTTCAGATAAATACTTAGAAGTGGGATTACTGCATTCTTCATTGTCTCTTCTTATAGCCTTTTTTAAAAGTCTATTTTGTCTGGTATAAGTATCGCTAACCCAGGTTTTTTCATTTTCATGAAATATCTTTTTCCATCCCTTTACTTCCTGTCTTGTCTGTTTTTCAATCTGAAGTGAGTCTCTTGTAGGCAGCATATGTAAGGGTTTTGTTTTCTTATCTATTTAGCCCTCCTATGTCTTTTGATTGGAGCATTTAATCTATGTACATTGAAAGTAATTATTGATAGATATGTAGCTATTGCCATTTTATTATTCATAGTTTTGGGGTTTTTTTCCATCTTGACGACATCCCTCTAACATTCCTTGTAATACCGGTTTGGTGATGATGAAATCCTTTAGCTTTTTCTTGTCTGGAAAGCTCTTTATCTGTTCCTCAATTTTAAATGATAGCCTTGCTGGATAGAATAATTTTGGTTGTCTTGCTTTTCATGACGTTGAATATTTCTTGCCAATCCCTTCTGGCCTGCAAAGTTTCTGTTGAGAAATCAGCTGACAGTCTTATGGGAGCTCCCTTATAAGTTATTAGTTGCCTTTCTCTTGCTACTTGTAGGATTCTCTTTTTGTCTTTAACCTTTGCCATTTTAATGATAATGTTTCTTGGTGTGGACCTGTTTGGGACTCTCTGTGCTTCCTGGACTTGTATGTCTAATTCCTTCACCAGGTTGGGAAAGTTTTCAGTCATTATTTCTTCAAGTAGGTCCTCAATCCCTTGCTTTTTCTCTTCTCCTTCTTGTACCCCTATAATGTGAATGTTGTTACGTTTGATATTGTCCCATAGGTCTCAAATTCTTCTCATTTTTTTTGGATTCTTTTTCCTTTTTGCTGTTCTAATTTGGTATTTTCTGCTACCTTGTCTTCCAAATTGCTGATTTGATCCTCTGCTTCATCTAGTCTGCTGGAGATTCCTTCTAGGGCATTCTTCATTTCAGTTATTATATTATTCACTTCTGACTTTTTTTTTTATGGTTTCAATGTCCTACTTTATGTTTGCGATCTCTTTGTTAAAGTTCTCACTAAGATCCTTGAGCATCCTTATAGCCATTGTTTTGAACTCTGTCTCTGGTAGGTTGCTTGCCTCCATTTCGTTTCGTTCTTTTTCTGGAGTTTTCTCCTGTTCTTTCATTTGGGACACATTTCTTTGTTTCCTCATTTTGGCTGCCTCTCTGTGTTTGTTTCTATGTATTAGGTAGGGCTGCTATGTCTCGCAGTCTTGGCCAGGTGGCTGTATGTCGTAGGTGCCCAGTGGGGCCCAGTGGCACAGTCTCCCTGGTCACCTGCACTGGGTACTCCAGGAGTGTCCATTGTGTGGGTTGTATTTGCCCTCCTGTTATACTTGAGCCCTGAATGGTACGGCATGTCAGTGGATGGGATTGACCCTCAGGGTGTTTGGCTGTGCAGTTTTGCCATGTCCGTAGCTTATGGGCTGCTGTGGAGAGTACTCACCCCTCTGAGTGGGATTCACCCCAGCAGGCTCTGGGGCCTATTGAGACCGCCCTCTGTGTACGCCACTTGTGGGGCTAATTGGGCAGTGCTCTGCTGTGGTCTGAAGCCAACCTCCAGGTATATTTTTTCTGGGGCCTCTTAGGAGGGGCTCTGGTGTAGGCCCAGGTCACCCACTGCCTGTGATGGGCCAGGGGCTACCTGGTAGGAGCTACAAAGCGATCCACAATTGTTTGCTGCCTGGAGACACGTGGGAGAAGCCACGGTTGCAAACTGAGGACGTCTGCCACCAGTACTGGGCCTGGGGTAGCTCTCCAAAAAGCCAGGACACCCCGAGGCCTGCTCCAACCTGCCAGTTCCCTTAAGTTTCAACTGCTGATGAGCTCTTGTGTGGTACACACGTTGGGTGAGGCAGGGTCTCAGGACGTCGCTACAGTTGGAAGAGTTGTGGTCATCAGGTTAATGTAAATTCTGGCTTGGTGCCAGTGCTGAGCCTGGAGTGACTCAGCAAAAGTCTCAGAGCACATCAAGGCCAGTTGCCATCTATGTGAGGCCTGCCGGACTCTGGTAGTTTTCCAAGAAAAAGTGCGGTGTGGGTGGGGTTGGCTGCTCATGGAGAAAGTGCCTCTGGCATTGGGGGAGTTCGGTGGGGCCAAGTCCCAGTGGAGCTCACCATACCAATCAAATTCAGATTTGACCTATTGGGGAGGGCTCAACACCAGAAAGGTGGCACCCGCCTGCCAGCTGCATGGGAGTAGGACCCCCCTCACAGGACCTCCAGCCCTTGTCCTGAAGCCACACACCTTCGTCTGCCCCCTGCATGCCTCTAACAACCCCCAAGTAGCTGTCTCTCCATTGGAGCCCAGGGTGAGTGCCTGCGAGAGAGTGAGTCCGTGAGCAGGCCATTTGAGAGGATGTGTGGGTTTCCCGCAGCCTTCCATTCCTGCCAGATGGTCAGAATCTCCACTGTTTTTCATAGCCAGATGTTGTGGGGGCTCCTATTTCCAGTACCAGTACTCTGGGCTGGGGAGCCTGGCGTGGGAGGCGGGGGTCACCCACTCCTCTGGGGGGAACCCCTGCAGCTGAGATACTCCTCCTGATTCTCAACCATCACAGGAAGGTTTGGGGCCTGTTCTGGGTCTCCACGCTTCTTACCAGTCTCCATGAGGCTTCTTCTTTATATTTTTAGTTATAGGACTTCTGTTTGGCTAGACTTCAGATGGTTCTCCAGGTTGATTGTTCTATAATTTAGTTGTAATTTTAATGTGTTCCTGGAATGACACAGGCACAGTGTTTATCTATTCTGCCATCTTGGATCTGAATTTACAGTTATTTTTTAAAAACCCTACAGGGTGCCAATTTCCCCATATAAAAATTAGGGCTCTAGATAAACTTAGTGATTCCTAAAGATTCAATAAACCCCGATATTCTTTAAGATCCTGTTGTCTCGATGAAAACATAATTTTCTCACAGTCTCAAGTGATGGGCATTCGAGTTTATTTGTTCTTCTCATTGACCTACTCTGTGCCAGCCCCCAGTTCCAGCCTAAGGACAGAGTCGTGAGTGGTGTGACCTCACAGAAGTGAGGGGTGTGGGCTGTGGAGCCACACAGGCTGGATCAAGGGTTGGCTTTCTCATTTACTTAGAGATGTGACCCTGGGAAAGTCACTTAATTGCACCATGCCTCAGTTTCCTCATCTATGAAATACAAGCACTGATAAAACCTATCTCACAGGGTTGTGTAAGATTAAAAGTGATACCACAGATAAAGTGCTTAAAACAACATAAGTATTTAACAAATAGTGGCTTTTATTTTTGCCATCAAAGGGCTTGAGCCTCACCAGTGTTATCTCTCCTTGTTTATGAAGAAGGAAATAGACACAGAGGAAACAGACATGGTGGGCTGGGCGAGCAGCAAGCTTGAGGTCACACAGCAAGCTGGAGTCAGAGCCAGGATTCAAAACCAGCTCTTTAGACACCAGGAACTGTGTGTCTTCTTGAGAAGGGAAGCAGAGAAAGCATTTCCTGACTCAGTTGCCCTACAAACCCCTAAATGGCTTGACTGTCATTTGACAAGACAGAGCAGGGCTTTCTGCCACTTGTTCATTTATTCGTTGCTGCATTTCTTAAGCAATACACTCTGTGGTGACAGTGTTTGGAAATTAAGATCTTTAGGAATTAGCTAAATTGGATCTCTTGTCCTCTGAATTTGTACTTGGCACAAAAACTGGTTCTTTTTCCCTGGGATGGAAAAGAAAAAAAAGATCCCTGTGGACAGAAGTCTCAAGGGCACCATCTACTGAGAGAAACCAGCAAAAGATGTGGGAAGGGTAATTTCTCAGGCATCGTGGTTATTTCAGCTTGAGAAACAATTTCTTAAAGTTAAACCTGCATACTTACCCTGATATAAAACTAAGAATTTCCACCTGGGCTGTCTAGTTGGCCAGGCTCAATGATGTTTGTTAATAAAATGCATTAGTGTTCAATTAACATGTCTGAGCATTGACTGTTTCAGCAATGTGCATTGTCTTATTGAATCTTTACAGTAGGAGGTACCAACATTACCCCTATTTTACAGGTAGGGAAACTGAGCTGCATTGATTTAAACTCAACTGTCCTTGCAGACGTATATCCATAGCCATCTAACTCAAAGTTTCTAACATTTGATTTTGTTCCTTATACCATTATAACCCTTAGACTGTACACTGTGCATTCACTTGCTGAATGTTAGTCTCAATTTTTTTTCGTGGATGTAGAACTTCCTCTTGTTCAGACTGAGGACAAACTCGAAGTCTGGGGCTGAGCTGTTTTTCACGATTGTCTCAGGGTAACAGACCCCAAATAAGGAGTTATTAACTCAAAATTCACTCACTATCGCTCTGCTTCTGGCAAGGAAATAGAGAGGAGAAGAGGTCTACGTTACCTTGGACATTTAGGCAAACTGGTTTTCTCTAAATATTCTATGGTTTTTTTAAATGACAGCAAAAAATATGACAATTCACAGTTGTTATGGGGATAAGGAAATATGAATTCGTGACATGCATGGATAATCTCCAATCCCCAAGGAGCCAAAAACTTTAGGTGTATTATTTTCCAGCTGCTAACAAGTTGTGAATTTCAGTTGAGCCGTGTTTCACATTGTCTTCCAATTCACCACAGACAAAGCCATGGCAAACAAATTTAGTCTCTTAATATGAATGTTCTAAATGCAATTTTTAAATCTAGTTACCAGATGCCATATATGCTTTTTTCTTCTTCTTTTGTACCTCTAACTTTCTTGCTAGGAGCAGAAATAGTCTCACAAAAAGGCTATTAAATGGGGAGTTAGGATACCTTTAAAAAATCTTTTAAAATTAGGCAATATGCATATATTTAGGGAATATACAGGTCAAGGACTTATCACAGAACCCTCATGTCTCCATACCCAGGTTTTATGTGAGACACCAGGAAGGTCACTCATCTGTCTTGATCTTAATGTCCCCATCTGTTAACAAGAAGGATCTTCTCAACTGGAACATGTCATTTTCAATGACAAAATCTCACTTCGTTTGTTGGTTGAACTATGATTTATCAAATTCAGTACTATTACACATCGGGGGGGGGGGGTGTGGTTCTCTTTGTTATGAGAAATCCTTCAACAAGTAGCTTGTCCTCAGTCTTGCTCATTCCCACAGTGAGCACTTAGGGAAAATTCCTGGAGGTGGAATTTCCAGGTCAGAGGGAAATTGCTTAATTTTTAGAGACTTTGCAAGGCACACCATTAGCATGAAGAAGAAAAATGGCTTTGTCAAAGAAACTTGGGCAATAAAAGACACTTATAAATATGAAGACGTTGCTTTGGGGGATAGGCAGTGAAGAGGAAATCGTGCAGACAAAGAATGGTCTACTTGGGAGGCTAGAAGATTTCCTCAGAAAAACTGCAATTTGCCATTTTCAAAAACTGTAGTTTGAGTTCAAACCCACCCGCTCCCCCAAGAGGATTGGAGACAGCGTACAATGAAAGAACCAGCGTCATGCAGTCGAAAGCCATTCCTAGTAGAGCACCAAGGCAACAGACAAGTTGCAAAATAGCTTTTCAAAAGCACTCAACACCCAGCTCAGGGTGAAAAATGTCTTTTCAAGTTCAGCCAAGCTTTGGCCACTAGAGGGCACTGACAATACATATTTCCAGCCAGTAGCAGCGCTGTGGGAATTGGGGTTGGGCTGTCTGTTCTTTTCCATCCTATCTTCCAGAGATAAAAAGGAGCAGTGGCCCGAGCTCCCAAAATCCTTGCTGGGAGGGGTCCTCCATCCTCCAAACCCTGAGAACTTTAATACTCTGTGAAACAGCTGGTAATTTTTACCATGAGGGAAAAATCTACGGGCATACAGGGGGGAAAAGAGACTGCTCAAAATAATTTTCTTTTTAAGTTCTTAATTATTTTCCCCACTTCCGATGAATCAGCTCCATCCTTGAGTGACATGCTGCTGGTTAATTTCCTCTCGGCTTCATTTGGCCTCTGATGAGGTACTCTTGGGTTTTGTTCCCCTCATGTTGAAGGAATTTAATAAATTGACAGCCTGATGTGTATCTGGACATCGTGTGGCCTGTGACTGGAGCAGTCCCTAATTATTAATAATTAATATGAAACAGCAACCAGCATCCATGAGGCGGTCCCCGGTGGTGATACTCTGGGTCTTGGACTCCAAAAGGCAGCTACAAATCCCCAGGCTCATAGGAGCTGAGAGATGGGTGGTGCCTGCTGATAGATTAGAGAAACGAGAGAGATGCTTTCTAAGTCCCAAAAATGTGAGTTTGCTAATCGCCAGTGATAAGACCCTGGTCCTGTGTCTCTCGCTAAAGTGCACACCCGACTTTACGGAGGACAGAACACCCTCTCAACGGTTCTCCTACTCCTCAAACCAGAGGAGGCTCTCTCGGGCAGAGTCTAGGTTTTCCTACTGACAAGGTTTCAGATTCAGACTTCCAGGAAAATCCATCTCCTCGATGAGCAACGAAAGAAAGAAATCAGTCATTGGCTTTAAATTGCCTTTTAGCTATTTTTTTTTAAACATAGTCTTTTTTTTTTCCAGTTTATAATATATTTATTTACTTATTTATTTTTTAAAAGACATTTCAAGGATCAGATGCTTTTAGTTATTTATTTTAAAAAAATTTTTTTGGGGGGAGCGGGAATATTGGGGAACAGTGTGTTTCTCCAGGGCCCATCAGCTCCAAGTCGTTGTCCTTTGATTTAGTTGTGGAGGGCGCAGCTCAGCTCCAAGTCCAGTCGCCGTTTTCAATCTTTAGTCTCATGCGGGATTTGAACCGGCAACCTTGTTGTTGAGAACCATCCTGGCTGCCCCAATATATTTATTTTTTAATTGAGATATAATTGACATATAGCGTTGTATTAGTTTCAGGTGTACACTATAATGATTTTATATATGTATATATTGCAAAATGATCACACAATAAGTCTAATTAACAACCGTCACCACATATAGTTACAATGTTTTTGTCTCGTGATGAGAACTTTGAAGATCTATTCACTTAGCAACTTGCAAATACACAAGACAGTATTTATTGTTTCCCATAGTCACCAGGCTGCATATTACACCCCCAGGATTTACTTCTCGTACAACTGGAAGTTGGTACCTGTTGGTCACCTTTACCCATTTTGCCCACCCCCACCTCTGGCAGCCACCAATCTGTGAGTTCCTTTTATGTTTTGTTTTGTTTTTTTAGATTCCACATATAAGTGAGGTCATGCAACACTTCTCTTTCTCTGCCTGATTTATTTCACTTAGCACAATGCCCTCAAGGCTCATCCATGTTGTCACAAATGGCAGAATTTCCTTCTAGCTTTTTCCCCCTTAATTGAAAAGGTGCCTGGATTTCTAATGTTTCCCCCAAAATTAGGAGGTACAAAGGAAGGAGTTAGAGCCAAGATTTGGAAAATCGCGGTGCATAACCTTTCAAAAGCCCCCTTTATTAGCAAACGAAATAGCGCCACATCCAGTAAACCGCTTCTTTCTCTCCCCCTTGACTGCAAAGCCATATGTCTTCTTTTTAATGGCCTCCTCATTTATCCTCTAGGAGCTTCTGCCCCTTGGAGGTTGAGTCCCTCTGGTTATCAGCAAACCACAGGGGCCTGATAACTTCGGAAGGGGCACATTCCAAAAAGGAGGCACCTATCTTCATAACTTTCTGTCGTGGAAGAAGAAGAAAACACTTTGGCAAAGATAAATGACTCTGGTTTTAATTCGGACCCGACATCCATCTTGGCAAAAACTAAAACCAGTTTGGAGGGATTAAAAACATGGCACGGAGGTTAGACAGTCATTCCTGCAAGGGAAAGTCTGTGCAAAGATAAGCCTGGTCCTTTGGACCACAAGATGTTTTGACTGCTAAGACTTTGATTTTCTTCACATCCCTTTCTTTCTTAAGAGACATTTCTCCTCTGTGACTTCCTTTTCTTGTTTGAATGTTTATCCATTTAAATGCTTGGTTATTTAAACCAATAACAAATCTCCCCTATTGCTCTTGGCTGGAAACTTCT
Source organism: Rhinolophus ferrumequinum (assembly GCF_004115265.2). Lineage (NCBI taxonomy): Eukaryota > Metazoa > Chordata > Mammalia > Chiroptera > Rhinolophidae > Rhinolophus > Rhinolophus ferrumequinum. Next base: position 8,905,329 of record NC_046308.1, on the reverse strand, counting down.
GAGAGAGTACTTGATAGAGACTTTCTTCGGAAAGCAAGCACGTGAACTTTGAAGTTGCCAGGCAGTACCTTTAGACCCCATTAGAGCACAAAGAGAAAGAAACACATTTAATCAAAGAGCCTTTGCCCGCACCCTCCCCTGCTTTCCCTGCCCAGTGTTTTGAATCCGCTGAGTGTTGTGTCAATGTCAGTTCCTAAGTTTGTGGTTTGTTGGAGGGGTTCAAAGGCACCGTCTGATATTTGGATGTAGTATAACTCAATGGAATGTCTTGATCGCGTCTCTTAGAAACACACTCTACTATGAGGCAACAGGTCAAGGATGGAGTCCAGAAAAATCAAAGACTGCCCAGATTCTTTGAGGGAACTTTGTTCATAAGACTGGGCTTCACAACCCCTGGGCTGAGGAACTCATCTTTGTGATGCTGGCTTCTGTCCCACTCTTTCTTGGATGCATTTGTGTGGTTCAGTCTTCCAAGAAAACGGGTCTTAGAGACGCAGAACTTGATAGTAAAAACCTTCAACAAAGTTCCCAAGTAAGAGGCTACAGAGAATTTGAATACAAATTTAAAATGTAACATGTATGAGACTGCGGACATCTAGAACTGAATGTCCATGACGTCCTTGGGACCCTGGTAGGAATGATATAAGGAAAGGCTATTCAGATTTTTTCTAGGGTCAAGTAGATGTTTAATTAAAGAAAAGCAAACAGGTCTGGTGTGCGAGCACAGAATCTAGAGAGCTGAAGTGACTTGCCCAAAGGCATTTCATAATTGCTCCTGATGATGATGGGGAATGGCAATGGTGGTGGTGGTGATGGTGGAGATGGTGGTGCCAATGGTGGTAACCATGGTGGGGATGGAGGTGATGATGGAGACCAGGTCTCAAATCTGAGTTTTCAGTGCACCTAAGTCTTAGTACTACAGCCTGTTATGTTTTAGCAAAGGATGTTGGAGGCAAAAGTTGACTTGCAGATCACACAGAATGTTGTAAGCGTGGCATCAAGCTTTAATATTTACTGTATCAAGTATATTTTTTTCTTGATGAAAATAATAAACTCTTATTGAAGCAAATAGGGAAATATATCAAAGTGTAAAGGGGAAGTAGCATGTATAGCTGGAAAATGAGATTTCAGGATGTGTTTGCTTCTGGTGTCTAACGTTTATGTTTTGCATGAAGGTTTTACCACATGTTGACTTTATCTTTGCAGATAGGGGGGAAAAGAATTTAGGATGTCAATAAAAGCTTTCATTTTAGTGCTTTAATAACCCTATGGTGTATATATAACCACTCTGATATAGACGAGAAAACTGACAGTCTAAGTAACTTGTCCCAACATCCTACAGCAAATAAGTGGCAGAGTCAGAATTGAAACCCAGGTCTCCCTGACTCCAAAGTGATGCTTGTAGCCAATTTACAATACTGTCTCCTGCTGCTGGCCCTTAGGGTCATCATGGAAATACTGTCCCAAGGGACAACACCTCAAGAAGCTTTATAAAGCGGTCCTCTGGGGTTTTTTGTTTTTTGGCCCACCTCACTTGAGTTTTGTTCCAAAGCTGACATTGCTTTAGCAGGATTCTAGTGAACCTGGCATCTATTCTTTCCAGAATCATAGGCACTTGAGAATGGAAATGGTCTTGGCAGGCTTCTATTCCAAACTCTCTCCTTAGTGCAAGAATCTCTTCTTAACATCCCAGACTCTTGGTTCTTGAATATCACCTTGACAGGGAGCTCTTGCTCTCACAGCCTGTATACATATACATATACATACACATATACAATATTATATGCTATATATTGCATATTTAAAGAACTCTAGCTTTTAAAATCTCTATTACGTGCTGAACCCACAAGGTTCTCCCGTGAACTTCATCAATTGTACAGAATGAAATTCTTTTTTTCTTCAACAGCACAACTCTCTAGATATTGGTGGGCTGCCATCTTTTCCCCCAGGATTATAGCCACAAACTGCTTCATTTGCTGGCCTTGAGGTCCAGCACCCCTTCCTCTTGCTATTTCCTGTCCTTCACAAACAGTGGAGCCCCAGACTCAAATCATAGGGGTGGTCCGATCAAACAGCACCTTGGCTCAGAGTCTGTGAATGCAACCCAGCACAGATATTGTTATTTTTTAAACGGCTTTATTGAGATATGAGTCACACACCACACAATTTACCCTTTAAAATGTATAATTCAGTGGTTTTCACTATGTTTACAGGTAGATGCAACTATCACCCGACTGGGTGATAGTTGAGATGAAAATGAAAATGTTTGGACATTTTCATTGATATTTCAAAAAGAAGTACTGTACCCGTTAGCTATGGTGCTCCTATCGTCTGTCCATCCCATCCCAAATCAACCACTTACCTCCTTTCCACCTGTATAGATTTCCCTATCCTGGATATTTTGTATGAATGAGTCATCTAATAAGTGGTCTTTTGTGGCTATTTCCTTTTAACTAGCATCATACTTTTAAAGTTCATCCACGTTGTACCATGTCTCAGTACTTCATTCCTTTTATAGGTCAGTAATATTCCATTGTGTGGATAGAGCAGATTTTGTTTATCCATGTGTCAGTTAATGGACATTTGGGTTGTATGCCCCAGAGTTATTTTGATATCACTGATTATTGATGGGATGCAGTAACCCAAAGCCCCAGGGCACGTCACTGTCATATCAGCCGTGACGAAGCCACTTCTCCTTCCTGTTTGGCATCCGATTAAAAAAATAAAAGCAAGCTTAAACTCGCCACTTCACATTTTATCCAGCAGCATTTAGAATTTTGGGTTCTTCTAAAATCATCCCAATCTGAGGTATCCTTTCCAGTTTGATGTCGTCTCTAAATAGGGCTGTCTTCATGGTCATTACTGGTGATAAAACAGAGAGGATCCAAGCCCAAAGCATGGCTCTGAAACAATATTTTCCCATGTACGTTCCCGGGATATCTCATTCCATGAAATACTAGTAGACATCATGAGAAAGATGGTCATATAGCAAGAAGGAATGGACCACTTCAGATGCTCAGTCCATTTCTATCCAGGCACTAAAACATGCTGTGATTCTGAGGCATTGGGGTGCTGTGAGTCTGAGGAGATGGGGACACAGAAACCTGGCTGGCCATCAGATTTGGAGACTGCTCTCCAGGCTCTCCCTCCCAGGGGCATTGTTATGGGAAAGCCTGGGGTAGACAGTAGCTTTCCAAAAAGCCGTTCCTCACCATTTTTCTGCCTGGTTCTTGGGACATATCTTCCATCATCCTCCAGGAGCCAGGACCAGAGATCATGGTGACTCTGACCCAGTGAGAAACTGCAATGGTTTTCCACCCAAGTTCCACGTTATAAGAATTCATGGCTAGTAGATGGAGAGTGGGTGTGCATGTGTGTGAGAGTAGACTCTTCCGGCCCTTAAAACACGTTCACTGACCCCACTTTTCTTTGCTTTGACAGAAAGGAAATTCTCCCAAATATCAGAGAAGCCAACCTGGCAATGGTATTCTCCAGGAGGTCTCTGTTTTATTTAAGGTTTAGATCAGAAGTTTTTTTTACAGTAAAAGATCAAAGATTCAGGACCTCAGGGGGAAAAGGACTGGAGGGAAGAGTAATGGCAGAGCGTGGAGAGAAATGTTGGTATGGCTTAGAAGGCAGGCGGGCTTAATACCTTCTTTTATTGTTATTATTTTTTTCCCCATCATAGACCTCAAATGTCTCCCCATTGTTGCCTAATAATTGCAACATTTGGAAAGTACATTGCAACAGTTTATAAATCGCTTGCATGTATACAGTCTCTCTCCTCCTCCTTCATCTCTGCATTTTCATTTCTCTGCATTTAGACCCTTTCCAGAACCTTTCAAAGGTTATCGTGGGACTTTTTACAGATGAACAAACTGAGTCTTGGCAAAGGAAGACACTTGCCCCCCAGCTAGGAAAGTGGCAGAGCTGGTCTTTTGCTGGTTCGTAGACTAGCGTTTTCTTCCCGCTCCCCCAAGTTAGCTCTTGGGGACAGAACTCTGGGACCTTTGGGCAGTGGGTTGGGGGATCAGCTAGTTACCGAGAAAGACTCTCACGGAAGCCCAGCAGTCTCTTCATCATCATTAATTCCTAATCAAAGGCATCGCCCCCTCCCCATCCCAAACCAGCCCCTAGAAACAATGAGATGACTCTGTTTTCTTTCCCTGACCGGCTTATCTCACCTGCTTTAAAGTTGGCTTCTAAACGTGTGCATTGAAGGTGATTAGAAGGCTTGGGGACATCCTCTGTCATTAGTTAATGCTGTAGAGACGGTCCTAGTTCCAGATCACGGTGCAAGGGCCCTTTGCACCATACATCACCGACCGCCAACAGGCCTCTCTTGCTTCCCTCACCAGCGTCTGCCCCCGAACGGGCTGCAGATCGGAGGGGTCGGAGACGAGTTTAATTTAAAGACGATCCCCCCTTGCACTGCCAAAGGAAATGGCATGTCAGCTATGTCAAAAATAGATACTGTTGTGCAGATATATGGACGAAGAGGTGGACGCCGCCCCTGCCATTCATTACCTGGATTGCCTTTAAATGTCAAAACAAATCCTTCTCCGGTCCTTCTCCAAAACTTAAATCATCAAGAGAGACAGGGTCAGCTTCGGCAGTTTGGAATGCTGGAAGCGAGGGGGATGGGTGGATGATGGGGGTGGTGGTGGTAAGTGAAGGCTGCCCGTGTAGCTGGGGGTCTCCGTGCATGTCCTAAGCACAGATTTTCCCTGCTCTCCTCCGGAAGATCGTGCAGCTTGGAGCCCACCCTGGCTTCCTTGAGATTGAATTCACAATTCCAGGCGAGTGCCTCTTGACGTGTAAATACAGATGTGGAATCGTGTAAAAGCAGCCACCCATGCTCTGTGTCAATATTCACAGCTGACACGAACACGAATGGCAAGTAGAAGCCTGACACAAATGTAACAAAAATCACACCAGTTTACACCAGGCAATGCTTTTTTTCTGTGTCAGCCATCTGATGTTCATCTCATTTAATACTGGAGCAACCCTATGAGGTGGATGGTCCTGCTTTTACAGATGAGAAGACCGAGGCTTGGAGACATGGAGGTACCTGCTCAACGTTGCACAGTGCTAAAGTGGCAGGACTCCATGGCACATAGTCTGAGGCTCCACACTGAACACCTCATCAAAATGCTCAAACTGTAGCACATTCAGAGGGAGTTTCGTTTATGTTGGCATGGATGCTTTAAAGCCAAGGAATCAGCAGATAGTAATGAGTAATTCATACCGATTGAAAAGAACCAGTGCCTGCATAGTGGGGAAGACGCTGGGGTCCTGAGCTAGACTGCCTAACCATGTGCCCTGGGGCACATGCTGACTCTGTCTGCACCTCAGTTTCCTCATCTGTAAAATAGGATAATAACATTATCTTCCTTGTAGGGTGGTCAAGAGACTGAAAGGAATGAATATTCCTCAAGCACTTTAATACTTTCCGAGCATAAGACAAACTTTTAATACATAGTAACTATTAAGTACACATGTATTTAGTTTGTTTTAGTCCTTTTAACTAAATAAAGTTATGGCTTCCATGTTAAAGAATTCTAAACTGTTGAGATTAGCCTGAGAATGTGGGGGCATCAAATAGATAGATAGAAAGATAGATAGATAGATAGATAGATAGATAGATAGATAGATAGATAGATAGACAGATAGATAATATGTTTTGCAGCATTTACATATTTAAAGGAATTGTTATATTCTGGGTTGCATCACTGCATAGGGAAACACTGATGTTTTTCAAGGTGTAATTATTAATATAAGTATAATTACAAATATATTTTAAAAACATATTTAAAAACATTCAACAGAGCCCCACAGGGGAAAGGATCCAAATGTCTATCAGCTGGTGAATGTGGTCCATCCATACAATAGAATGTCGCTCAGCAATGAAAAAGAACAGAGCACACTACAACACGGATGAATCTCCAAACCCTTATGCTGAGTGAAAGAAGCCAGTAGCAGAAAACCATACAGTGCAGTATTCTATCTATATGTAATGTCTAGAAAAGCCACGTCTATAACAGGGAAAACAGTATTTGCCTGGATCTGAGGCCAGCATGCGGAGTGGCTGCAAAAGGGTGCAAGGACCCTGTTTGGGGCAATGGAAATATTCTAAGACTGGATTGTTGTGAAGGTGGCACAAGTCTGTAAATTTACTAAAGTATTATTGAGCCGTACACTTCAAACACATAAACGTTATGGAATATAAATTTGTAAAAAAAAAAAAAAGCTTATAAAAGTTCATCTACTGCCCATAACACCTTTGTGATTGGTATTTCTATGTTCCTGACAACAGCATATGTTTAAATATCATTCTTCTATGTTTTTCAATGATTATTTTCTTTATATAAAATATTATAACAGAAATGCATGCTTGCTATAAAAAAAAAAAAATCCAGACTCTGCCGAAGTGTAAAGTAAAAACGCAAAATTCACCTTTTCTTCCCAACGACTTTACTCATAGCTTAGGTACATATTTTCAGACCTTTTTCTAGAAATATATATGATATACATTATACATATACATGATCTGTGATACATATCTATATATAATGGAGTGTGTATGTGTACATATATGTATACACACACACACACATATGAGAGAGAGAGACTTTATTTCTGTCATTTTCACAGCAATCTACTCATAGTACACATACTACTCTGTGACGAGAGGTCACGTTTTGTCCTAGAAGCGATCGTGGCTCAAGCACTGCTGCACCATGAACTCACCACGAGGTCTTGTCTTGGGCACCAGCCCTGACTGGAGTACCATCCACTTTCTCAGACTCATACCATCCTCACTTTTCTATCCCAGAGTTCAGGATGACCAGGCTCTGTATATTCTCCCCCTGAGTGGACCAGGCTGCATCCTGTGCAGTGTGCTCACCTGCGCCTCTCCAGCCTGTCACAGATTTGGGACCATGGAGAGCTTCACAGACAGCTTCTCGGTCAGTGTTTCTCAACCTCCGCTCTATGGACATCTGGGGCCGGATAATTCTGTGTTGGAGGAATGGGACTGTCCTGTGCGTATAAGATGTGGAGCAATGTCCCTGGCCTCTGCCCACTAGATGCCAGTAGCTTGCACACAGTCCCCCACCCTCCACGGTGACAATCCAAAATGTCTCCAGACATTTCCTGTGGGCACAAAATCGCCTCCAGTTGAGAGCCACTGCTCCGGAGAAATCATCTGTTTGTTTTTTCCCATCCCTCATCTGGGTGCCCACTTGCTCACATCACGTGGCTGGTGGAATCTGCTCGGCCGAGGGGAAAAGTCTTCCTAAGGACACATCTGTATTTTCACCCAGGACAAGGTCACCAGGAATGGTGACAGAGCCATTAGTGACCAGAATGCAATAGGTCTTACAAAGAAAACCAGTCTGTATTATGTGATTACAAAAGCATGATATGGCTTTGAGTTTAAAAAAACCCAGAACTTTCCAACCATGGTTGAGTCGCGCAGTGAAAGTTCCTGGACACCCCATGTCCTTAGAAAATCACCATTAACATCTGATCTATAGACTTGCATACACACGCACACATGCACACACACACGCAACCATATGCATCTATGTTTAAACAAGAACTTACTAGGCACAATCTTTAGCAACTTCCCCCCTCCCCCACAAAATCACAGCATCTTACTGTGTTAGTCAATTCTTGCCACGATAATGCACCCTAGCGAAACCACCCCAAAACTCAGTGGCTTAAAACAACCATCATTCGTTCTCAAACTCTCAGGTCTGTGGGTCAGCTGCAACTCAGCTGGATTTCTGGCTTCGAGCTGAGTCCAGGTCTCACTCCCCTGGACCATCCATGGCTTGGGATCTTCTCCATGTGTCTCGTTGTGGAGACCAAGGTGAAAGGGCAGTGGCCACCTTGAGCATGTTTTTTTCATGGCAGATCATCAGTGCGCAAGAGGCAAGAGGCCAACTGCTCAAGCCTCAGTGTGCATAACATCCACTAGCATCCCATTGGTCAAACCAAGTCACATGGCCAAACCCTTCAGCAAGCACGCCCCACCCACCCCGAGACCATAACAACGATGCCATCCATATGACTCCGGGACCTCAGGGATCCATGCCACTCAGCCATCAGGACCAATCACTTCAGCTACTGGACTCAGAAGAGATGTGCAGAGATGTATGTGTCGCCATGTCTTAGAATCAACCAATGGTTTCAGGCCAAATCAGCCCTCCCTCCCCCAATGCTCTGTTTCCATGCAGCTTCGTGGGCAATGTTTGTACCCACAGAATCTCTCTTTAGAGACAAGTTATATGACAGTGGGCAACTTACTTGAAATCCTTATGCGTCAGTTTCCTCACTTCAAAAATGGATGATGATAATATCTAATTTGCAAGGAGCTGAGAGGAGTAAAGGGGGTAACTCACGGCAGTCGCCGGCACACAATACAGGCTCAAAAATGGCAGCTATGGTAGCCAGCTGAGTGTAATGCAAAAACCATTGAACCTGGAATCAGAATGCCTGGGGTTACTTCCTGCCGTTTACCAGCTTTGTCCCCTGGAGCCTGTCATACCAGTGTCCGCAGCTGTAAAATGAAAATAACATTCTCTGACCTGCCTCTCTCCTGGGATGAACCAAGAAACTGAATGTGATGGTGAATGCAAAATTATTTTATCACTACTCAACATACGCCTCAAATTATTTTGTGTATTGTTTTTCAACCGAGCTTTCTTTTCACTCATCGTGTCCGACAACTTAAATACTAGCCAGAATCATCTTCGGGAACTGGGCAGCTTGAAAACACAGCCTCTACAATCTGGAAAGGGAGACATTCCTTTTGCCTTCTCCGTAAAAGGATTAGAGGAGCAGGAGAAAATAAGAGCCAGCAGTACACTGGGCTAACCATCCGTATCAACATCGATGAGCTCATTTCTTTCTCGTAACCATGCCTTGAATTGGAGAGGCCCATTGCACGTCTGAGGAAACGGAGGCATGCACAGGTTATAAGAGAAAGAATATACCTGCTAGCTGCTACTTGAAACTGCTACCTGCCACTCTCACTTGAGATGGTCTGTGCCCGTTCGGGGTCCAATCTGAGAAGCAGAACTGCAGGGAGGTCTGGGCTAAGGGGTGTGATGACGGGTAAGTGTAGGAAGGCCTGGGGAGCAGAAGGTCCACGAAGAAGTTAGAGGATCCTTGAAAGGAATTGCCGACCAGACAACCCGAGAAACCACACATGTCCAGCTGTCACAATGGGACGATTAAAAGAAAGCCCATCGGGGGAAAAATGTGGTGGGGAGAGGGGTCTATGGGAAGCTCCATTTCCGTGTGGCTGTGGCCTCTGTGAGTCCAGCTCCAAACATCTGTCAGGGAGCCTGGGGCTGCTGGTGCTCGGCATTTGGGAGGCAGAACTGGAAACAGAACAGAGGAAAGTGCCGACACTTCTGCTCTTGTCACCACATCTAACCAAGGGGACCCTCCAAAGATAATGGCTGTGCTTCATCCTGCCTTTCTCCTCTCACACAAATCCTGCTTTGGGCCAACTGTAATCTGGACCCAAACACCAAGGGGACTCTCAGGGACATCGTTCCAACTCAGCCAAGCTGACAGTCTACAAACCACCACATAGTCCAAATGGGAATCTGTCAACAGTGTCTGGAGAACCCACTTGGGGACCTGCTGCATGACACGGAGTCTATAAAGGACGTATAAAGTACCATTTGTGTGTTGCATCTGCAACCTTGCAGAAGAGGCAAGACACGGACAGGCTCCGTGCAGACACAGCATACAGCCAAGCCTCCGCCATCTGAAATGGAGGGACTTGTGATTTCTCCAGAGTTTTACAGTCTTTGACAAAGACAGGGAAAAGTGAAAGTTGGCAGTGAGCAGATGCTGGCCTTCCCATGTGTGATAGATTGAGTTGTTTTCTGCAGCATTTCGTAACCTCCTTATACTCCATCCACACCCTTTGCCATGTGACTTTGCCGTGTGACTTCCAACTGGAGTGGGTGGAGTACATTTCTCTGACCCACTGACATGAGTCTTGCCATGTGACTTGCTTTGGCCAATGCAATGACAGTGGACGTGATGTGGAGAGAAGCATAAATGCTTGATTTTATGTACCTTCCATTGATCATGTTAAGAACATGTCCTGAGTTATCACTGGTCCATGAAGGATGAGAGAGATGATAAATCAGACCAGATTCCAACTCAGAGCCTTAAACGGAGCCCTCCTGGCTGAGCTCAGCCCTGGATCAGCAGAATTGCAGTCAACTCCTAGATTCTTGAGCGAGAAATCAATGTCTGTTGTTTCAGTCATTGAATTTGGGGAGGATTTGGTAGGCAGCATTGTTGCAATAGTAGCTCATCTAACCACATAACTCACGTACAGGTTGACTTGGAAAAACTTGAGATCTACTAAAAATGGTATGGTCTCCACGTAAGGGTATTCAGGTACAGAAAGTGACAGGTACAGAAAGGGTAGCAAGTAGAACATACATGAGGGTCGGTAACCAACATTTACTTTTTATGAGGATGGTTGAACGAGTTGTGGGGTTTGGGACTGTGCCTTCAAAACAAGCCACTCTGCTTTCTAGGCGCCCCTTCCACACAGAGCAGGTATACGAGTGTATCCTTTCGAAAAGACCTTCTATATTTCTTCGTGACATTTATCGTGCGATTGAGTTATGTTTATTGTAGAAAACTGGGGAATAAAATAAAACAATTAAAGCATTAAATAACCAAATTCTACCACCTAGAGATAGCCTCTGTCAGCTTATTAGTGTACAGCCATCTATAAACATATTTTTCCTAACAAAATTGGGACCATATAGGATATACTGTTTGATAACCCACCCAACCCGTACTTACAAACAGACTATGCACATTGACTCTTAGCGCTAGTTTTCTAAAACACGAAGTATGGTGACATACTCTAACCAACTGGTTTTCTATTGCTGGAGTCTTGGGTTATTTTCAACTTCCTTCCGTCATAAATAACACTGCAATGAACATCTTGCATCTAAATATCACTGCAGAGTTCTGACTATTTCTTTAGGACGCTTTCCTAGCATTGGGATTACTGTGGTTCAAGGCTTTTGGAAACATGTTTTGAACTTTCCCACCAGAAAGGTTGATCCATTGGTACTACTCCGATCCTTATTGTTTAAGAATTCTGGCTTAGGCTTTACAAAATTAAAGCATCTCAGTTTGTCAGTGTTTTCTGTTGAAGGTAAAGTTTATCAAAACCTTACATTAGTGGTTCGTTCTTTCAGTAGATATTTATCCAGTGCATACTGGGTGTCAGGCCCTGGAGACACAGCAGTGAACAGAGAAAGTAGAAATCTTTGCCCTGGATGTTTCAGGTCCAAAGGGAAAGCCAACACTGAGAGAGAGGCTTCTTATTAAGCTCAACATGGAGGAGCATGGATCTAGCGAAATCCTAGAAAAGCCACTTTGATCTCCAAGCAGACCCACTTTCCCTGTTATTTGCAAAGCTCCATTGTTCTCCCTCTAGAAACCCCAGAAGACAGTCAGTCAAGGAGGTAGGTGAACTCTCTTCAAGAGAAGTCAACCCAACTCCCCACTCCCAAAGTGAAAGGGAAACCCCTCAATGAAGTAGGTCAAATAAATTTGGAGCTGCCTCCCCACCGGCCCAGGAGACATCTCCTGGTGTGGTGACTTCATAAGCCATGGAACACGGGGTGGAGCGTTTGGGATGATGTCACCTGAACACTGGGATGTATTTATGGCTTCATGCCCACAGCTACCTTTCACTTCTTCTCTTTGGGTAAATACATCAAGGGGCCATCACAGTCATGCTGGCGAGTGCTGGCTGAGTGGTTTATGGCTGTGCCTGAGCTGGGAGGTGTGTTTGCAGGCTTGCTTGGCAGGTCTCTAGGTGCGAGTTTCTAAGATGCTGAGCCCTGGGTCCAAAAACCAGGATGTGTCATGGAGCCTGCTTTTGTCTCTTTCAGGATGTTTCCTTCCCCTTTGCTTCCAGCCCCTGTCTTCGATGTCAGCAAAGCCGCCCCCACCCCACATCTTTTCTTTCTTGAGTAATAGCCAAAGAAAGAAGCAAACCTCTTCAAGGACCTCCCTGGACCAAATTCAAAAGCCCTTCAGCTCACACCTCGACTACGCTGACCTTTTGACTTTTGATTTGGGGGGAACTGAAGGTAAAGGAGACATGAATCTAGCAACTGAATTTGACCTCTTCAGCAGTTTGGGAAATAGTGGGGAAGGGTTCTCAGGAGATGGTGGGGAGAGGAGGGCAGAAGGAGGAGAGCTCAGGAAGTCCCATCTCCTCTGGGAAGACTTCATGCCTCCCATCCCCAGCTGACGTCTGTCACAGCATCTGTCACACTACAAAACAACACACCAGGAGGTGCTTAAAGATGGGGACCATGGGCCTAGCACATGTTGGCTGTTTTGTTCATTCATTCATTCACGCATTCCGCAAAATGCAGGCCCCTGCCAACCATGCATCAGGCACTAGGTTACAGCGCTGAACATTGATTCAGTTACTCATTCAGTAAAAATTTATTGAGCACCTACTGTGTGCCAGGCTCTGGGTTTGACTCAAGGGCTGAAATGCGAATGATGGGTGCCAACTTCACGACGCTAAGTTGAATCAAGGAGGAAAACTGAACTGGCAATTTCAATTTTGCCATGGGTATACCCTGTGTGAGGGAACTCCGCTCTGTAGGAGTGCAAGAAAAGGGGACCTGGGTTAGATTTTGAGGCATCGTGGAAGGCTGCCTGGAGGAGAAGAGAAGACTGGGGCTTCTTGTAGACTTGTTTTGGGGAAAGACTTCAAATCCCCCGTCTGGCTCAATTGTCAAAGCCGAGAATGCCCCGGCCTCCAAACAGGCCACATGGTATTCCTAATCATTGTAATTGCTGCCATTTGAAAAAACTAAGGATTGGCAAGGATATGGAGCAATGGGACCACCGGTCACCATTGGTGTCAGGATACAGTGGGGATGGAGGGCAGATGGACAAGAGGAAATAGTTCTAGGATGCACAAACATTCCAACCCAGCAATGCAACACCTCCCATGGTCCACGGGCACCGGGAGCCCTGCATAAGGACATTGATTGCAGCATTGCTCGTGGTACTAAAAACCTGGGAACTCTCAATGTGGCCGTCAACAGGAGAATGAATGAGTAAATCGAGGAACGCTCCACGGCAGTTCAAAGAACCCACTAGACAAGCCAGCATGGGTCACTCTCACAGGCACCATGTCGGGGAAAGCTTGCCCAAGGATATGGACAGGACCACACGATTCAGATGAAGTTTCAAAACGTGTGAAACGATACCACGTGTGACGTAGGCATGGATTGTTTGCGATGCATGCATGCATCTATGGTAAAAGTGTAAAGCCGTGCATACCAGTGAGAACCCTCAAAATCACGAAGGTGGTTCCCCATGGAGAGGGAGCAGAAGGAATGCAATTAGGGAGTGTCACTTACCAGAAATGGTATCTGAAAGATTTTATTTCTTACGCTGGGTGTTGAATACACGAGTGTTTATTGTACGATTCTCTCTACTCTTTCATGTGCCTGAAATATTTCAAGGGGCCAGAAGGAAAAGCTGCTACATACACACATTAGGTGCTTTGCTTCTCAGGACACCCTGTGGCAAGGAAGCATTATTTCCCCCTCTTCATCCTTCCAACTGTCTCTGTAATTGTGAACATGGGGGAAAGAAGTTCCCAACATTTGGATAAAATAATAACACGGCTACCATTAAGTTCTCTTTGTATTTGTGAGAATTAGCTCAGAATTATCACAGCAGCACTCTGAAGTAGTTATGATATTGTCCCCGTTTCACAGATGCAGCAACTGAGGCCCAGAGAGGGAGCAGCTTGCTGAAGTCACCCAGTTGCAGAGTGCTGGGGCAGCAGGGTTTGAACTCACCACCCAGAGCTTCTCTGCCAGGGAGGCACAGAGGGTAGGTGGTAAAAGAGTCGCCTCTGGCGTCACACTCTTGGGTTACACTTTCAGCTCTATCTCTTCCCAGCGCTATGGATCTAGGCAAGCTCGCTTCTCCGTGCCTCAGTTTCTTCACCTGTAAGATGGGGCTAGTTATAGTAACTTCCACATAAGGTTGTCATAAGGATGGAAAAAAAACTCTGAAGAACTCCGAATTGTGCCTGACACGTAGAAAGCACTACCAAAATGCATGTTGATACTGTTTCTAATTATGCCTGAACACCACTTTTTAGACCTCGGAAGGCAGACTTAGGTGACCTTGAAGTCATGCCACGACCAGCGCTGCTCAGGGCTGGCTGGTGGTTGGGTGCTGGCTTCCCAGTTTAGGGGACCAGGAGACTTTCAAAGGGGCACATAATTTGGCCAGCAGATGAAAACGGATTGGTGATGGATTCGTGGACCGGGCACTCCCCCGCCCTCCTGCTTTTCAGCGTTTCCCCCTCACCATCACTCACTGGCTCTATAAACAGATTTCCCAGTAATCGGTTTTCCTTCCCTTTGAAGTCTCCCCGTCCATTCTCTCCCCACTCTTAGCCTGCTCCCCTTCCTCTCCAAGGAGGACCTCGTGTTGGCAACAGTTTCCAACCGGACGGGGCGGAGACGCAGTGCAGAACATGCTCCAGAAGGTCAGTTCAGTTCAGTTCAACAGATCTTTTCTGAACACCTACTGGGTGCTTTTGGAGAACTTTGCTGGGGAGGGAGGACCACAAGGGAAGGACAAGTTCGGACCAACTGGGTTGGAAGCTAACTTTTGTTAGAGTGTATTCTAGGAAAGTTCTGTCCACTGGCTGAACCTCAGTTTCCTTATCTGTACAGCGGGGGTCATAATAATGCCAGCCTCATAGGTACATGGGAGGAATAACTCTATGCATGGAGCACAAAGTAGGTGCTCAGCTAACGGCAGCTTAATGCTTTGTTGTTGTTATTGGTGTGGTGCAGAAGGGAGCGAATTGAATGGTGTGCAGCTTCTGGTCTGGAAGATTCAGTGAATGGAGCAGCCACGTGCTGAGATGAGGAACCCAGGAGAAATCCAGATTTGGAGAGAATAAAATCAGCTCCCGTGGGAACTCCCTGAGTTTGAGGTAGCTGAGTGCAGGCCACGTGGCCATACCCTGTAGGTATCTGGCAATCCAGATCTAGAATCTTGGGTCTCACATCATGGAACAGTCATAATTCCTGGGATCTCTTGACTCCCGACTTTCACAGGGACCACACAGCCCTACTCAGAGAAGCTTGGGATTCACGGAGCGGGGGGGAATCGTCTCTCCAGCCCCCAACCACCGTATACACACAAACACACACACGTCTCTGAGCCAAGTTCCAGGACTAAGTCACTCCAAAGAAAAGAACCCAGTTCATAAAATGGCCAGCTATAATCCCCTCTTCAGCTGAAAACAAAATCTAGCCTCATTCCCAAACTCGAGAGGCACGGAGGCGGTGTGTCAGTGAGATTTCGTTTTGGAGGTCATATGACACACTTGAAGTCTAGAGCTGACCCACAGGACCCATGGGCAGTACACAAAAACGTATCTGCCTAGTACTCGGTAGACGGCAACTACATGGTCCAGAAGAGACGGGTGGTCTCTGGGGGGCTCCTCAATCCATGGAAGGGTATGGCTGGAGGAGGGACAGAGTGGGACTCTCCAAGGACTGGCGCTCAGGGCAGGCCCTGGTACCCAAAAACTATGCATCAACTCCACATCTGGATGTGTGCGCAGCCTCCATGGGCTAAAAGCCGTCGTAAAGCTCATACACAGAGCTTAGAGAAACACATCTTAATGGCCATCTATACTCTGATTACATGTGAAAACTCATGACTGTACAGGGACCAGAGGGCAGGAAAACTCAAATATTTGATCAGTCGCCATGGAGAACGGCCAGCCCATTTGCTGTTTCATACTGTGGTGATGTCTTTCTGTAGCACCCTTCAAAATGTTTTTTTAATTCTTTTTCACTTTCTGTGATGACTTTATTAATTTCATAACAATCCTGAGGGATCATTAGAAAGAGAACTTCTTTAAATGAAAAAAAAGTCAATACAGGCCCTTTAGTAAAATATCATCGATATATAAAAAAAAAATCTAAGAAACAGAAACTAAAAGTCGACATTCTCCCCTCTGCCCGTTCCCCAGAGGTATCCGCCACCGCCACTTTGGGTCACTACGTTCTCGCCCTTTCTCCATGTGCGATGCACAGGAAAGCTTAGCTGAATACGTGCGATAAATACAAAAGGTTTTTTTTTTCTTCTTCTTTTTCTAAAGAAGTTCCTGCTGGTTCCACAGTTGTGAGGGAGAAACGCAATTGCCCATAAACATGTGTACTTGGAAAATTCACAAATGAATATTGGTACTTTGATGCATTGCTTAAGAATTTATTGAGTGTCTGCTCCATGCAAGGCAACATGTGTATTTATTTGTGTGCAAAAGAGCAAGAAAGGCTGATGAGGTCTGCCCTCCTTGCCGGTGTCGCACACTTCCATGCACGCGGCATGTGTAATGTGGTCGTCCATTTTTTATCTCAATTGCTTCCTTACCCGGGGCTGCTGGTAGCTGTTGTGGGTGCACCCGAGCCCCCTCCCTGCTTTCGTGGGACTCCTTGCTCTTCCCCCCTCCCTCTTTGGAGGTTTTATTTATTATCTGTGGGGCAGTGTATTGTTTGGAGATTCTGGTTTTTATTTCTCTGCTGGCTTTGACAGATACTCAGGGAAAGGGTGGGGGGAGAGAAAGCATTTGGTTTTGTTTTATGATATGCCATGGAGGCTCTGTGAAATTCTCAGCGGCATTTGGGCCTGGAGGACCGTGTGAGTGAAAAGGCACGAGTGATGGTCCGGAGGGTTTGCGGTGGGAATCGTGAAGACACAGAGGTGATGGAAATTACAGGGCTGGGTTCCATGAGGGCGTGAATTTCCACGGTGCTAATGATATGCAACGATGGAGCGAGTTCTTGCTCAGGAACTGAGCGCTCTGCCTCAGAGATCAGACTGCCTGCCTTTGACTCTGGGGTCCACCACTTCCTTCCTCCCTGTGTAACCTAGGGCTAGTTCCTTGGTCTTTCTGAGCCTCTGTTTCCGCCGCTGCAAAATGAGTGTGATAATCACAGCATTTAGTGGGACTGATAGAAAACCCACAGCATTGTGCTAGACCGTCAGGAATATGAGCAATTTTTTCTGTGGCTTCCAGGCCCGCTGAGTCCCCTTCGTAACTCTGCGGGTGGAGAAGTAACTTAATCTCTTTTTATGGATTAGCCAACTTTTGTTACACTCTGTTATGCCTCTTGGAGAAAGATTTGACATCCTTGCTATCATGAACCCAGCATGTCCCAAATCAAAATCACTTCTCTCTTTCTTCGCTCTGCCCAAACCAGTGTTCTAGAATTTCCCTACAGGGTCTTAGGGAACGCATCCCTGATTTCATCAGTCTCCAACCTCAGGTGCACAAAAGAATGTGCTGGGGAGCTTCTAAAAGACACCAAGGCCTGGTGCCCAACCTGGAAGTTTGGGTTGAGCTGAGTTGGTGTGATCGCACCCTTCCGGCTGGGTAAAGCTCCCCCCAGGTGACTCAAGTACATGGTCGGGGTTAAGAACTGATGAGGTGCTCAGCTGCTCAGATGTGGGACATTCTCCATCCCCTTAGCTCCTCCCCATTCTTGGGGACCGTGTTAAACCCACTACTCAGATTCCTAACTGTGGCCGTTCTCTCCATCCTTGGCCCCAGGACTCATCACTTCTCACCTGGACTGCTACACAAACCTCCCCATGGGCTACTGGGCTTTTAGTATATCCCTTGTCAATGGTCAGTCCATCCGCCCTTCTAGTCCCCACAAGGCTTCTCCTGTAGCAGGCACCTGAGCACAGCACTTAATCCCCCAGTGGTTTTCCATTATCCATGTGCTTGAGGCCAACTGCCCAGCCTTCACTTGGAACCTCTTCCTACCTGGGCTCAGCCTGCCTTGCAAACCTCATCTCCACCCTCCTCTCCTGCCTGAACAACCACTGTTTGATCCGGGTCTCGGTTCTCAGGCTCTCACTGTCCTTTCCCAACTGGTAAACTCCCGCACACGCCCCAGAGCCCAAGCCCCCATCCACCTCCCAGGCAATATGGATTACTTCCTGGGGACTTTACAGCCTAATGTGATACATGCTGTTGAAGTCTGTACAGTATGGTTTTTATTTATATAGCCATCTCCTTCCATTTGCCTTGAGAATTCCTCAAGTTCAGGGACAGGGTCTTTTTCATCCACATGCTTATTCATCACCCGTGAGGAGCATTTGTTGAGCAGAACAAGCTGCATCACGACCAGCTCTTACTCTGTGGCTGATTCTATCTTCCAAAGGCTGCCATGACAATATCCTCCATCCTCCATCTTATTCTCCAACGTGACTTCACACTCTCGATCACGAGTCTTGCTTTTCTGCTCTTCAATCTGGGCAGGTTTTGGACTGCTTCTTCCAATGGGATGGGGCAGACATGATGTGTGGCTTCCCAGGCTGGGACATAAAAGCCAATGCCGCTTCAGCTTTGCTCCCTGGAATACTTCTGCTTGGACCCCCGAGGCTGCTATGTAGTAAGAACGTCAGACCACATGAGGAGGGCAAGCAGAGGTGCTGTGTTGACAGTCCCAGCTGAGCCCAGCCTCCGAGTGGTCCTTATCCAGGCCCCAGGCATGTGCAAAGGAGCATTTAGAAGGTTCCAGCCCTAGGGATCAAGTCACCTCTGGCCATGGGAACCTTCCCAGCTCAGGTCTCAGACATTGTGAAATGGGGATAAACCATCTTTTCTATGCCCTGTCTAAATTCCTGACTCTCAGAATCTAGAAGCATAATAAGAGAGCTGTTATTTAAATCCGTCAAGTCTTGCGATAGTTTGTTATGCAACAATGGTATCTGAAGGACTCTATTTTTCCCTTTGTGTGCTACATAGCCCTGCACTGGCCTTTCTTCTCCTCAGCCATCCCTAGCTGGTTCCCACCTCAGGATCTTTGCCATCACTGTTCCCTCAGCCTGGAACAGTCTCCCCTGCCTCTTCCCCTGTCTGCCTTCGTATCAGCATTGAAGTAAGTCAAATATATTTTATATAATATGTGTTAAATAATTACAGGCCTACAAATGACATATACATTATAATATATTGTAAACATATACAAAAAATTAAAGTTTCATATAATAACGGCCAACAAGTTCCTGAAAAGATACTCACCATTACCAGTCATCAGGGAAAAACTCTGCACACCCTCACATGGCCCAAAGTAAAAAGTCTGACCGTGTCGGGTGTTGGTGAGGACGCAGAACAACCGGACTGCTCACCTGTTGCTGGGGGGAATGCAAAATGGTGGAGCCACTTGGAAACCCAGTTTGGCAGTTTCTTGTGAAGGTCTACATAGAGCTACCATATGAGCCAGCAATTATGTGCCTAAAGATTTATCCAAGAGAAGGGACAACATATGTGCACACAAGGACGTGGGCATGAATGTCTGTAGCAGTTTTATTCACAATAGCCCAAAACTACAGACAACTGCATGTGTCTATGAGCGACAGCACGGACAAACACACTGTGGTACGTCCATGCCACGGAATACTATTCAACCATGAAAAGGAACAGACGGATGAGACGTGCCACAACTCAAGAGCACGGGGCTAAGTGAAAAAAGCCAGGCACAAAGGACTACATACTACATAATTCCATTTGTGTGACATTCCAGAAAAAGCAGAACTACAGGACGGAAAGCAGATCAGTGGTTGCCAGGGGCTAGGGGAAGGGAAGACTGACTGTAACGGAATTCAAAGAAACTTCTGGGGGTGAAGGATGTGTTGTATACCTTGATAGTAATGGCAGTTACACAACTGTACACATTTGTCAACACGCATTGCACTGTATGACTATCACGGGTGAACTTAGTATATGTAAATTTAACTCAATAAACCTGTCTTTAAAAAAAGAAAAGCTTTCTTCTTTAGAGAGGACTTCTCCAGCCCCATTTTACCTAAATGACGTTCTCACCCACCATAATGCTCTCTCACGTGATTCTATTTCTACATAGTACGTAACGATGCTAAAATTTTATATATAACTTTATTTGTAATTTTATACAATTTGATAATATATATTCATATATAATATCACATATATAATTTTAGAAGTCATTAAGTACTACAAGGTGTGATCAAAGACTATGGTGAGTGCTGCTGCCGAGTGCCATCCAACAGAAAGGCAGGGCCCTTCAATACAGGAAGCAGCACGTGGAACCTTAGTCACAGTGTGTGACAAGTTTCAGCTTGTTCGGTGCAGTCAGTCAGGTGTGAGCTACGGTTGAGAGAAGGTGTGTTTTAAAGTGTGGCATCAATCATGGATCACGAACAACACAGTAACATGAAGTAAGCAAACGGTTTCCTTCTCCATCATGACAATTCTCCGTGTCACATATCGCTTCTGGTACGGCAATTTCTGTCAAACAAAAACATTACAGTGCGTCCTCATCCACCTTACTCACCAGATCTGGCACCGTGCGACGTCTGGCTCTTCCCCAAAGTCAAAATGACCATGAAAGGTAAATATTTTGAATCAATTCAGGACCTCGAGGCAGCCACAACAGCGCAACTAAAGACACTTACGGAAGAGGACTTCCAGAACTGCTTCCGAAAGTGGCAAGAACGATGGGATAAATGTGTTCGAAGCGACGGAGAGTATTGTGAGGGGAATTAATGGCAATGTGTCTTCTATTGTAATAATTTTTTTTATTTAAACATTCACCATATTATTTGATCACATCTTGTATGCAGAAAATAAGACAAAATCATGTGAGAGAATTATAGTGAGTGAGGATATGTGTGTGTATAGAGATGATTTTCTGCATATAAATTTCTAAAATAGTATATATAATTATATATTATTATATAATTTTAGAAATCATTAAGTACTATGCAGATACACACACACACACATATACACACAATATGTGTGTGTGTATATACATATTATTTTTTACTTGCTTCCTGTCTGGATCTTTTCGCTAGAATGGCTACCTCTCCAACAAAGGAATTACATCCATCCAGTTTGTTCTTTTCCTCCCTCGCTCCAGCACACTGAGTGCACACAATAGATGCTCAAAATAAATATTTCTTGAATTAATGAACAGGAAAACAAAGGAGTTTGGGCGAACAGATGTAGTGACCTAAGCTGTACGAAAACCCGTTTTGGAATCGTGAACTTAATTACTTCTGGACTCCGCTACTTCTCAGCTGGAGCTCACCCTCTGCCAGAAGAACCTACAGCCCTTTCAGAAGAGCCAAACGTGGGTGACGAGAACTCCAGAGCAGTCCCCTGGAGTTCTCTCTCCATGGGGTCAGGGGACAAGATAAGAGCTTTTTCCTGGACAGATCGGGTTAGAGAAGAAACCTCTCCCCATCCGTGGCTGCGACATATGTTCTGCTCAGGTAATAAAAGCTTGGTCAGAAGACTTGCGCCCTTTGGGTTTCATTTTATTTTATTATTAAAAACCAAACATGTGGAACACAGATAATTGGGTTCTGCAGGAGGCTTCCTTTGGCTCCTGCATCTGAGGAATTTAATGAGGGAGAAAACAGAGGGAAATATATACATAGCTATTCAGTATATTTGGAAGGGTTGAAAGCAAAGTCGTACTTCAAAGGATTATTAGGATAACCTCTCTGGGCAAGTTGTGATCAGTAATGCTGCCTGGATCGTCATATTGTGGCCTTTTTAAAGGATTTGGAGGCGGGTAGGGGATTGTAAGATTTTTGTTTTTGTTTTTCTTCAATTAGTTTTCAAAGGAAGAGTAGAGTGATGGTAGAGCCAAACTTTTAAATGTCCTTCTTGGAATGGTCAGAATTGAGTTTCAAACCTTAATGTGCTCCAAGGGACCATAATACAGGCTGGAAAATAATTATTTTCCAAGCTCCAGAGCCCCTTCGCCCCTCTGTCTGCACTGTCCCGGACTAGTTAAGTCCCCACATGCGGGGTATGTTGCCCCGTTAAGTGTCCCCTGCCCCCCGCCTCTCTCAGCATTACGAAGCGGGCAGGTTCTCCATCCTAAACCCTCGGGGACCATTCCAAGACCAGCGTGTTAGCAGAGTAATTTAAAGAGTGTAGCCCTCGGGAGTTTGAAAGGGTGAGACAAACCGTGGTTCAAGTCCAGCTGGGTTCCCCGGGTGTGTCAATTCAGTGGCATCTCCGGCGCTCTTTCGTGTCTGCTCGGTTCGCTCAGTGTTAACGCTGGGGAGATTCATCCGCGTCTTTGCGGGACGTGGTGGTTGCTGGTTCATTCTCAGAACCGCGTTCTTCTCGATGACTCTATCGCAATGTAGTCAGTCACCTGCACCTGGCAACGACGTTGTCGCGAAGGTTCTTGCACACAGACTGGTGACCTTGGGCACCGTTTGCCCTTGAACACCCTCAACCGCCTAGCCCAGGAGTCCAAACCCCTCTTGGGGTCAGGGACATCTTGGATAACCTGAGGAAAGCTGAGGCCCCCCCCGCCCCCCCCGACGCCCACATGCACACACACACAGGTCTAGAGAGACAGAGGTATACGCATATACAGTACTGCATACCATGTGGGGGGGGTGCCTCAGGGAGGTTCTAGTACATGCGGGGATCACCTCAGAAACCTCAGCTGGACTGTGATCTGGGAAGGGAGGCAGAGAGGCCTTCTCCGTGGTGCAGGGCAAGCTGTATCTCTGTGGGGGGGACCAGAGAAGGGGAGGTGGGTTTCCCTCCAAGTCTGCTCCTGAATGCCTTTGTTTTTCCCTGCTTGGTGCTGGGAGGATTCCAGCCCCAGAAAGGGAGAAACGAGAGGTCGGTCTCCCCGGCATAGCCCCAAGCCCCGTGGCGCTGCAGCAAAGCCCGCTCGGCTCTGTGTGGATGTCTGTGTTTGCACCGAGGGCCAGGGGAGGCCGCGGCCAAGAACAACCCATAATTCTGTACACAGCAGATTGAGTTTCTTGCAGAATTTGCTCCCAGAGGAAACGTCTGCCATGGCAGGAGTTGAGTGTGGCTGGGGCCTCGGAGAGCGGGTAAGCTGTGTGTGTCAGAAAGCACCCACAGCAGGGTTTGCAGCCATTGGGGGGGGTATTCTGGGGGGCATCCACAGTGGGGTCCGGCAGTCCCAGGGCGGTGCTACTCACAGCCCTGGGCTAGAAGGTCTCTACGCTTTAGCGAGTTCTGTTCTGCCTCTCTTCTGAGTGTGCCCCTCTCCTAGGGGCAGGGGCCACAGCCCCCAGCACTTATACCCCACGTTCAGGGTACCGGACACTGAGACTTCTGCCCATATGGGCACCACCCTGCGTCCAGATCCTGCATGGTCCTATCCCGTGGATCCATCCCTGGAGGGTAAATCTCCCCACCCTCATGCTCCCCGAGGCCTGGGGGAGAGTCAAGGGGTGGCTGTTTGCTGAAGGGATGTGAGTGAGGCTTGGACTTGCCTGCTGGGGTGTCCACACATGTGCACGGCGTCCATCTCGGTAAAGACAGACTGCGGTGGGGAGGAAAGGGAAGGCTGGGTGTCAGCTCTTCCCACGTTACCAGATTCTGGGACAGAACTCAAGTCCACTTGGCCTCCCAGGTTATTAGAAAGATACACGTGTCAGCTTGTCGGATGATAGCACACGTTTCCTTAATACTTTGCCAGCTTGATTATAACTTGGAAGTTCTCAGAGTATGTGGACCTCGATTGGTGCCCTCATCCTGGGAGCCCCGGTGTCAGGGATGGGTCTGCCCAGGTGTACAGCCCAATGGATGTTTTTTTTTCCCTCTGCCTGGGAGATGCAGCCAGAGGCAGAGGCAGATGTGTGTGGTCAGAAGCTCAAAGGCAAAGATCCAGCCCCTCACCCCCATAGCAGCTTCCAGGGGCAAGTGACCCACCTGATCCACTCCTATTGAACTTGCGTCCTGTAACTCTCCTGGGGGGAACTCAGGTCTCCCATCTCCAGAGCCCTGGAAAGGACAGGGGAGCTGTCGGTCCAGGAGATCCAGTTCCAGCTCTGGCTTAGCCCCTCTCTTATGTGGGGGTCCATATGACAGCTTGGTCACCCAGGATGCTGCAATTCTCAACCTGTGTCTCTCTCCGCACTTCTCTGTGTGTCTCTCATTGCCTATTGCTCTCCCTCTGCTTCTGTCAGCTCTGTGCCACTGTTCCCTGTTCCCCTGTTTCTGTCTTTTCTGCATCTCTTCCTCTCTCTGTGTCTTTGCTTGATGCTCATCCCTCTGTTTATCTCTGTACATTTATGTCTGATGCACCTTCCGTGTTTCCTAAGCTGATAAATCTCTCAATGCCTCCCCCACAACTGGCCTTTTGGGGGAGCTGCCCTCAGAGACCCCAGAACCCTCGGTGCCCATTTTGCCTCCCTCCCACCTGCAGCACCAGCCCTGGGCTGCTGGAGAGGAAAGTGACAGAGTGAGCTCAGCCCTGTCTGGGCTAGACCAGGCACCCACTTCTCCTGCCCAGCCCCAGGGTGCCTAGCCATCTGGAGGTCTTCAAAATTCTAATTAAAAACAATTTGAACTAGGTTTGCCATAACTCCTAAAATATGTGTTTCGATCCCCTTAGCCCCATTGGCCGCCTGAAGAAGCCTGGAAGCTCCCTGCTAAGAACCGAATCTACATTTTCCGGGCCTCCCACGGTGCCAGTCGCCTAAAGAGGTACTTTTGGGCACCAGCCAGGGTGGGGTCTTACCGATTTGACGCCTAAAGGGAAGAGGAGAGAGAGAGCCGATTTTAGAAGCCCCCTGCCCCAGCACCTCGCTGCAGGAGTGTGGGTCTTGGGGACCAGAAGGAAAGGTCTGGGGCAGCGGGCGTCACCAGCCTGAGGAGGTGGCCTCGCTGGAAATAGGGACGCGGGCGGAGCTTCCAACTTGCCCAGGTTTTCGTGCTCCGAGTCTGGGGCCACACCCGACTCCCCCGCTAGAAGTCTTGCCTGCCAGCTCTTCCCTTCTCCAGAACGTGGCTGGATTTTATTATTATTATTATTATTCCAAATAATAATTTTTAAAAATTAGGTCAAAATTACTCCAGGCAAACACGTCCCGTCCAAAATTTAAGCTGGGGACGGTTCAATTCCAATGCAAATGGCCCAGCAGAGGGTTTTGCAAAAACTTTCCCGAATGGAGCAAAAACGGTTCCACTCGGCCTCCAGAAATTGAATGCAAACGTTGCACGTCCCTAAAGGGCACTTTTTTTGGGGGGTGGGGGGGTCGGGGGGGTGGGTCCACAGCTCTCATCCGATTTTCAAAGAGCTCCCAGGAACCCACCACCACGCTGAAAGGGTGAAAAGGTTACGAATCGGTACAAAGGTAGGTTTTCAGAAGAAAACCTCTGTCTGCCCACCCCTCTTATTTTTTATCTCCCCCTCCTCACCCCACCTCCTTTTTCCTTTTGCAACTTTTCTTTGACATTTCAAAGCCCCCTCTCCTGGTTTCGATTTGAAGCTCCCGGATAAAATCGATCAATTTCAAAAGGGGTAGGATTCCGGGTCTGGAATTCAGAGTCCTCCCCCTTGAGCGAGGGCGGAGCTGGAGCCAGAGGAAGGAGAGCAGAAAGACTTTGCTTCGGCACCTCGTTTCCCCGCTGTTCCCCCCTCCCCACCAGTACGCTCCCCTCCCCCCCCAAAAAAAAAGAGGGGCATCAAAGAAAAAGGTTTAAAGTTCTTGGCGAGCGAGCACTCTGCACCCAGAACGCCTGCAGTGGGGGGAGCCGGCCGTTGAGCTTGCCCGCCCACTTCGCCGCAGGAAACTCCCAAATCTGTTTTCTACCTGCTTTCTGCGACCTCAGGTATTTGAAGAAGCCAGCCCGGCAACTTTAAAGGCTGCGAGGTGGCCAAGGTCATAAACTGGAAGACAGAAAGCGACTCTTGGAGCTGAGACCTAATTCCTGTTTTATTGATTAAGGAGAGGAGCCTAGATGGAGTTCAAAAACAAGATGGAAAGTTGGAATGTCCCACCCAAGTCCTCTTTAACCCAAGTCCTCTTCAGCCTTCCAAACAGCCTCTGTGCTGTTCACCCCAGCTCACCTCTGTGGGGAAGGGGGGCGCCCAGGGAGGGAAGGTGGAAATTTATGGCTGTGGCCCTCGCAGGAAATTCAAGGGGCTAGGCTCGGGGGGTGGGGGCAGAATCGAATCTCACTCCCTTAGGTCACCTTGTGAGCTGCAGGTGAGGGGGCTATCCTGGCCACCGATTTTTTTATTTATTTAAAATGGTGACATTTTGTTCATCGTGGACCTTTTTTTTTTTTTGCATTCATTTTGATTTTTTAAACTATATTGCATCAAAATATGATTTATCTGGATTACTGAGATTTTTGCCCCTACCTCATCTGCAGCGCCAGGAGGCTCGCTCTGGTCCCCTCCTGGATTGGAGAACAGCTGGGGATTAGGGCACTGCAGAGAGGCCTGGGTACTCAGGAATTGGAGGACAGAAGGCCAGAAGGGAGATTTTGAGGGTGCTGAACTTGTTTTCTGACGGGGGCCACCGGTCAGATCAAGGCAAGTGAGAAATCTCATTTTCCTCCCTTAGGATGTGGCACCATTCCTTGTGACATCTCTGGCTGTGATTGAGAGCAGGGAGCCTTGACCATCTGACGTGGGGTCAGAGGCCTGGATTTCGTTCCTGGGAGCTCGAATCAAACTTACTGTGTGGCCTGGGGCAGGCCATGCTGTGCCGAGACTGTGGCCTCCTTGGGGGAATTTTTTTTTTTTTTTTTTTTTTTTTTTTTAGTAGAAAAGACCAGCCAGATACATCGAGAACATGTTAAATAAAGCAGTTTTCCAAAATGCTTTTGGCTCATTCATGTTTTTTTTTTTCTTCTTCTTTTTTTTTTTTCAATCCCCAGAAAGCCTCCATTTTATTAAAAGGCGTATAATAATGGCTAAGATTTATGGAGTGTTCACCCCAGGTCAGACACTTCGCCAAGCATTTTCAAAGTATTATCTCTTTTAATCTTCACAACAAGTCCAGGAGATAGGCTCTATCCTTTGTCCCCATTCAACAAATGAAGAAACTGAGGCCCAGAGAGGGAAAGTAATTTGTTTAAGGTCACACAGCAGCTGAAAGATAGACTTCAGAGATCAGGTGAGTTTCCTCCAAAGATCCAGTTCTCAAGCAGAACACATTTGTGAAAATTTTGCTGCATTTGCCTTTAAGAAGACTTAAGAACGGAAGTGTGGGGAAATTCAGAGAGGTGAGGCCACTTGCTCAAAGTCACACAGCCAAGGGAGTTTGCAGAAGCTGCCTCGGCTCAGCGTTGTCTGGATCATCTGCGTGCACACTGGCCTTCCTTGCCCTGCTCATGTCCCCCAGAATGAACTAAACCATCATCCAAAAACAGCTGCTTTTTAGCCAGTAACAACCTAGGCATGGACTCTGTGTACCAAAGGCGTTTCAATAAGCCACAGAGCCTCAGGCCGAGAGAGAAGGCTCTGGAAGTCTGGAGCCATGGATGGCGGATGGAGCAGACAGAAAACATAAGAGGAGAAACTGGGCAGAGAAAATGTCCTGATCCTGCCTAAAATTCCAGGAAAATAAAAAGGAAGCAATGATTAGAGGAACGGTTACAGCAGTATGAGTATCATAGAGAGGAAACCATCCCGGTTGGTCCCCGTGCGTCGTCCTTCATATCTCTAGAGTATTTGTTGTTGAAGAAGAAACAGCTGTGAAGTTAAAAAACACTTCCTGAGTGAAGCAACTCTGTGTCCCACAGAAGCTGGGGACATCTGATCTTGTGTGATGCCTTCAGTGCAGAAGTAAACATACTGAGACTTTTAGCTTTTCATATAAACCACTCAAGGAAGGCATGTTTTGTTTTTTTGGGTTTTTTTTAGGTCTGTGAGATTTGAGGTTCTAATGCTGGGTTCAGGAAACAAGGTCATCAGAGCTGCGATGGGCAGCTGGAAATGGACGACCTATAACAAACTCTGAAATATTATTTTTCCTGTCGCTAATGATCATAATAATTTTGATGCATAGAGGGCTTACTCTTCAGGGCTTTAAACACATTTTCTCCTTTTGTCTTCACTCCACACTGCTGTGATAGATGAATAAGTCTTGCCTTTTCACCTGTGAAGGAACTGAAGCACAGCCAGGCTACATTATTCACCCAAGGTCACACAGCAATTACAGTACATGAAAAAGCTAGGATTCAAACCTAGCAGTTTTTGTTGAACTCCAGACACCATGTTCTTAACCCATTCTAGGAAATTTTGGACCAGGGGCAAAGCTGAAGGAACATACTAAACCTTTTTGTCTCTTTTAAACTTTTATTTATTTAAGTGTGTTTTTTCCCAGGACCCATCAGCTCCAAGTCAAGTAGTTGTTTCAATCTAGTTGTGAAGGGTGTAGCTCATAGTGGCCCATGTGGGGATCGAACCGGCAACCCTGTTGCTAAGAGCGCCGCACTCTAACCAACTGAGCCAACCAGCTGCCCCACATACTAAACCTTTTGCAAGGTTGTCCAGGAAGCCTCAGAGAATCAAAGCACCAAAGAAATGCCAGAAAGAGTTTTAAGAGCAAGGCTCAGAAAGTTCTTAGTCTCTTCTCCAGGAGGCAGGAGAAGGAGACATGTTGTTCAGGGGTGTAAAGTGGTGGTTCAGGTCAGCCAGAGTTGCCCGGAAGCATGGAAACTTGGATAAGGGCTGAGAATGGGCTGAGATTGACTCGGAGACACCATCCGCCAAGCCAGATGATGCTACATGAGATTTCTAGTGATTACTGTCCAGAAGAAACACCATATTCCAACCTGTTTGAGCCAGAGCTTAACAGAGCAACGAGCATTTGCTGAGGACAGGTGAGCCATGTCTACTAAAGTGCTAAGTAAACACTTGGGGGCAATATCGAATTTTCTCTCCCCAACAATCCAGTGAGTAATTATTGGGCAACCATGTACAGTTGCGCAGGTCATGCACTGCACAAAGGGGATGCCATTCACTCTCACCTTTGCGCATTATATATATTTATTACAACAGCATTCCAGCAGATGGCAGTAGAGTGTCTTGTTTTAATGACATCAGTATATTATGACAAATTTCCAGCATGGAAGAAGTAAAGTGACTTGAGGAAGGTGTGCCTTTTTCTAATTTTGCAAGGGCACGGTACAGACTAGCAGTGACCCTGGCTGTTACCATCCCTCCCATTCACAGGTGGGCACACTGAGGTTCAGAGAGGCGGAGTCCCTGGCTCAGGGCCACAGCACTGGTTAGAGGGGAAGTCAGCTTTCAAACCTGGACTGTCTAACCATAGCCTGGGCTTCCAGCCATTTGTAATGAGGATCCTTGGAGTTTGGAAAACATGTGACCCAACAAGAAGAGAAATAGAGCATGGGTGATTACTTCATGTGATGGTCTATTGGTGGTACTCTGAAAAGAAACAGAGAGAACTGGTCAGAGCGTAAACTCTGCTTTGGTTCTTTATGCCTGATAACAGACATAGCACTGACTTTTGACATACAGGATCTTCCAAATCGTCATGGAGAGAACTCACTTAGACGCTCGTTAGGGCTCAATTCCATAACATCCATATTCTGGTTGTGCTAAAATTTGTTCACGTCATGCATTACTGCATCAGATTTGCAGGCCTGCCTTGAGGATTTGAAAGTCCTTTCATCCTGCAAGGATACAGTGTGTCCTAGTTACATAGTATCATGTTTCCGCAGTATCAGAGTAGGGACTCTGATTTGGTTTTAACCTCCCACCTCTCCTGCTTACAGCTCTTGTAACCTTGAGCAATTGATCTATGCCTTCTGAGCCTCAGTTTCCACGTCAGTGAAATGGGATAATAGTCACCACTGCGGGAGAAGTGAGATAATACAAGCAAAGTGTTTAGCACAGCGCCTGGCATATGAATGATGGCCAGCGTGATTGTGAGGCACGTTGATTCGCACATGGTTGGATCCTTAGTTTTCATCTGTGTACCGAGTGGATGCATCTCAGACCAAACCCTATAGCCCAGCATGTAGGTTTGGGCACTTGGGGCATTTTTCACATGCTTCCGGTCACCAGGGCTTCCTGGAAGGGTCTCTTTTTGGGGGACATGCTGTCATCCCTTTTTTTAGTCCTATTTGTCTTCCGCCTGCAGCTGGAGATGGGGGAAGTGCTGGGAGTGAGGGCATCTGGATGATTTGTGCAGCTGTGGCTGCCTTGGGTTCCCTTACGGAGAAAGAAAATGAGAGAGAGAAAGAAAGAGAAAGGGAGAGAAAGAGAGAAGGTGGAAGAAGGAGATGGGCAATCCAGAAACTTTCACGAAGTCCTAAATTTATTTTGCAAACGATGACTTTAATAATTCAAGCCCAGCAAACTCGGCTGAGAAAGGCAAAGTGCCACCTCATTCGGCACCTTGGTGACATTTGGAATTTAGAAGCCTGTCCTCTCACTTCAGCCTGATGATGTCACCAGAAACCTGCGATGGAATTTCCACATCCCGCACCCCCCACCACCACCACCAAAATAAAGTTATTAAGGACGCTGGGGAACTTACAATTTTTAACATTTATTATATAATTGTTATGATTATTACCACTCTAATTTATTTCCCTACTTAAAAATGTTCTGGCAACTGTAACTCATTTTAGGCCAATCCTTGCAAACCAGGAGACCTGGGGTTATTTAGAGAGAGCGTTTAGCCAGGTGCGTGAGTCTCAAATTTCCTCAAAATTGCTGCAGGGCTTCACTCAATATAGAAATAAGCAAAGAACAGTGTGTGTATTATATCAATATTATGATAATGTGCACCGAATGCAGATCATAAGTGATTAATTCGGTCGTTTTCCAAATGCATCCCCAGGGGTTTCGATCCTAACCAGCCTGTGAATGAACACATGCACACACATAATCCCATCTTCCTAGAGCTCCGTGGCAAAACACCTCGATCAATGCAAAACGAGGGACGAGAAATTAGGTGTATACAGCGGGGAAAAGCAGCGTGTTCCTTGTGGGCTCCATGTTGTCTCTCACCTGCGTGGGGGGAGGGGCAGAGAAAGGAGAGATTCGGGAGGGCTAGGGCCAATAAAATTGGTGGAATCCTATCATTATGGAGTATTTCACCAGTAGTTTAATATTGTACAGATGAAAAGCTCTTATAAGGAGAAGTTTGCATCTGAGGTTAAACTGAGGATTTGGTCTGAACAGCCTATGAGTAGGAAAAAAAATGGACTCCTTCATGGACAGTTAAAATACCAGTCGATTTGTAGTAATTGAACAATTGAATGTTTTATGTTCAGTAAAGATGCACCTTGTTATAATGATGATGATTTCAGGGAGGTTTTATTGAGCACTTACTATGTTCCAGGTAAGGTGGGAAGGCAGTGGTTTTCCCTGAGGGAGGATGAGTCATGTGCCCCTCAGGGGTCATTTGACAATGTCTGGAGATTTGATTGTTACAACCGGTGGGAGAGGGGCTTGTTATTGGTCTCTAGTAAAGACGGGGAGTGCTGCTAAGAGTCCTACAATGCATGGGACAGCCCCTGCATCAAAGAATTATCCAGCCCCAGATGTCAACTGTGGCCAGGTGGAAAAACCCTTTACATGCAGCAACTCATTTCATATTTGCAACAATTCTTCAGGCTAGTTATTATTATTACTTTCTCCATTTTACGGATGAGGAAATGAGGTTGGGAGATGTTAAGAGGACTGTCCAAGGTCACTCAAGGACATGGAGCCAGGATGCAAAACCAGGTGTGTGGGTTGTGGAAGTTCCTACCTGCAGCCATGTGACAAACCACCTCTCTGTAGATGTTCTGCCAAACCGGGTATGTGTACTTACACACGTTGTAACTGCACTGAGCAAATTCTGGAAGGATGTATACCAACGCGTCAAGGCTTGTCTCTAGGGTTGGATTATGACACCTTCTTTTTCACTTTATCCACATATGAAGGCATGTTATCAGTTGCGTAATCAGAAGAAAACAGTGATGTTTAAAAATAATATGTATGAAGCCTGCGTAGCAACGTGAGGAAGAGTTTCGTCTATCTTGGTGAGTGAAACAAACAGGATAACGACGTGTATTTACCGTGGCTGCTCTTGGCTTTGCAAGAATCTAAGCCAAGGGCGTCAGCCGAGCCACTTGGTGGAGGAAACGCTGGGAACCAGAGCGACCTCTCTGTTATGAGGTAGGAAGTGCATGCTTTCCCTCTATTTTACACATCGTCTGTTCAATTATTTTATTGTATATTCCTGTGGTATTTTTATTATTTTTCCTTTTTTCACAAATTAAAATATGTTAATAGTAATATAAACAATAATAATATAAAATGCCTGTCTCAGTTCATTTTAAAAACATATGTAGTTCTTTTTTAATGTAAAAGAGTACAAACATTTGATGTATATTTTTCTGAGGGGTCTTTCATAGCTTTTTATAGATCCTCAAAGAGGTACAGGTGACCCCCAAAATAAACACTGAAATCAGCATGTATTAAGCACTTACTTTGTTCCAAGAATTATGCTAAGCACTTCCCAGGTAATCACCTCACTTACTGTCTCAATAACCCTATGAGGTTGATACTATTTTTATCCCTATTTGACAGATAAGAGACAGAGGCTCAGAGAGGTTAATCACTTATCAAAAAACCCACAGCAGTGGAGTCAGAATTTGAACCCAGATCCATCTGATTCCCAGAGCTTTAATCATTTACCTCCTAAAAAGAGTTAAGAGGCATGAGACTCACTTATTCTTTAGGGCTCTTCCAAGTGTGACAGTTTATTCTTTTCCAAGAGGGTTTTAGGAACATGTGAAGTAGAATGTCATGCATTGAACAAGAACTCTTGCACCTAAGACCTAGGAAGCATCGCATTTGTGCTCAGTCAGAAAAAGACTCAGCTGTCTCTATTTTCTGCTGGAAGTTGGGCAGGGAATCAATCCCTGAGAATCCATAAGGCGCCCCCCTGGGGGTGGGGGTGGGAGTAGGAGTGGTGGCAGGAGAAGGTGGCTTCCATCAGGTTAGAAGTGGGTAGAGGTAAGAACTTGAAGAGTAAGCTGGACAGGAGCACGGGGAATGGCTATGGGTATTTTTAAGCTGCTTTGAAAACACTAGCAAAACTCCAGGCAGCCTCGCAGGGTGGACCTGCCACTCAAGGCAGGGATTGTAAAAAATGTGTTCCCCGTTGGCGAGACTCCTAATTAACCACAAGCCACCATGTCCTAACTTTGGACTGCCCATGTCCTCCATTATGGCTCCTTGAAGGGTGGAAGAGGGTGTTAAATATTTAGGTGTGGTGAGAGTGGATGGTGGTGAAACCTTCAGTGGGTTATTACCTAGAAAACAGTGACCAACTCTGGTTACCCCCAAGGAGGGCCGCCCCAAGGCAGGGAATAAGGCCGCTTGAGTTCAAGGCCACGACTGTTGTTGCTTCACTTCCATAGAATTTAAGGGGGCACCAACAAACTCAGTCATCAAGATAACAGTATCTTAATGTAATAATTTTTTTAAAAAATCGAAATTAATGCAAAATAATCTAGGATTTTAAATTTTATTTAAATTTTAAATACACACGAGATCTGACAGGTCGAGGATTAAGTTGAGGAAAAGTAAAGAGGGGGGGGAGGGGTGGTCAGACCCTGTTTTTGTTTAAAATTGTTGCTGGAGAATTTTAAAAGAAATCCCAGCCATCGTGTTCTTTCATCCTTACACACTTCTGTGGGCACCTCTAACTACCACGGACTTTTTCTTTTTTAATGTCACCTCAATGCTATTACCACATTGACAAATTTAACAATGAATCTCTTCTATCATCTAATACTCAGTTTAGAATCAAATTTTCTTGATTGATGAAAAAAAGGTTTTCATGGTGTTTTTTTTCTAATTAGGGTCCAAATAAAGTGCACCTATTATAATTGGTTGATATGCCTCTTAGATATTGTTTCATTTAGAACAGCACCCCATTTGCAACACAACTCTTATTTTATGCTATTGACTTATTGTAGAAACAAGTCATAGATTCTGGTTTTGTCGTTTGCTTCCTGTGTGTCGTTTCATTTCTTTTCTCTATTGATTTCCCGTTTTCAAGTTCATTGATTATTGCTTTAATTTTTTATTATATCTTTTCCTCTATTTACTTTATTTTCCTCTTCTTGTTCTAGTTTCCTAAGTTAGAAGTTTAGATGATTGATTTTAGATCTTTCTTCTTTCCTAAATATATGCATTCAAGGCTGTCAATTTCCCTCTGAACACTGCTTTCACTAAATTCCACAAATTTTGGTAGGTTGTCTTTTAATTTCGTCAAACTATTTCTTAATTTCTCTTGAGACTTCTTTGACTCATGTGTTATTTAGAAGTGGTGTTTAATCTATTATTAGCTTAATCTATTAATGTTATTGTCTAGAGTATGTTGTTTGATCTCCAGATATTTTGGGATTGTCTAGCTATTTTTCAAGTTTAATTCCACCGATTTCTGGTTTAATTTCATTGTGATCTAAGGGCATTTATTGTGTGGTTTCTGTTCCTTTATATATGTTAAGGTGTGTTTTATGGCCCAGAGTTTGGTCCGTCTTGGTGAACATTCCATGTGAGCCTGAGAAGAGTGTGTATTTCGCAGTTGTTGGAGAAACTAGCCTGTAAATGTTGATGGTATCCATTTGATCCATGATATTGTTGAGTTCAATCATGTCCTTACTGACTTTTTCCTGCTGGATCTGTCCTACTCGTAGAGCGTGCTGACTTCTCCAACTGTAATAGTGGGTTTGTCCGTTACTCCTGGCAGTTCTATCAACTTTTGCCTTGTGTATTTCGAGTTGCTGTTGGTAGGTGTTGAAGATCATTATGTCTTCTTGGGGATTGGCCCCTTTATCATTACGTAATGCCCTGACGGTGTCACGTGTTCCCCAATCCTTTGTGTTTCCAGTAAACACCAGTGAGCTCTAGAGACTTCCATTGAATATTGTCTGGCCCCACCCCTGTCTTCTTGTCTGTATCATTTCAGTGCCTGCATTTCTGTGCCTGGAGACTCTCTTGCTTACCAGGGCCAAGAAGTGCTGGGGATTCAACCGCCTCCTTGTGAACAGCCTGTAACCGATGAGTTCTGGGAATTGCTGTATAAATCCTCCAGCTATCCCATTTCTTGGGTGGGTCAACTCTGAGGCGCACAGCTTACACTGACTCCCAGAGTCAGTGTATTTCACTAATACTGTGTATGTTCTTCTCTGTCTGACTTATTTCACTTAATGTAATACCCTCTAGGTCCATCCACATTGTCACAAATGGCAACATTTCATTCTTTTTTATGGCTGTTTATTCCCTAATTTTTAATCGTAGGATCCAGTTGCATCTGGGGTTCCTGCTTTCACACCTGAAACACCTGAGACATTCTCAAACGATCCCTCCATTTTTGATTCTTCCGAGAAGGCAAGCAGAGAGGGGTGAGCTCTGGGCTCATGTCCACTTCTGCATGCATGCCACCTCCACTCTAGTGAAACAGCTTAGGACATTGTACACCCAGGAGAACCATCTAATTAGTTTGTTCTAATTAAACAAAGCCTGGTGAGCATCTCCAAGTCGCCTTTCTCCCCTACTCCTCTGCCGGTTAACTGTACACAAGCTTCTGTGTATGGAAGAAAGTTAAACAGAACAGAGAGAGGAAGAGGAAACTTTGGTTTGGTTTTGAACTTCAATTTCAAACCAGTTGGGAGCAGGTGGTGTGACAGGCCAACTTCAAAGGGAAGGTTGCCCCTGAGCTGATGAAGAACCAGGTGTGTGGAGGGAAGGCATCTGGGGTCCTGATGTGCCGGGGTGGACCTCAGACTCTCGGAAACCCCAGGTCGATGACAGGAACACATTGTGTTCTGGTGAGACCTTTCATCTGGTGATCTCTGGGGCCGTTCCCAAGCTACTCCCTTTCTGAAGAGGTGTTGGCAGTCCAGGGGACTTCCTGTCTGAATGGTGGTGCCTTAGTGACAACCACGACTTACAGGACCCATGTATCTGCTGTGGGTCAGGCACTTACATACATCCATTCATTGACTCCTCATAGCAATCCTATGCGATGGGCAGAATTATTCTCCCCACTTCACAGATGAGAAGGCTGAGGTTCATAGGAAGTTAAGTGGCTTTCCAAGGCCCTGCAGCCAGGAAGTATCAGAGCCCATATTAAAACCCATGTTGACTTTACCTAATCCTTCTAGTCTATTCCCTTCCAGCTCAGAGTTAAGGACGAATTGGGAAGCTTTCTATGCAATTAACACAAAGCCCAAACTGGTGTCGACACTGAAGGCATTATTTCAACCGACAGAAGTCCAAAGTAGGGTGGATTTCAGGGCTGGTGGATTGAGCACCACCAAAGACTCAGAGCACCATCAAAGACTACAGCACCATCAAAGACTCAGATTCTTTCCTTCTCTTTGCTCTGCCATCTTCGGTGTATGGACCTTGCCTTCAACAACTAGGTCTCTTGTGTCCCCATGTTGGCTGCATCTAGACCTGACACGTGCAGAGGAAAGGAGGTGAGGGAGCATCTTGCTCTATGTGTCTTTCTTAGAAGCTTCTCTTTCCTGGTTCTTTGAGTTGACTGGGTTTAGCTGGGCAGTTCTCATTTGGGGTCTGTCATCTGATAAAGACTGTAGTCACATCACAGCTGGTGCTGCAGTCATTTGAATGTCAACTCAGTTCAGTGTCCAAGACGGCTTCTTGTCTAGAACTCCATCTGGAATGACTGAACAGATGGAAAGTGGCCAGGCCCCTCTCCCTTTCTCTGTCTCTGTCTGTCTCTCTCTCTCTGTCTGTCTCTCTCTGTGTCTGTCTCTCTGTCTGTCTGTCTCTCTCTCTCTTTCTCCTTGTAGCCTTTCTACGTGGTTAACTTGGGCTTGCTCACAGCATGGCATTCTCAGGATAATCAGACTTGTCACATGGCAGCTGGCTCTGCCCAGAGTAAGAGATGTAGTTGGAAGCTACAAGGCTTCTTATGACCTAGCCTCAGAAGTCACACCGCATCACTGTCACCATAGCTTATGAGGCAAAAGTCAGGCCCGGGGCCAACCCAGATTCAAGGGGCAAAGACAACATGAGGACCTCAATACTGCGAGGCCTGCTTTTCCATAGCCCCCTTCCTCCTCGCACACTTCTCCTTGTATGTCATTGGCCAGAGTTGGGTCACAGGTGTATTCCGACCAATCACAGGCAAGGGCCATGGGGTTGGTAGGATGGGGCCATCCCACGGGGGACTGTATCACAATAAAGGTTGAACATCCCAGTATTCTGAGAAGTCACCAGGGCAGGCTGGCCCTTGCATTCCCCACACAGCTGTGACTTTATTGTGGTTGGTTCTTACAACGACCCCTTCCCCCAAAGTCCAAACACCTCCTAATGTCCCCCAAGACAGACCAGAGAATCAAGCGCTGAAAACTTAGCCCAATTCTGGGCCAATCCCATGCCATAAAATATACCAAGGCTTGAGCCAGGTTCTCTTACTGGTAGATGTTTTGAAAGTTCAAGTTGATTTCTAAGCAACGCGGACCAACTTACTGTGAAGGACAATCCCAATATAGTGTTTAGCATCTGGACTCTTCTGAAGCTCTCCTGTCTCCACAGTTGCCTCTGCTTGAACCATGGAATAGGCGACTGAGCGGGGCGAGCGTGGCCTGGGGTCACAGAATGAGACCTGGCCCGGGAGTCAAAAGACCTATTAGTCCGCGATTTTAGACAAATGGCTTAACTTCTGTGAGTCTCGAGTTCTTCATCCTTACACAATAATGACAATAATAATAAAATACAGAGAACTTTGAATGAGATTTTATCCAGAAAAAAATATGCAGCGAGATATAATCATGAGGCATTCTTATGAGAGAAAGGATAGGCAGAATCGTATAATGGACTGAGGGTAAGTATATGGAATCAAAAGGCGAGGATTTGGGCTCTGCCCCTTCCTAGCTCTGCGAGGCCACCTCTCTAATTCTCAGCATCCTTATCTGTAAAAGGAGGGGTGGGTGGTCATGACTGCAGGCTGTGTCACAGAATGGGGGAAGTTCAGTTGAGATAAGAGATGTGAAGGAGATTTGAAACCCATCAAATGCTCTATTGATTACGTATTACAAAAGAGGAAGCAAAAGAGAACAGATTTTTTTTTTAGAGGGCATAAGATGGGACCACAGTGGATGTCTGGGTCTCCAGGAGCAGACCCTGAGAGAGACAAGATTTCAAGTACAAGTAGTTGATTTGGGAGGTGATCCCAGGAGAAACTAAGGGAGTGGGGGAGTGGGGCAAGAAAGGGAGGGAGCCAGTACAGGGTACACTGTGAACCACGGCACCTCCGTGGAGCTTCATCCCACGGGGGAATTGTGGGGAACAGTGCAAACCGAGCACCCAGAGTAACCCACGCTAGGGGCAAGGAAGCTGGAGTATTTCTATACCCTTGTTCCGTTGATCATGGACTGAGGGCTGCCCTGGGGTGGACCTGGCAGTTCCAATTTGCCCATCAGCAAGCAGCGGAGGCTCCAATGGCTGGAGAAAGTCCTCAGGCAAAGAATTTCAGGTGCCGGCAGTTGGAAGGTCCACTAGCGTGCTGAAAAGGAAAATGTGAACAGACACGAGCGGACACTAACAGAGCCTCTATCATAGGTGGCCACATTTACCTCTTAGATTTAACCTGCTGACAAGAGAGTATAGAGAGTGTAGCTGGTCAGTGCTAAGGGTTGTCTACTGCTCAAGGGGTATTATCTTGTTTAATCCTGACAGCAACCTATGAGGTGAAGGAAGATAATACACATAGAGTGCTTTGCTCCGTGTCTGGCATGGAGTAAGCGCTGGATGGCAATGAGGTATTCTTCTTCTCATCATTATCACAGCAAAGGAAGGGACTCTCCCCAGGAAGGGAAACTCAGAATCTCTTCTCTGTGGTCCTAGGTGACCTTGGAGGGGACTCATTCCACATCTGACTTTCTTTCTCCTTGAAAAGGGATCCTAACTGCTTCTCCCCTCTCTCTGTTTTCCAAACGGGCAATCATCATGAGTACTGAGCATTTGGGGTATCTTAGCAGGAAGACGCAGGGCAGCCATAAACTTCGAAAGTGCATCTCACTCCAGCCTGGCACAGGGCCCCCTCTTCCCTCTTCTCAAATCTTGGCTTGTACGCATCTGGAAGTCCTTCTCATCCCACCCAAATGCCCGTAAACCTCTTTTTATTAGTCTTTCCCTCTGTCTCCCACCACCCCCAGTCATTTTACAGAGGTTTTAATACATATATTAAGGAATTCATATCATTGAGAGTGAAGAAGGGAAAGTCATTTTCATCCTTTCTTTTCTTTTAATCTACAAAAGAACGCTTTTTATGTGCATTTCATAAATATCAGAAAACGTGGGCAAGAGAAAGAGGAAAAAGTATAAAAATATCCGCAGACCAAAGCACCCAGAGATAACCAAATCTATGTGTCTTTTTAAACAGTCTTCTATGCACAGAGATTCACAGGTGTCCTCTGGCTATTTATACTTTCATTTATTTTTAATAGGAAAGCATTCACATGGTTCCCATTTCCAAAGCTACAAAAGTACAAAGAGTGAAAAAAATCTGCCTCCCACTTTTGTGCCCTGCAGCTCCGTTCCCCAGCCCAGAGCAACCCTTGTCCTTACTTTTTTTGGGTCTCTTTCTCCTCTTTTGCACACACTGGCACATACTCACCCAGTGTTATGGGCCTTAGCTTTCTCTTTAGCCATGTATCTCAGAGATGGTTCCCCTTTCCCTCCTTTTAATGGCTGTGTAGCATTCCATTGTAGGGATTCAATCATGATTTATCTAACCAGACCCTTACTGCTGGGCAGTTAAAATGTTTCCAATCTTATGTTATTCCGAACAATGCTGCAATGACTACTCTTGTAGCTATATCATTATGAAAATTTGCAAATGCATCTGGAGGTGGAATTGCTGGGTCACAGGGCATGTGTACTTGTTATTTTGATAGAACATTTGAACATTTTTAAGAAACTGCAATCAAACTATTTTGTAACCTGATTGTGTTTTTTTCATTTACTTAGTGATGAGAAAGAGCAAGATAGGTAGATAGAAATAGAGATAGCAATATTGATATTAATAGAGACAGAGATAGAGACAGAGACAGAGAGACCGTTTGCATGTGAAAGAGACTACATGAATAAAGTTCTAGAATATTAGGATGTCAGGCATATATTCCATTTTGCAGAGGTATCATCATTCATTTATCCCATCCTCAATTAGGTATTAGTTAGGCTATTTCTGACTTTGCAGAATTAAAAATCATTGCAGAATTATAACTGATCTGTGGCAAATGAGAGCCATTTCCAACCACGAGATTCAATGCAAAAATATTAGAACAACGAATCAAAATGCCACTCAGGCATTAAGGAGACTAAAAAGAGATGAGGAAAAACCCAGGTAGAAAGAGTCCAGTTTTTGTTTTTGTTTTTAAATCAATAAAAAATGAGATACTTTTTAGGTTTGTTTGTTCGTTTTTTTGGCATACAACATACTTTATTTACACAGTCAGTACACATACATGTTTTTCTGCAAGACCTATCAATTCTTCTGCTCCAAATCATTTAATGTTTAACATTTCCAGTTTTTATGACTCATTAATAACATTGTGGACACGCTAAAAATTGAAGGCTAGGTAAACGAAAGAATCTTTCTAGTTATTTTTTTTTCTTCTCCAATAAGGACTCAATGTTTTAACTCATACTGTGCAAATAAATTATTTATAAATTACATTCTTCTCTTTTAAAATAAACACCATTCCTCCAGAAATTTAGATAAATAAAATGACATCTATTTATCACATTGACTCTCCATGCCTAATAACCCACAGCCTACCTCAAGGAATTGTTATCTAACAGCTAGGTCAAAAGTGCAAGAGTCCAGACTTATTAATTCTAAGCCTAGCCAGGCCATTGATTAGCTCTGTTGAGGGAAGAGTGGGAGGGAACGGCCTGTGGACACCTCAGTTGCCTGGGTCTTCTCCCCTCCAGGATGATACCATTTTCCCTGGCCTCAGCTTGTGTGTTTAACAATGTTTGTGTAGCACTCAGATAAAAGGCACAGGGCAAGACTTAAGTGGTTGTTAAAATTGTCAGTCCCGAAGTCATCAGAATTCCGATTGATAACCTGAACTTACAGTGAGAGGAGAATTTGTTTGCTCAGGACGGCTGGTTTTCCCTTTTTAATGACTGGGAAAACTCCCCCCGGCCACTTGTATTTTGGAGCATTTTTATCCCCGGAATCTTAAGTTTTATTTATTATTATTATTATTATTATTATTATTATTATTTTCTTATAAAATCTGAGCTGGCAAAAAGGGCTCACAGGGAGCTTGAACTGAAGTTCAGGAAAGACAGGGCTCCGGAACAAAGGGTCTCAGGGTGATGGGACAGTCATGGAACTGGAGCCCCAAAGAGGGAGCACTGCCTTGCCTAAGCACTTGGTGAGCTGGGGTCAGCTCTGCGCTCAGGACCGGCTGGCCGTCTTCAACTCTTGGTCCATTGTTCTTTTCCTTAATGGGTACTTTACTCTCCTCCTATTTAACCCTTGTTGGACCACTCTCAGGGGCCCATCTCCCCATTTTTAACCGGTAGGTAAACTGAGTGAGAGATCACCCCACAGACATTCAAGGCTAACATCTAGAATGCCTGATTTTTGTTCTACATCATCTCTGCCCCCCCCAGATACCTTGGAGCCTCTATCCACAGTCTACTAGGCTAAAAGCCAGTCTGAGGTTTAAAAACAGCTAGCTCTGTAAGCAAATGGTTAGAGTGTCCTGGGTTATCACTAGAAAGCAGCCTGAGTCCCCACATCACATCACATCCTGAAGTTTTTAGGAGTTGTGACTTGGGGTCAAATCCTGCCACCACTGCTCCTCAGCTCTGTGGCCAGAGGACGTCAATCTCCCGAGGCCTCAGTTTCCTCATCTATAAAATGGGTATAGTAATGGTTTACTTTATAAAGTCATGGGAATGAAATGAAATCGTCCACGTAAAGCTAAATTACATGGGTTGAATGAAAATTGTTTAAAAACCTATGCTTCGCACAGTACCTGGCTCCCAGGATGCCCTCAATAAATAGTTATTGCTATGGTTGCTGCTACCGCCATTATTGTTGCAAGGTGTGTGATTCCGGGCAAATCCCTTTCACCTCTCTATGCGTCAATTCCTCTCCTGTAAAACAGGCATACTATTTACTTGAAGAAGCTGTTTTGGGATTAAATGAGATCATATAGTCACAATTCTCGACACGTAATAAATCTGAAATTAAAGCTAAGTATAATATTTACCTGTGATATTTTTCTATATTAAAAAAAACACAGCCTAAATGGTAGGAGTCTCAGTTATGGTCGCATGACTTGTTTCCTTCTTCTAGGCGCGAGTGGCAATGACACCTACTACAGCAGTACTCAGATTGTGGGGGCATCCGAACGACCTGGGGTGAGTGTTAAAATAGCTGGTGATGCACCTCAGAGAGTCTGGTTCATGAGGTTGGGGTGAGCCGGAGGACTCAGTGCTTGTAATCCATCCGTCCGGCGATGGGTTAGCAGGTGGTCCCAGGTACACACTGCAAGCAATACTTCAGTAAAGGTGGGGCCATTCTGCACAAAGCCACACAATATTAATTAACAAATCGATCAATTTATTCGTGTATCAAGTGGTTATTGGCGCCTCTTGTGTTCCAGGCACTGCAGCCAAGCTGACCCCGCAGAACCAGTGGAAGACCCGGCCCCTGGAGCTCACAGGCTGCCATGCTGCTGGCTGAGCTGACAGATTCTGTTTCCAGCTGTGAAAAATTTCCACTTCATCTCCCTTCTCTCAAAAGCCAGTGTGCAGGTTTTCTGCAGGCTGGTGGGTAAGAACGCTTACTTCTGGTGGTTCCTTTAAGGGTTTCGGCAAGGGAGGGCAATCGTTAACCTCGAAAATGGCTCCGTGCCTAGAACCTCAGCCCCTTTGTAATGGGACCTCTGCCCTGCTTCCCCATGGCCCCCAGGTCTCAGTGGCTCCACTGTCAGAAGGTTTCAAAGACCATTTGGAATTACTTAGCCCCAAGGTCATTGGGCCTCCCTCCAGCCCACTGAGATGCCCAACTCTGCCATTTTCCTGTTTTAGTTTCCCTGGGTTTGTTCATTCATAATAGCAACCAAATGTCCCCCAGGCCTAAAAGGCTCTCCTTCTCGCTCCCCGTGGCCACAAGCCTGTGTATGTTAACGCCTGGCCTCTCCGAACAACCTCTTATTGCAAACCCACCTAATTGACTTTGCCCCTTTTCCAGTCCTTGCCGGCCGTCCTGGCCAGTTCATTATCGGACAGGAGTGGAAGCCTGAGTGGGCAGCACCCCCTCCTCTCACCATGGCTCCACTCTGGTTTGCAGGGTGTAATTGGGTTTATGAACCCCCAGAATCCAGAGTCCTGGCTGCATGGGCAAAGGGAGCTATGTGGAAGCTCTAAAACAAGAGCCCCAAAGGGGAAATGAACTTGAACTATGTCTTTAGCACTTATGAAATAACTGTGCATCATTGTAAACACTGAAAAGATTGTATTATGGAAAAGTTTCAGACATACACTGAAGTAGAAAAGACACTATAACAAGCCACTGTAATGTTATCACTCAGCTTCAAACATAGACATTTGGGAGCGGAAGATAGAAAAATACAAACGTTGCAAAATTCTGTGATCTTACCTCCCAGAGTTAACATCTTGATGTAGACACACCATCTTCTTAATGTATAGGGAATACACACACGCAGACACACATACATATAAAGAAAATAGAATCATAAAAATACGTCCTATTTTAAATCTACTTTTCTCACTTAAAAACGGATTTTTAGTGGCTACAGAGCAAAAATTGGATTTGTAGTGGCTACATAGTTCTCCAGCTATAGATAAAGCATAATTTTACCAACCTCCTATTTTTGTGTATCTAAGCTCTTAACTTTTTTTTTTTGGTTGTTGTTGTTGTTAT
The DNA here is from genome assembly GCF_004115265.2 of Rhinolophus ferrumequinum. Taxonomy (NCBI): domain Eukaryota; kingdom Metazoa; phylum Chordata; class Mammalia; order Chiroptera; family Rhinolophidae; genus Rhinolophus; species Rhinolophus ferrumequinum. The sequence continues at coordinate 8,861,466 of NC_046308.1, read as the reverse complement.
ATATTTCATTACTATAGACATTCTTATAGACAGATATTTGTCCACATTTCTGGTGATTTCTTTAGAGAACTTTTCTAGAAGGCAAACAGTCATGTGTGCACCTTTAAAATGAACTGCAAACTGCCAAGGCGCCTTCAGTAGGCTGTTTCCATTTGTGGTCCCCCCAGTATAGTAAACGAGACTTGCTGTTTCAGTTAAGATCAGTTCCCCAAAGATCCAGAATTGGAAGACCCCAGAGATTTGGCATGTATTTCTCATTATATTATAATTCTCCTTCCCCAAATAAGAGCGGTCGGAGCAGAGAGGTAAAGGGGGAGACGTGGCTATAGTAGGAAAAGTGAATGATAAGTAGAGGAAGGAAAGGAGGGAGGAAAGAGGAGAGGGAGGGAAGGAGGGAGGGAGGGAGGTAAGGAAGGAAGGAAGGAAAGCAGGAAGGGTCACAGAGGAGCAGAGAGAGAATAGGAGTGAGAGAAAACGGAAATGGAAGAGATCAAGAGTAAAAGGATGGATCATTATCTTTTGCTAAGAGCTAGAAACTGTGGACCAGGAGACAGTGAGAGGAAGACCAAACCATTGGTCATTATTATTCTAACAAGGAGCAGATTCTGTGGGTCCAGGAACTCTTCTCCAAGAGACTACCCTTTGCCTTGCATGCTGGCCACTCCAACTTCCCTGAACAGATTCCATCGGCCCTGGCCCTGCCCACCTGCCACTTGGGAGACAGATAGCCTAGCAGCCTTTACTTGGAGCTTCACGGGTTTGTCAAGAAGGCACTCTGTGTTTAAAAACCATAGGAACACAAATACCATTTGAGAAAATCCCTTTGCCTGAGCGATTTGAGCCAAAACATATAAAAAGGGAAATTTACAAAAATTAAGTGGTGATTGTGTTGGGGCTGGGGGTGAGGAATGGTGTGAACTGGATGGTTCCTTAAACTTCACTGCACCCTGGCAGGGACGACCACATGGGGAGCCAGGCCCAAAATAGGCCAGCCTCACCCCCCAGTTCCTGGTGTCCAGCGGGGGCTGATGTCACTCAGCCCTCCACCCTGAAAGCCTGCCCTCCACACAGAGTGGAGAGTGGATAGGCTCTGCCACGACTCTGAGAGACCATTTAAGGCTTTGAAAACCTCTTGCTCTGAAATGCAAGTCCAGTGACACCCCCGTGCCAAGAGCGGATGAGCATGTTTTGTTCCTGGGACATCTGCTATCTCTGATTGGAATGTAAGAGACGCCTGAGCTTTCCATCTCCTCGCTCCTGCCTCTCCATTCTCTGCCTCCCTCTCTTGCTCTCTCCCTCCCTCCGTTTGTGTCCCTAAGCAGCTAAAATGACCCTGAGCAGAACTTGATCGAGCACCGTGCCGAAGGAAACCAGCCCCATCCACGCCCTTTTTGTTGGTGTGTGTGCTTGGCAAAAATCTCTTTTTACCTACAGTAATCAGTGAGTAAAAGCCCATGCTTTAAAAAAACGCATCATCAAGTTAACCGAATAATCAAAACGCAAAGTGCAGAGCAGTTTATATTGTGAGTTCCATTTGGAATTTAAAAGAAGGCAGAAAACAAAAAGATATACAAAAAAAAAACAACAACAAAAAAAACCCCCCCGCAAACTTGGGTCTCAGCGGTGGAGCTCAGCAGTGGAGAGGCCAGGAGAGGAAACCAGAGAAGCACTGGTCAGGAGTCACTGCATGTCATACTCATCTCTTATTTGATAATCATGTGAATTTATTATTATTATTATTATTATTTAAAGGTTAGGAGATCTGATTGAAATCCTGCTCGACCACTAGACATGGCGGTGTAGACATGCGACTTCAATGGTCCTTGGCTGTAAAATCGGACAATTGTACTGTCTCCCTCTTAGGGTTGTTGCAAAGAACAGATGAGTTAGGGCTGCAAAGGTCTTAGCACCCAACCTGACACCTGTAGTTAATAAACATTGGCCCCTATCATCATCATCATCATTACCATCATCATGTTTAGTGTGAGGGTCTCTGGCTGTTATTCTACCCCTAGAGAACCTGGTGGATTGTTTGTTTGTTTCCTGAAAACCAGGAAACCCCTGTAATATCACCAACCGGCTGTTCTTTGAAGTACAGCCGGCTGCTCCACCAGGGAGGGAGGGAGCCATGTGTTACGGTCCTGAAGCATATACATCTTCCCTCCGCAGATCATTAGGCGCACGTTTGTCACATTTATTTTAAGGAAACTGGTAGGGAGAGGGTGGGTGAGGTTAATTGCTCTATGGATCCTGGGCGGCCCTGTTCTCCAGATGGGGGGAGGTTCAACAAAGCCTGGAGTGACCCCAGAGGTATGGAGAAGGCTCCAGCTCCTGGGCTGGACCAAACAGAGAAACCAGACTGTCAGCCTGGAGAGGGGTGGCTGGAATCTAAGCTTTCACCCCTGGGACACTGGGCTAGCAGAGAAACCCAAAGGGCTTGGTTGCAATTCTTATGGAAGCCTGGGAAAGCACCAGAGTCCATCCTATCCAGAGCGAGTCAGGCTGGACCCCTCTGAGCCCCATTCTCAGGGCAAGTCAAGGGCCATTCTGTTTGGAATTCTTCACGGGCATGAATCATTTCAGGGAGTGGGGAAGAAATGGTACGGGGCCTTTTGGGGTCTGACTGCTCGTCCTTTGAGTGGCAGGCTGCACCCCAAGGCAAGCTAGTGAAGGCATCCTTCCCTCCATCATCCAGACTTTCCCAAACCTTTATCACACACCTACTGAGTGCCTGGGTGAGGCAGATTGAGGGCCATTTGGGGCTGATCTTCCTACAGCTCTGTGACTCTGGGACATCACATCACCTTTTTTAAGCCTCAGTTCTTCATCTGCAAAATGGGCAAAATAATACCTCCCACCTCCTAGACATTTTCAAAGGATGGAAACACATAAGGGCTCAATAAATGGTAACTACAATATCATTATCATTTTTTAGACTGCATAAGAGGCAAGATTAGCTTTCTCTTGAGAATCCTTTCTTATCTCTGAAGCCCTCCATTTTCTGAAGGTGAAAACAAATCAATCCATTAAACTGTATGCCTCAGCCCTTCCAGAAAATAATCAGGAACACACAGCTGTGCTGGGTGAATTGGTAGAAAATTAGGTCCCGGTGGATAGGAGACGGAGGCTATATAGCTACTCAATGTTGAGTTTCTGACCACCAAAAATATTCCTTTTTACGGACCTGCTGGAAGCTCTATAGATGAACAATTTTGGCCCAACTCTCAGGCACTCATCGCCCCCACCCCGACAAAGCTCCCCAGGCCCGGCAGAAGGTGTGACTTCAGACATAATGGTAAGGATGGGGCGGGGGGGGGGGGGGGGGGGATTGGGACGGAATGCGGGGCCTGTGTGTGAGGTGATTGTAACCAGAAACACCTCGGCAGGCATCTCGCTGCTGTCCTTAGCGGCCGCTGGCAGGCAGCCGGACCGGAGTGGGGAGCCAGCCCGAGGTGCCCTGGCTCGCCGCTGACCGCCCCTCCTGGGCCGGCCGATAGCTTATCGGGCCCACTCCGGGGGCGCCCAGTGCTACAACCGGAAACGCGACTGGAGGCCAGTGGATGCTGGATGGAGCGGATTGCGTCCTGGGGCGCCCGCGCCAGCGCTTAGGCTCCGCGGAGTGCAGATCTTCGCCCAGCCACCCGCGACCAGGTAAGGCATCAGGTGGACGTGCAGCGATTGACGCGCCTCCACGCTCAGAGGACTGCTCTCTTTGGGCTGGCATTTTATGAGCGAAGGGGTGGGGAGGGTGGAGACGGGGTGTAGAGGTGGGAGCAAAAGCAGGGATGCTTTGGGGTCAGAGCAACTTCATCGCGCGCGCCGAGGGCGGCAGGATGGGGATAACATGAGGGCAGGGGAGAAGAGGTGCTGGGATGCAGAGGGCTGTGCACCCCCAGTTGCCGGTAAAGGTGCTGTGTCTTGTCACTTGCCCAAAACTGGGCCTCGCCTGGTAACGCCTTGTGCACTCTGTTCCACTCCGCTGCCAGCATGCCTGTTGGGGTACCTGCGTGTTGGGGTGGGAAGACCTGTAGTAGAAGGTGATTGTGGTGCATTGGAAAACGACAGGGATTTGGAGTCTGAAGCCCTGAGTTTCCGTTCAGTGTTTCCGCTTTTTACTGTGCACTCCCGGGCTGGATGCTTAACCTCTCTGGGCCTAGCCTCCCTCTTGGAGGGAGAAATTCTAATAGCAACTAAGTGGATCGTTGGGGTTTAGTAAGATGATGGCTTGGAAGGCGTTATAAAAATAGAAAGAGCCTTATTTTTCGGTGGTCTATTAGTATTAGAAAAATTTGGCACTGTCTAGGGAGAGTCAACAGGGAGCCCAGCTGGTTGGGGTGTGTGTTCCCCCAGAAGGGGCCCGGGTCAAGCAGGTTGAACCACGGACCGCTTCTGCTCTGAGCAGGTGTCCGCAGCCTCGGGAAAGACGTTTGGGAGGAACGATGGCGGGAGCCAGTGATTCTCCGACAAGGGTTGCAGACATCAGCCAAAGGCGTCTCAGAGAACTTTAATTCCAGTATCCCAAACAAGCGGCTCGGGTCGGGGCCTCTGGGAGACGGCGGCCAGAGCCTGGCCCCCCAGCGCGTCTTCTCCAGGGCGCTGTCGGCTCCCTGCGCGCCCTCACATTGGTTCAACCGCGCGCGCTCGGCGCGCTTCGAGTTCACTGGGGACAGCCGGGGACCCGCGGGCAGACGCGCAGACAGACAGACGCCGCGGTGCCGGGCGGTCTCCGGCTGCGCCTGAGTCTGTGAATCAAAGGAGGAGAGGACTCCTCCTCTCACCCTTTCACCCTGCCCTACTCTGCTCGCTGGGAGCACTGAGCGGGGCTCTGACCGGTGGGCACACATGGCCCGGAGCCCCCAGGCTTGCTCAGGCCCTTCCCTAAGGCACTGGTCAGGGCTTATGCTCCATCTCTTCGCTTTAAGCTGGGGAACTTCATCTGTCCAGGGATCCAGCAAATTGTATGCAGCATCGCCTATTTGAGTGTTGTTGTTTCCTTTTTTGGTGTGGAGAAAGGATATTTTTTAATCAGCTTCCCAGTAGGGTGTGCATTCCCCTAAAGGTTAAGAATCACCTTTCCTCACAGGATCTCAAAACCTTAACCTTAGTGCATGGCGGAACATTCCAGATTGTGTTCTTCTCCTACATGGACCCTCAAGGCAGCTGGCTGCAAGAAAGGAAACACACACACACACACACACACACACACACACACACACACACACACCCCTCAGAAATGCCCCTTCGAAAAGTTTAAAGGAAAACTGAGGTCCAGAGAGGAACTGCCACTGGCTCAAGGTCAGACAGCACATAGGAGGCTGAAAGCAACACTCAGGACCCTGGTCTCTTAACCTAATGTTCCTAAGATTCCTAAGTGTCATGGGTCCAAAATGGAGTCAAAATCAGCCTCCAAAATACCCTAGATTAAGGTGGTGGCTTCTGGTCATTGTTAGTCCTTAATGGCACATGCTACACGGATTTGAAGGACAAAACCGGGTGGAGCGCGCAGCTGCCAGCAGCATGGGAAGGTGAAAGGCCCACCTTAGCTCTTTCCTTCATTAGTGGGTTTTTAACCTTTTGGATGACAAAGTATCCACAGAGAAGCTGATGAAAACTGAATTTTTTTCTAGAAAAAGACACCAACGTGCACAATTTTGCGAAGAGCATACAGTGCTCTGCAGGCAATTGATGGCCATCCATGTAGTCATGGCCAAGTGTTTTCACTTCGACTGGAAAAAGATCACAACCCTTGGGGGAGAGAGGCCGGTTTGAGGGAGTCCCTCTGGGCACCGAGTTGCAGAAGAAGCTGTCCTCTGGAGTGTGTGAGATCCTCGATCTCACACACACACACACACTCCATCAGCAGACACACACAGATACAGCTCGAAGGTACTGGCGTGGTCCCACACACCCCTAGCTAGGCATCCACAGCTAGCTGCGGGTAGCCAGGAGAAAAGTTCAAGTCGCCAGCCCACTCTCAGCTGAAGTGGTCTTTAACACCCCGGCCGCTTCAGCCTCATTGTTTATCCATCTGAACGACTCCCCTTCCCCAGCCCGCTCCCACCCCCACTTTTCCGAGGTCGACTATAAAAATAAACTATTTTTCCTTGTTAATAAATCTCCGCCCGGCGCCCTCTTTTAAAGAACTAAAAAAAAAAAAAAAAAAAATCACTGCGCCCAGCGCGAGCGAGCAGAAAGATTAATCTCGAAGCAGGATTTATGTGGCGCGGGCATCCTCAAACAATTGGAGTCATAAAGTGAAATGAGATTCGGAGGCGGGTGGGGGAGGGGGAGGACCTCGGGAACCACAAACACGTTTGTGTAGCTAAACAATGTGGAAACTCTTAAAGACCCTTTTCTGCAGACATCTTGCAGCAACGGCGCTTCCCTGTCAGCCCGCGGGAAAGGGAGAGAGATATATTAACTGAAGACACGATCTAAAATTACTTAGGGGTTTTAAACATGCGGGCAATGGGGGCGGGGTGCTGATAAACTGTTGTCCATATTTCCTTCTCTCCGTGTATTATTTCCAAGATATTTCACCCCCTTCACAATGCCCCCTCCCTCCCCTCCCCTCTTTTCTCTCTCCATTCATTACATTGACTAGTGTGCAGTGGCCGAAGCCTGGAGGGACTGGAGACCAGCGGGCAGGATCCTATTTTGCGCCAACGCGCGGGGCGCAATTGCTCCCGTGCGTAAAGACGCGGGTGGGGCGCACAGAGTGAAGGCGCAGGGGCTTAAATCCGTCACATCCGCCCCTGGAGTGACCTTTCTCAGGACTCTGTCTGCAGTGACCTGGGGACATTTTAGGTTCTTAGGGGCTTTAGGGATTCTAAGAAGTAGTTTTATGCGCGGCTTTGGGCAGGATCTCTTCTCGCCTCCAGAGTAAGGGCGAGTGAACACAGATGCCCAAACAGTTACGGGCCCTAGCCCTGATCTGTAAGTTTAGAGCTGGTTACAGTCTCCTCCAAGGGTCCTGGCTTAGTCTGGCTGGGCTGCTTGGATTCAGATAGATACACAGCTGGGGAAGAAGCAGACCCTCAGTGCTGTTGGAAGGACTTGTGGAGAATTGTAGTTAAGTCTGGAGAAATTGGGGGCCACCGGCTGAGCACGCGTGAGCGACGCTGGCCTGCAGAGCACAGGACTCACACAGTCATCAAATCCCTGAGTGAACTAGGCAGCCTCAGTTTATTAGCTGTTTGGAGCTCCGGTTTGCTCATCTGTAAAATGGGAATATAAGGGTACCTAGCCCTATTAGTTCTTAGGGAATTAAATACAAAGCTTGATGAAAAGCGTAGGTGGTCAATGAGTGTCAGATGTTATTGTGGTTACCACTTATTATGACTGAGTTGTGACTGCCTGGCAGGAACCACAAGACTGCCCTGTTATTCTATGAGGGGACGCGGGCCAGAGAGAGACATTCAGTGTCCCAGAAGAGATTATGAGAGGATTGAAAGCCTGACTTCTGGATTCCTTCATTCACTCAATAAATAATATCCCATTAGTTTCAGGCTCCGTTCTGGGCTCCGGGGACCCAGCTGGGACCAGGATGGACCTCTGCCCCGCGCAGCCCTCAGATCACGGGGGAAACCGATGTTAAAACCAACAGTGCCTCATTCGGTGCCAAACTCTTGCCTGTTCACTTCCTTAACGCCTTCCTGGTCACAGCTGGGGTGCTGCAGACAGAGCCCTGCCCCCAAGGGGGACACAAACGTGAAGGGTGCGTGTGTACACACACACACACACACACACACACACACACACACACACACACACAGGCAAAGGCAGGAGACATTCTGCTTCACCACGGCCGCCACTCAGCGCCAGCCTGTGACCCGCAGCGCAGCTTCGCCCAGGCCGCCGGCTGCCGCTGTCGCCCTCGCGGGGCAGGCGTCCAGCAAAACATTTCTAAACGTGTCTGGGCCCGATTCCGGAGTGTGAGGCAATCCCTCCGGCCCACGCTGCCGGCGGACCCTTTATTTAAGCGCGTTTCAAGCCGGGCAGCACTCGTCAGCGCCACTTATGTCATCTTTTCTGGGTGCGCGCGGGCAAATGTGCTCCGCGCGCGCCCACCGACCCTTCCCTCCGAGTGGCCCCCACTTCGGCCGAGCCAGGGATTTGCTCCAGGGGGGCTTGGCCGCGGATGAAAGTGTCCATCACGATGTAGTTCTCAGTGCCTCGGGAGTGTGGTGGAGGCGGAAATTCTAGCCAAAACCGCGCATTTTGAATTAAAACAAAACGAAAAACCCAACTAAACTTTTTATCTTGGCTCGAAATCGCTGCCTCGTTACAAATTCCCCCATCATATGTCTCTTGAATTATCCAGGCGAAATTTCCAATTACCCAGATGTTATTATACTGACTTATCCAGAATTTCCTGGATTTGCCAGGCGGTCAAAATCTGCTCTTACGGGGACAATTGTCCAGATTCTGTTAGCAAAGAGTGAAATAGTCCTCCAGCTGACTCCGAAGGGTCCACCGGCTCCTGAATTTTCCAGAAACTTCTGGAGTTTCTTTTCTTTTGCCAAATTTCCCCGACGCCCCCAAGGCTGGGGTGAAGGGAGGGAGAAATGGGTGTGGTGAGGCCGGTCCACTTGGCCTCTTCTCAGACTTTGTGGGTTTCAAGGTGTTTTCCCTGCCTAGCCAAGAGTCCCCAAATTAGCACCAGGTACCCACTCCCCCCCTCACACACACACAGACAGAACTCCCCAACATACACACAGAAATAGAAAAATCACAGCGCTGCTTCGAGTCACCCAGACACTAAATCTCTAAACTTTCCCCCAAATGTCCAGATAATTAAGTGTATATGGGAGAGGGAAAGCTAAGGCCAAAATTTCCGGAAAACTTTCTAGTTCCCTTTCATCTCTATTCTTTCAAGGAAGGTGTAGATACACGGGTTTTATCTTGAAAGGCAAAACAAAACAAAACAAAAAACCCTGTGTTTGTTTGTTTTAAACATCTCTCTCCTCGCACTTGGCTGCCGCTTGTCCCTCAAACCCAGCGGGAGGAACCGGGCAGCGGCAGAGTCGGGCCAGGGTTTGGGACGATTTTGTCGACTTTTGCAGCTTCGGAAACGTCTGTTAGATCTCCCCGGGAGCGGATATCGGTTTGCCAGAGGCGCCAATTTCTGACCCTTCCGTTTCCTGGAGAGCCCCTGCAAGGGAGAGGGTTTCCCGGCGTCTAGTCCCTCCGACAGAGCCCTAGATGAGGCCGGTGCTACACTAGCAGAACACGAGGTTTACCCACGGATTTGGATATTTGGAAAGGAAAACCTATGGCCGGCTGGGGGCAGGGGTGGAATAATTCAGGCACGACGGGTCTTCAGTCCTTTCCCTTGCCCTTCATCTTGCCAGTGTCCACGTTTGCTTGGAAGCAAGAAAGTCTGAAAACCAACACGGAGAAGTCCCCTCCCCGAGGCTCCTGGGTATTGGGGTTGGTTATTGTTCTCTCTCCAGTTGTGGGGGACATTTTTGAGTGTCTAGAAAAGACAGCGTCCCCTTGACTTTTACAGTTGGAGGCAGGGGATCAAACTGTGTCCCGTGGTTGTGCCTGCGTGGGCGTCCCCGCCTTCCCCTTCCAGCAGCACAGAAGAGGAGGGAAATTTAGGATATGTGAAGGATCCATCCTCTGTCCCCTAGGAAGCCTGGGGGCTCCAACCCAATCACACACCAGGCCCGGGACCACAATTGTGGTTCCAGAGACTTTAATCCAAGTTCATGGATCTCCTCCTCCTTGTTTTTATTGCACCCCAAGGATGTTCCTAACTCCCAAATGTTAAGAACAGTGTCGCGAGGACCTGTTTCCCCGCTGGCGGTCCCCCACCTACCTTGGGAGTCCAATTACACTGGACACCTCAGGTGGGCCTGGGAATGTAGGTGTTAAAATCAAGGGTTCTGGAGTTGGAATGTCTGAACTGTACCTCTTATCATTTGCTGAGTGACATTGGGCAAGCGATTTAACCTCTCTGAACTTCATTCTCATCTGTGAACCAGGAGGATGACAGTACTTCCCTCCTCAGGTTGTTCAATAAAGGGGGCAGGAGAAGGGGATGGCTGGATCAAGATGGGGTCTGAGCTCCTCTGGTAGAGCTACAGGCCTTTCCGAGCTGAGTTCTCAGCCAGAGGGTGGCAGAGTGTCGGCTGGCAGCCGCCCATCTCAGCCAGATGGTGTGAGCGTAATAAAATAAATATATATTGTTGGGCTATTCCAGAAACAGCAGTGTGTGGTGTAGCATCTCTTCTACCCGAGCTGTGTGGGTGGATGTCACCCTTACTGCCAGTCCCCAGGCTGTGGGTTCCAACCCAAGCCCTGCCCTTTTCTAGCTGGATAACGTTGGGCAAATGTCCCTCTCTGTGCCTCCTGCGTGCAGTGGGAGAAGTGAGTCTTGCCTGCAGGGTCACCGTGCGGGTCAAGTAATCGAGTAGGTGCGTGGGGCATGGTAGTGAGATTGAGAGATACAATATCACAGCACGTCGTAACAAACACATAAGCACAGCCTAACACAATATACACATCCTAATGGAAGGTAAATGCGGCATAACATCCAATATTACGATGTGTTATATTGTATTATAATTCTGGGCACACGTGTGCGTACTGGGAGGGACTGCTTTAGCTAGGGCATGCTTCGCCATTACAGTGCCCGTGGGGGACACATGGGCTTACTGTCCCCACCTTTTCCCCAGTGGTTGTCAATTGGGGTATTGCAGTGTGCTCGAGCGCTTGGTAAAACGCAAGAAATATCTCCCGGTGACGCCGGTCTGGGTCGCTTACACCGGGCTCAAGAAGGTTTTAGGAGATTCCGGGGCCCTGGGAGACCTTGGCAGGGTCCTGGCACTCTGCGGCGGCAGCAAGGAGACCGCACGTGGGAGGGAATGCGTGACCGTACGCGGCACAGTGCTGTGTAAACGCAAGCCACTGCCCTGAATGCAGGGACCTCTCAGAGCCGGAAGCTTGGGAGAGGCACAGAGAGGACCCCAAAATGCCTATCCGCTCTTCCACCCCCTGCTTTCCTTGGGCTCCGGGAGCAGGCAGTCTGCGTGGAGATGGCACTGTAGGAAGAAAGACAATTTTTTCTTCTACGCGCAGCTTCTCGGGATCTAGCCAATTTCGCAGATGTGCACCCTGACGAACCTTAGAGACACGAGTTTTGGGGGCCCTTTTTCTTCGGCTCTGTAAGGACATCACACATCAGCACAATTGTTTGCAGCGGTAGAAACGTAGGTGCGAACACCAACACGCTTGCACACGGAACAATTTGCCCCAAGAATTATAGGCACCTACTTGCACACCCCAAATTGTCCTGCATGTGGGCACGGAATTATTTGCATATCGATAATCGTTTGCATGTGTTGTTTGCATCTTCTGAGCCACGAAAATCTATGCATAATTATCTGCAGACAGATTCATCTTTGCGCCCACACAATTCTTTGCACGCGCATTAGCGCGTGTACACTTCATTTTACACATACACATACGCACACACACATTTGGGCACCCCCGCAGCCCTGGCACTTCTGCACGGTCCTCGGAGCACACCCACAGGAGAAGTCCTCGAGGGTTAACAGAAGCATGAGGGCGCGATCTCTTATCTTCTCGGGAAGTTCCGGAGCTTAGAAGAAAAAACTCCCTCAAGTCCGCGTATGTTCTTTGTTGTCGTTCTTTTTTTCGGACAGAGGTCGGAAGCCAGACGGTGTTCCCGCTAGGAAAGACAGCGGGGACAAAGGCCAGCCAGCGCGGGGTCACCAGTTTTGAATAGAGGTCCAGGAGTGGTTCCAGGGTTACCCGCAGCTCGACCAGCACGGAGCTCTCGGTACGGCCTCAGCGCCTCCCCGGGGCCCGAGAGCCAGGTGGGGCCGGCAGGGACCCAGGGCCTGCGCTCTGAGGGCCGGGGGAGCTGTGTTTATTTTCTAGTTATTCTTGGCCGCCTTCCACGCGATTATTTGAAGCAGCACAGGGAACTTCTGGGAGAGCTGGGGCCTGGGGGGTGGGGTGGGGTGGGGGTCCCTTTGCCAGGCCCCACGAGTTTTATGGCATCGGAGCTCGGAGGGCGAAATTACAGGCGGAATCAAAATGTGTAAATTATAGGTTTGTGTTGTAAAGAGGCCTAAGCGCGCGGCTCGGGAAAGGCGGGTTGTGAGTTCTAAAGTGATGTGGAGCCCGAGCCGCGCGCACCGGTGCGCTGAGGCCGTTTGCGGGCTCCATCCCCGCGCCTGGGCAACCGGGCATTGGGAGGGACTCTGTCCGCAACCGGGTGGCCTCACTAGCCAGAGAGAAAGGGACCAGGCCGAGGTCCTGGCCTCCGGTGCGCAGGGCCCGATGTCCTCATAGTCTGGGTCGCCGGAGATGGGGCCCTGCTTCCTTCTTCCAGCCCCGCCAGGGAGGCATTTTAGCTCGTCTAATTAGGTTTAATCGAAAATGCCTTTATATGCCTCGCCATAAGCAAAAGCTTGTAAGAGGTTAGACGTCTGTGCTGCCGCAAAAGGGAGACGCAGGAGTGCTTTGGACAGAATTTCCAAAACACTGCCAGTCGGAAGCTGTCTTGGCCATTTCTCATCCTGCAGCGTCCTCTGGGTCTCTTCTGCTTCCTTTCTCCTCCAAGTTTTAACTTCCTCCCTCCCTCCTGTTTCATCCTTTTCTTTCCTTCTTTTCCTTTCCCCCTCCTCCCTCCCACCTTCCTTCTTCCCTTTCTTGTTTCTCTTTCTTCTTTCGCCTTCCCTCCTGGATCCCTTCTTTCCGATTATATGCTCAATTTTCTTTCTTGCTTTCCCTTCTTTTTCTCCTCACCTTTGCAGGATTCCCAGCCTCACCCCTTCTTTCGGGTGAATTTTTCCTTATTTATACGATTTTGCATTTCCCCCTTACCCACTCACACCCACCTATTCTTTTATTTTCTTCCCTCCTTTCCTTTTCCTTCTGCTTTAGTTCTCCACTGCTTAGCTTAGAATGTGCAGCAGTTGAACTGAAACTGTCTTGATTATGGAAAATCCAACTAAAGACAGGTTACATTGGCCTGGAGAAAATCAGAAAGGGAAGCACATTTAATACCAGCATCCAGAAGTCCTGCATTCAGTTACCCCCAGCCTCTCCAGGACTGGGTGTATTAGACAGGAGACGGGGCTGGAAGATTAATAAGAATTCAAAGGTTCCAGAGTCAGCAGGATTGTTCGTGTGAACAAAATATCTGGGGGAAATACCCACTTATCAGCGTCTGTCCTATGTGTTATCACCCACATGTACATATCAGGGTCTGGGCATGTCTGCGGCCCATTTCATTCTCCTCTTGGTCTGTCCTGAGAGCCCCGGAGAAACCCTCGCCAAGAGTTAGCATGAATTTCAAGAAGACAAACAACCACCCAAGGTTAAAATCCTGCTGGGACCACCTAGCTCCCTTCCTGGATGACAGATTTCTTTTTTTTCTCCCCCTTTCTGAGCCCAGGTCTCCCCTTTCGCAACAGCTGTTCATCCATTGTTGTATTTATTAGGTAAATAAAAATCACATAAATATACCTGAATGAAAAGCTTCATGTTCCATAATATGCTGTTCAGAGCCACCAACATCCATCTTCTAACCATTTCACTTCTTTGCTTTGACAAAGAGTGCAGGAATTCTACACCCTTGCCCCTTTTCCTAGGTGATGAGAATATTACCATTTGACCACTGTGCCCCGTAAGTCGCCCCCACCCCATCTACCTTTCCCAAGCTTCCTTATTAATAAGAGGTCATTTCCTTCCAGGCCTGAAACTCAGCCTGCAGTTCAGACCAGACAGGAAGAAAATGTTGACATCTTTGAGCCAGTGGCAACACCAGGGGCGAACATAGCCTCACGCAGGGAGACGCTCCCTTGGCACCCATGCTGGGGACTTGTGCTTCTAGAGACAGGGAGAAACAGGCGCTCTTGTGTGGGGGATCCAGGAGGTGGCTTCAGGAAAGAAATGCTGGTAGCAGCCTCACACTTCGTTTTCCTGACCACAGCCCTTTATGTCTGGCTTTTCTGGAATGACCCCAGCAGCTGGCTGATGAGTCTTGCTTTTTAAGCCATTGTTTGCTGAGCTCTCTTGAAAGCTGAGAAACCAGTAAGAGGATTGGGAAAAATGAAAACATTTAATTAACAGACAGTGCCAATGAGGGTGTGGGAGAGGGAAAATGGCTACAACCGATTGGGGGGGGGCACAATGTGGCACATCCACCGAAAATATGACAGCATACCCCTTTACGTCAGCAATTTCCCTCCGAGATGTTGATCCTACAGCTGCAAACATATATAGGCAAAAAAGGAGAGCTGTATAAGGACATTCAGTGCAGCACTGCTGTCACAGCAAAAGTTGGAAAACCACTTGATAGATATTGACGGGGAATGTGATCAAACGAATCATGGTAAAAAGAGCAGTGAAACATTACGCAGCAGTGGAAAAGAGTGAGGCCTCTCTGTACGTACAGAGAAGAAAAGATCTGTGGGATATACGTAAAAATGTAACATTAAAAGCCAGGGGCAGAACAGTTTGTAGAGCGTGCTACCGTTTGCGAGAGGAAACATGTGCAGGCTTTATGGAAGGGTGTACAGAAGAGACCCTGTCACCCTGTCACCAGTTACTTCTAGGAAGCTGACTGAATAGTTGAGGGAGAAATTTTCACTTTTCACTGTGTACTCTTTTGTCCGTGTCCTGCTGTTTTGCCTCTGGCATGTTTTACCTATGCCAAAGGCAATTCTTAATTGAATTGAAAAAAAAACAATAGAAAATGGTTGTGGTCCTCATGGTCCTTTCCCCAGCAGCCCCCAGATTGCCCTCTTCTCTTCTCTTTTCCCTTTCAGAAGGATGCTTACCATCTGGTGAACCCTCACGATGTGTGCAGGGGTGCAGCCAACCATTTTAAAAACATCTCATTTCATCCTTGCATAAGTTTTGCCAAGAGGCATCTGTAGCCCCATTTTACAGGTATATACACTGAGGCTCTTAGAGGCAAATCTGCTGCCGGAGGTCACATACTTAGGAAGATGTTTTCAAACCCAGATAGTCTATTACCCTAAATGGAATAACTACAATCTCACTAACCTCTATTTCAGCATCCTCTTCCCCCTTCCACATTTTCCCCCCTTTTTCCAACTCCTCTAGCCCCTGTCTTATCCTTAATTTCCTTCCCATCTCGCAGCACTCACAAGTGAATATGTGAAAACAAAATGCCTGAGAGAGAACAGCTAAAGTCCAGATCAAGGCAGGTGGAGCGGTTCTCATGTAAATGCAAAGATAGTTTTGCCAGAGACATGGTAGCAGAAGGCACCGAGAGGTGGGCTGGAAGTTGGAGACAGAAGTGAGTCAGGCATGTCGCGGCTGCTCATAGGAAACCCACCCGTGGACTCGGTGCTTCAAGAGGATTTGGTCCCAAGTCTGTCCTTTTCTCCAGCTCCTACAGCGGTTCCCATAAATCCTAGTGCGTCCTCATTCCCGGAGCCAGCTCTAAGCCCTGAAAGGTAATGGGGTGTGAGAATATGGTTTCAGAAAATGTCCCGGTTAAGATCGGATGTGGCGCTCAGATTCATGCGCAGAGCCCTTAAAGGTAGGAGCTGGAGGTTACCAAATTTCCTCTTATCTGAGAATGGGGCTTCTGCATGTGATGCCTTCAAACTTCAAATGCATTCCTTTTCCACCAGAGTAACACCCGAGAAAATACCAGGAATCCTAGTTTTTGGCAGATGGGACTAACTCAGGGCCAAGTTAGCATGGCTCTTGAGTGTCTAAGATGTCCAGGGCACTACATGTTCAAGATGCTAAAATATGTGTTAGTTTCATATATACTTGTATAGTACGAAAAGTAAATTCAAACTCTCGTTTAAAATTATGCAGTGAAAATATGTCTCCATCTCAGCCCCTTTCGGCAGACCTCCAGTTTCCTTCTTCCCAGGCAATTCCAAAAGTGGCTCCTTTCTTGTATATTTCTGGATATAATCTATGCATGGTTTATTGCTTCTTATTTGAATGGTAACCTTTTAGACTCAACATGTAGCTTTGTGTGGGAGAGTTCAGGTACCTAGATCCATCCACTGGGCCATAACTTTTAGCTCTGTGATCTTGAGCAAGTTCTTTAACTTCTCTGCCTTGGTTTTCTCATCTGTAAATTGGGGTTGATATTAGTACCTGCCTTAAAGGTTTCCTATGAGGATTAAATATGACAAAACATGCAAAGCATCTAGGATTGTGCCTCACCCAGAGAAAGGATGCATGAATAGTAGCTACTAATATTAGAATGAATAATAAATGTGATCTAGTCACTCTGTCTTGCTGCCCCATTCTCCTTCACTGGGTTCCTTCCTGATGTAGGTCATAGAATCTTAGACCGTGGCTCGAAAAATAACTGAGGAATTAGGTTTTACCATCAGAGGAAGTATCCTACAGCTTGCAACATTCGAAAAAGGGGGAAGATGCTAAAATTGTCTAAACCTGGTTTCTTCCAAAGTGAGAGGATGGTTGTACAAAGTAGAATTGGTATTTCTGTTGTGTGTGTGTGTGTGTGTGTGTGTGTGTGTGTGTGTGATATCAGCAGTTGAAGCAAATGCCTGAACCCAGAATCTGGTTACTTTGCATGTGGGTAGACCTCAATAAGGAAGGAAATTTGCGTAAACTTGAAAATGTCTGTGGTCATATTAAAAAGTAGGGTGGTATTTACAAATTTAAGGCTGCTGCAGGAATTATAAATTATCCATTGCCTTTTTAAATGCATTCTTCTGGGTAAACATTCATCCCCTTTTATAAGTACGCTCAAGCATTGTTTACTTAAATTGACTCATATCTTGGCAGGAAATATTCTACCTTTGGTAGAAGGTGTTTCCTCTGCATTCTTTGGAGAGAATTTGCAGGTTGGTAATGGAGGGCTCTCTCAGGCTGGGGTCTGTGGTTTAAGGTGTGCGGTTGAAGTTTTCTGGACCCCATGGAGACAGCAGCAAATGCTGTGTTCTTCCCTGGAGATGTGTTCGGACAGTGACTTCATAGTTCTTTGCAAAGACCGTCGTACAGTTGGATGGTAAATGATGCTTTTCTTTTTTTGCTCATTAGTAAGTAAAATCTATTCCTCTTTTCTACCAGGAAAAAGCCAAACAACTAGGAAGATAACGAGATCACAAACGTGCTGATGGTGGGCTTCTCAGAGCCACATAAACAAAAATTTTGTGGGCTTTTTCTTTACACTTGGAAAAAATTCTTTAAATACAGAAAAGTACATAGATTAATATCTCTAATACCTGTGTACTTACACCCAGAAAAAACCCCACCTATTAACTTGTGGTCATATTCATTTCAAATCTTTTTTTTTTTTTTTTTAACAACAGAAGTAAAATGTTATAAAGTTGAAGTGCTTTTCCTTTTTCTAACCTCATCCCCTGTCTCTTCCTATCCTTGCAGGTAACCATTATCATAATTTTGGTTGTTATCTGCAGTCCACATTTTTAGGCTTTTATAAAATATGCGCTTCTCCATAAGCAACGCAAAACTTTAGTTTGTATTTCTTAATTCGCATGAACCTCATCCTGTGTATACAGTTCTACAGTTTGCTTTTTTCACTCAACATTATATTTCTGAGTTTAATTTGTCTTGGTAAATAGATATAATACATGATTGCAAATATTACATAAATAGATTTTGTTCATTTTCATTGTTACATAGCAATCATCTGTAGAATAATAATCGTAGCTAACACAAACACAGCACTTTCCATGTGCCAAGCACTGTTCCAAACAGTTTATGTAACAAATTCACTTAATTCTCAAATCTATGAGAAACGTGCTGTTGCTGTCCTCATTATCTGGGTAAGAAAACTGAGGCGTACAGAGTTAAGTAACTAGTCCAAGGCCACTTTCTCTGTTGATGGATATTTAGGTTGTTTCCTTTTTATTCTCACCACTATAAACAATGATACAATGAACATCTTCGTACTTGTTTCTTCAGATGTGCCGGTTATTATTCTATGTACAAGAGTTTCTATCAAATAGATGCCCAGAAGAATGCTGGCGCTTTGAGTGTATGCACGGCTGGTTTTACCAAACATTTTCAATGTCACGTTTGCACGTGGGATCTTGGGTAGCCTTCACCTTGCTGACCCTCGGTTTCTTCCTTTGTAAAATGGAGACGTAAGGGCTGGCTTGTAAAGGTTGAGGTGGAGATTAAAGGAGCTATATGTGGTAAACACTCAATAACTAGTAGCTGTTATAGTTTGTAATAAGAATATTACTGTGGCATTGTACTCTGGCAAGGCTGGCCAGACCCTTATCAATGAGACACATTCCAAAGTTGAAAAATGATCTCTAGGACCCAACTAACAATGCCTCTTAGTTGTTATTATTTTATAGGCTTAAAAATAAGCAACAGGGACTTCTGTTAAATTTTTATATCAAACCACATCAAACAACGCAGAGGGAGCAAAATGAAGCAGAGACTTCAAATAGAACTGGACCATTCCGGCCCAGTGATGATGGCTGGGCAACTCTGGGCAGATCCTCAATCTTTCTGGGTGTCTATTTCTCCAGATCCCAAGGAAAAAGAATTATATCTTCTTGCTATGAAGAAACATAGATGGGTAGACGGTGGGGTGGGTGGTAGGGATGTGAATTGGGTGAAACCTTTCTAAATGATTGAAAATAAAAGATCTGAAGCAGTCACAAAAGTATGATTTTCTGTACCTAAGATTTGGACGGACATTCAGAAACCATTTGTCTGTTGCATCCATATCCTAAACATTTTAGAAAATGTTATCTGAACTTTAGAAATTGGGAGCTAACAGGTCCACATTATATTCGTGCGTTACAGAATTTTTCTCATTGCAGTGCCAACTTCTGGTTCGTGAAAATATTAAGGCTTCGTTTTCCTACACAAACTGATTTAAGTAGTAGAAAGATGGGAGGGAGAGAAAAATACACAGATGCAACTCGCTCAAACCATTGTTTTGCAAACAATTGGTTAGTTGATGTAATTTAATTAGTTGTTTTCAAAACATGGTGCCTGACCAAATTCAGTATCGTTCCTTTGTTTCTCTGCCACTGCTGCCAAGACGTTAAAACCCCCAAATACCCAGTTGTGTTTAAAATTTCTTCAATCAGTTATCAGCTAAATTCAGCTTCTTTTTATGTCAAAAATAGCTCACTGGTAGCTTGACTAAAGCCAACTGGCTTCTCTTCAAACTGGTTTGTCTGAGGCTTGGGGCCACAGGAAAAGCTCTGGACCTGCTCGTAGCTGAGACCCCATTGATGTCAGTTGGAGTTGGGCCATTTTCATTTGCTAATAAAGCCGCAGAATCCATGGTAAAGAACTGATGAAAGATGCTGGCTGCTGCCGGGTGCAGGAAAACAATGCACCCTATCCTTGGGGGAAGGGAGAAAATCAGAAGTGAGCTTCACCGGTGGTCCCAACCTGCTCCTTCAGCCAAGCCCTGGTGGTAGAATGGCTGGCTTTGTTTTCCAAAGGCTGATGACGTGGGAATAATGGGGCTGGAAAGATAGAGGGGATGGGGGTAAGAGAGAGAGAGAGAGTGACAGATTGAAGGCAAATGATGAAAGAAATGTCCTCTGTTTGTATCGATGGGCTAGGAGAAGAACGGAGAGTGGACATTCCTCAAAGACCAAAACAGAGTTTGTACCCTCGTGTGGGGAAAGGGTTAGCCTAACCAGGTGTACTCCAGTATGTGGTGTAGCTGTATCATATTAGGAAAAAATAAGAGTTTGTTAGTGTTGTTAGCGTCGGGATAAAATATGACTTCAGGAGATGTGTACGGGTGTCACACTGGCAAGCAACGGACGACGGTGGCTTTGTAATGTGTTTGCATGAATTTGAAGATTGAGAACTCATCACTCCCCATACTTCAGTCGTCGTTCAGCTCACCTCATCATTTCTGCCACATTTGAACATTATCTATTCTATTTTCCTTTTTATCCACTGTGCTAAACCTGAATATCTACTTTGGGCTCGTCCTGAGCAAGCATGAACTTGGTGGGTTAGTCTTTTTTAAAACACAGTACACGTTAAAATGAATGTATACATATTTACCTTTTTCCCCCTAAAGTTCATCCAGTTGCACCTCATATCATCTTGAGAGTGGCCAGAGTGTGGGACACTTTAGGGTGATGGTTAAGAACGTAGGGGTTGGTGTCAGTCAGAACTGATTTAAACCTCAGCTCTAACATTTCATAGCTGTGCAACTTTGTTCAAGTTACCTGCTTTGAGCCTCAGTCTCCGCATCAGTGAAATGGGGGTGAGCGTGCCATCTTTATGGGTTTATTGTGAGAATGAAATAAAGCAGGCACGTAAAGTGTTTGCACAGTGCCCTGGAACCTGATGAGTTTTTCGACAAGTAAGTAAATGCATGACACGGGCTGAACTGTGTACTCCAAAAAGCCATACATTGAATTTCTAACCCCTGGTACCTCAGACTGTGACTGTATGTGGAGGTACATCTTTTAAAGAGGTAACTAAGGTAAAGTGAGGTCATACAGGTGGACCCTAACTCATTATGACTGGTATCCTCGTAGAAGGGGAGATGAGGCACCAACAAAACATAGAGGAGAAACCACGTGAAAGCAAACGGAGAAGGTAGCCATCTACAAGCGGAGGAGAGTGGACTCAGAAGAAACTAGCCCTGCCAGCACCTTGATCTTGGACTTCTAGCCTCCAGAATCATGAGAAAATACACGTCTATTGTTCAAACCACCCAGCATGCAGTACTCTGTTATGGCAGCCCTGACAAATTAATATAAAGCATATTGAGTATATGTTCATGGGAGAACCTAATTTATAGTCCCCATGATTAGCCATATGCAGACATGGACTCAGGCTTCATTTAGATCCAAGATGATGACACAAACCACAAAAAATAATAGTGGAAACTGGATCGAAGCAGTGCTTTCTTGTTGCCTTCTTGGCAAATTCACAGAAATGTTGTCATCCAGGAATGTGGTTATCCCATGAGAAGGATGACTAATCCCCAGTGACTCTAACCCATCGTAATTTTTAGGTAAAGATTTTAGAATTCTGCGAAAGGCAATCATGATTAATCAGGCTGAAGTATGGTGAAGAGCTTCTGGCCCAGCGTCACAGTTCAAGACGCGGTTCACGTTGTCCAATGTTTTCTGAGGGTCTCTCAGGCCTGAGAAAGTCATGTTCCTCTCAGAATCTGTTTTCAGCTACTCTCTCTTGGCAAATGTCATTAACCCCCATCTCACAAACCCATGCTCTTCCAATCACCAAGGAGAGTAGCTCTTCCCATCACCAAGGAGGCTATTTATATGATCTGATGAATTCCAAAAACAGTCCTTAATTATTATTACATACCAGGGTTCTCTACACATTTCATGCCCCACAAGCTGTGAACGCAGTTGGCAAGGTAGGGTATGCAGTGTCATATACCGTTCCTCATACAAGTGGATGTTTGATGGTTGATCCCAAAGGAAGCAGTGGTCAGTGAAGGCTCCCCAAGGAGGATGAACTTGGGCGGGGCCCCTCCAGGCCAGAAGAAAACGAGAATTGGCATAGGTGGGAAAAAGAGATGAGGCTATTTCAAGCAAGGAGAGGTTGAAAAAAATTGGATGGCATGGTACTGTACTAGTGTGTTGTCTGTCCATCTCCCTATTGGACCATGCTGACACCATTACCCAGGGATTGGGTCTTACTCATCTTTGTACACCTGTCATCTAGCATAGTGCCTGCACCAGAGTGGTCCGATACTAGAGCAATGCAGTCACCATCAGGGCCCAGGCCCTTCTCAACGTACTTCACTCAGCTGACGGAAACACAACTCAAACTGGCTCGAGCAAAAACAATTGATTTAAAAGGGGAGGATTTTATTGGCTCATTAAATTGGGAAGTCTGAGGGCATGTTGGCTTCAGGCATATTTGGATCAAGGACCTCAACAATGCCTCTTCATCTTTTGGCTCTGGTTCCTCTCTGCTGGATTCATCATCAGATAAGATGTTTCCAGATAGTAGTCACTAGACGCTCTGGGCTTATAGCCAATCAGGCTTAGAGCACACTCACGTATGATTTCTGTGTGTGTCTGTGTAGTATATATACATACACACATATGTATGTATATACATACAAACACACATTTATGTACATATATGTACACACACAATTTTTAATGAACCATCTGAGTAAGTTAGAGACATGGTTCTTTTTTACTCTAAACACACCAGCAAGTATTCACTAAAAACAAGGATGTTCTCTCACATAATCATAGCACTGTGCCCAAAGCAGAAAATACAATATGGAGTCAATACTATTACCAAATCCACATTTCCGTCACTTGACCCAGTGATACCCCTCATAGTTGTTGCGCCTCCTCTGCCCCCACCCGTTCAAAATCCAATCCAGGATCACACATTACATTGAGCCCACATGTTGCTCTCCTTTAATCTGGAAGAATTTCTCAGGCTTCCTTTGTCTTTTTGGACCGTGACATTTTTGAAGTGTACAGACGAGTTGTTTTGCAAAATGTCCCTCTATTTGAGTTTGTCTGATGTTCCCACGTGCTTTTTTGCAAGCATAATGTTTAGTCCTTTGGAAGGTGATAGCTTTTTCATTAGACACCTAATATAACATTGCTCCAAGCCTTTGGTTTCTGTGAACTCATAGAAGTGGGCTTTGAAGGAAGCCCATCCAAGTTTCCTGTGTTACTGGCTCATGGTTTCATGACGCTCGTTGGCCAAACTTTTATGGGTGCTGGGTTTTCAAAGACCATGTGACTTTTTCAGCACTACCTTCAAGCCCACAGGCCATTTTAGGTCATCTTCAGCTAGATGTGCTTCCATAAATCTGCTTACAGATTTGGGTCCCTCTTAAGATGTGTTCAGGAAGGCAGTCTTCTTGTAAAAACATAAAAGTCTTTGCTTCCCTTTATTTAACCATTTACACTCAAACCGTTACCATTGCTCCATATTCCAACTTGTCTGAATCTACTTCATATCCTCTAATCCATCCCCATAATTGAGGTTTTACTCACAGGTTGCACTTACACCAATTACGGTGGAGTTCTGAAGTGATTCTTTGTTGAGTCAAATCACTTTTATTATCTGAGCCTCAAGTGTTCTCATCCATAAACAATACTTATTTCCTAGGTTGCTGTGCGGATTAAATTTGCGTTAAAGTCAGTTGCATATTTAGCAAAATGGCCAACACAGCATTAGTGCTCAAATCGTTTCCTGCATCTCCAGCTATGTATTTGTGTGTGTCTATGTATCTCTATTTACCTCTCTCTGTGGGTAAAGTTCGCCCTTTCCTTTGCAAATAAAGACCTGCACGATCCTTTCTAGAATAACATTTGAGAGAAAGCTGGGGCTGAGGCAGCTAACGTGGAGTAGAGCAAGCGCCTTATTTGTTTGTGGTTGAGTAGCGTGACATTAGAATATGAGCTTCTTGAGGACAGAGATGTTTATTGACTTTGATCACTAACTTCAGCACCAAGAGTAGTGTAGATAGTAGACACACAGTCAATATTTACATAAATTACAAGCTCCTGCTTGGCAGCCCTGGAGGTTGATTTTGGAATAAAATGGGGTTAGAGCATGAAATGAATTCCAGGTATAGCTCAGAGCTACATCTGTTAAATCTCTTTCAATTGGTCCAGGGAAATGGGTGGAAAGGATGTTCTCAGCCTTCGAACACTGAGGCCGTAAGTACATGCTGATATTGGAGCTGAAGGGTGTGTTAAAGGAACAGCAATGAACTAAGGCTCAGTAAATTCTGTCCCAGGGGCTCTTGATCTGATTCGCCACTTATGATTCCAATTATACTTGATCTCCAGCTATTGTGTTTCTCCCCTGTGCCACGCACTTCACAAGCTTTATCTGTCATCCTCACAATAACCCTACAAGGTGGGTGTTCACAGTTTCATCTTTTCAGATAAAGTCATTGAGGCTGAGGAACAACCTATTCAGGATTGACTTTCCTTCCCATTAAAAGGCCTGAACCCTTTGTTGTGGGTTAAGAGAAGCAAGTTTTCTCAGCTTTACACATGGACCACAGAGAGGAAGAACGGTAATTTCCCTACATCTGGTGGCCCTCTGTCAGTGGTGTGTTAAGTGTTCTACATGAATATCTTACTTAATCCTTTAATCCTCTCAGCAATCCCAGAAGGGAAGTTCTAGTGGGTCCATTTTGCAGAAGAGGAAACTGAGGCTCAGAAAAGTTTAGTAATTTACCCACGGCCACCCAAGTCGGCCTGTCTAGGCTCTAAACCTCGACACCTGAATGCCCTTCACAGCGGGTCCAGTTACTGAGCTCCATGGAAAATGGGCTTTGACATTGCGAATCCCTTTCTCACCTCTCAATGAGCCCTTGGCCAGGAGGTATTGGCTTGTTTCCACATCACACGAGAGCCTGCTAAAAACTTCATGATCTCTTTTCCTTCATCAGTGAAATGAGATGTTTGATAATGCACGGGCCAGGAAATAGTGTGATATTGGCGTCTAAAGAAATGGTCACGGAATCCATGCATGGCCACATGAATACACCCTTCCAGGCAACTGTCCAGGGCTACTGAGATGTGGAAATTGGGCTATAGCTGGTGTGAGTGACCACCAGCTCGACCCTCTGGCCACCCAGCTCCAAGCAGATGGTAATGACTTTCAGCTAGAATGTGGTCACAGAGATGAAAGGCCCTATTTAAGATTTCCCAACCCTTAAGCAAGCCACCTTGACGTTCGGGCCACCCTTTGAACTGCCTTCATAATCCAGCAGGAGAGGAACTATAAGTCAGCTCTAAGTAAGACCGCCCTCCATTAGTGCTTAATAACCTCCTGGGGGTCCCTTGGTATATTGCATCCCCCTACTGTTTGCTTTCTTTTTAGGGGTGTGAAGAGGGAAATAAGGCTTTGATATAAATAAACAGAGACTAATATTCCTGGGAAAAGAGGATGTTGTTACCGTGATCCATGCGGGCTGTGTAAATATCTTTCATCATTGACATGTAAGTTGTGCCAGGTAAATTACTGCAGTCTCATACGAGATAATGGGTGTTGACCCATTCATTCATTCATTGTCTCGTCACATAAATCGAAGCATGGCTGCTTTATGAGCTACGGGGGTGGGGGTGGGGGGAGGTAGAAAACGGGACGGGGACAGCCTACAGCTGTGTTGTCATAAAACAGTGCCTAGATAGCGCTAGGTGTTTGAACCAACACCTTTGCTTTTGGGCTTGGAGCGGCTGAAGGTATTTTACAATCTCAGCTTCAGTCGCTACCACATGACAGACACTTCCTGGAGAATACAGCCTGAGACGACGTCTCATCTGCTCATGAAACCGGTTGCACGCATCTCTCCCCAGAGACGAGTCGGGTGATCGGCAGCAGAAATTCTGGACGACTTGTCTTGCTCAAGTCTCGGCTCCCAGGATGTATACCATAGTGTATGTGTTTAATCTAGTCTTCAAAATTGGGATTAAAGCAAGTATCGGGGGGGAAAAATAGGGGGGGAAATCACGAACAGTTATTGAACACGCAATAGGTTGTAAGCACCGTACCCGACACTTACTACTGTCATTTAACTATCTTCCTAATATGACGAGGTGCGTCCTGAAACTACCCTGATTTCAGATGTGAAGAAACTGAGGCTCAAAGAGTTTGTTAACTGACCAGGGCCACACAGTCAGTAATTGTCAGTGCCAGGACTGGACCCCAGATGGATGGACTCTAAAGCACATCTCGTTGTTCGCTAGTGACATGCCTGCCATCTTTGTTTCCCATGTGTGACTTCATGTAATTCTTATAACACTTTCCCTCTCCCATCAAGCCCCTGGAACAGCTGAGGAAGTGGAAGCTCAGAGAGGCTCAATAATTCATAAGGGTCACACAGCGAGAGGCAGATCAGCTCCCTGTTGCTTTTCTTCTTTTTTTCAGAATGCCTGTCACGTAGGCATTGCCCTCATGACGTCCCTGTGGCCCATGGCTGTGGATTTTAGTTAAACGGATGCTGGAAACGTGCCCACAGGTCTGGACATACTCTGTGGGTGAGCACAGAAGATACGACCCCCTTGTTATGGGGTGAATTGTCCCCACAAATAATCCATACGTTGAAGTCCTAACTCCCAGTACTTTAATGTGACATTATTGGGAGATAGAGCTTTACAATGGTAATTAAGTCACAATGAGGTCACTAGGGTGGCCCTAATCCAAAACAACTGGTGTCCTTATAAAAAGAGGAGAGTTGGATACAGACACGCGCATAGGGAGAGCGCCATGTGTCAAGGAAGGCGGAGATCAGAGCGATGTGTCTACAAGGCAAGGAACACCAGAGACGGCCAGCAAGTTTCTAGAAGCTAGGAGACAAGCATGGAACAGATTCTCCCTCACAGCCCTCAGAAAGAACCAACCCTGCTGACACCTTGGTTTCAGACTAGCCTCCGAAACTGTGAGATAATAAACTTTTGTTGTTTGAGCCACTCGGTCGGAGTTATTTTAACACAGCCCTGGAGAGAAGGGAGACGCTGAGGATGGGGCTGAAGGTAAACTTAATCCAAACTCGACTGGTCCTTATTGCAAGCTGGAACTTCTGCGGTGGCCACATCTGTGCCTCTGGTGACCAGGGAGAGTTCGGGGTGGCTCCTTTCAAACCTCCGCCTCACTAGAGTAAGCCAAAGGACATGGCTGATTGGAGTCAGGAGTCTCTTTACTTGAAAAGACGGGCTTGAATTTTTACTAGCGCATCTGGGAGTGTATGCCATACAATATGTTTACCAGCATCCATGTGCACATGGAAAGCATCATAGAGATGCTTGTTATATATCTGCTCATTTTTAGTTACAGGTTAAATATCAATTACAGATCTCGGCCAATGGTTGCACCAAATGAATCACAATAGCTAACATTTATGGATCACTCGCCTGGTACTTTTCATGAATTATCTCATTCAAAGCCTCACAACAATTCTATGAGGGGACACCATTATTATCCTCTTCTTACATGTGAGAAAACAGTCTTACAGATGTCAGGCACTTGCCTGTTTGGGCAGGTGCTCCCTGGCGTAATAAAATGGTGTCCAGCAACACTAGGCTTTCCATCCTTAAAACTCTAAGTCCAGTGGAAAGAGGCCTTTTCTTCCCAAGGTGTCTGGCAAAAGTCCCACAATAACTTCTGATTGGATAGCATTTGAACACGAGCCTACTGTTGAACCAATCATCGTGGCTGGGAATGGAATATGCTAATTGGTCATCTCCTGGGTAATGAGAGGGAGGTAGGGGTTGTTTCCCAGGGAAAAATCAGGGTGCTATCACCAAGGAGGAAATGGACGCTGTCCACTGTGGCATGACAACGTGTGCTACGGTAAAACCCGCCATAGTGTTTCTCAGAAGGGTCACTCATCCTGTGTCACTAAACGCAGGTCTATGTGTTTTCGATTAACAGCAAGTTGTTTCAGTGTAGCCCTGGCCTTACAGGAACTCTCCGCGCTCCTCATCCGCTCCAGTTTCCATGGTTTGAAGCCAGAAGCACCAATCTATTTCTGATGCTTTAAATAACCATCCTTTGAAATGAAAGCCAGGGCCTGAGATTTTGCATCTGGAACTTTAAAAGTCTTTTCCTTGGCCAAACCTGGAATGTGAGGATAGTCAGGGCTGGATTCAGCTCAAGCCTCTGTATCAGTTAGATACTGCCACAGTCATGCTGCGTAACAAATCACCACCAATGCCAGTGGCTACAACAATAACATGTATTTTTGCTTATGAATCTATGGGTTAGCTCGATGGGTCTGCCAATGGGGGCTTACTCAGGTGTTTGTGGTCACCTGTGGGTCAGCTGCAGTCAGGTGGCTTTACTGACCTTGGCTGGGCTTTCTTATTTATCCATGGCCTTGGCTGGGACCACTGGGCTGACTCAGCTTTGTGTCTCATCCTCGGCAGGCTAGCCCAGCTATAAATGGAGAAGGCAGAGGGACAAGAGAGTAGAAATACACAAGGTGTCAAGCTGGTTACTGTCCCACGGCCAAAGCAAGTCACAGAGGCCAAGTCCAGAGTCAGTGGGAGAGGGGGCTCCCCAAAGGTGTGTTCATAAGGTGGTGTGCAAAATTGCGTCATTAAATGCAATAGATCTTCCATAGGCTCCAAGTATATTCTTTTAGTTTCCTGATGAGAAGGTAATCAGGGAGTGAGAATGGTGCCACAGCAAGTAGGAAAGCAGAACAGTTTCACTCCTGGTCCCTGGCTCTAGCCTCATTGACACCGGATGCCAGAATGACAAAGCCAAAGGTCCCAGTCTCCATTCAGTCTTTCAGCCACTCACTCAAGCGTTTTTTGATGGTCTGGGAGCCGGGGGCCAACAATTACACCCTTCCTGCCCCCAGAAGGGCTGTCTCCTACTGAAACCCGGCTGGGAATCAGTGGTTACATCTGGGGTTCTTTGCAGAGATATGGGGAAGGGCTGCAACAGCCAAACAGAGGTAAGGCTGGGGGGTGTCTCGGGGCCCTTCAGACCAGGCCTCCTTCTTCTGTCCTTGCCCTGCCTCTCATTCCTCAGAAGCCTTGATCAGTAGAAACCCAGCTCTTCCTTCCAGATACTGTAGATTGGTACTCACGCTTTTCAGGGGACCAGTTACACATATAGCTGCCAATCCAGTTCCCACCCTCCTCTCCTACCTCTTCCTCCCCACCCCAGGCTGAGTCTTCTGTGAACCCTGCCTCTCTACGCACCTTGAGAGGAAAGATGCATTTATCAAGCCCTACGCTAAGCCTGTGCCAGAAGTTTCACATATATCATATCATTTCTTTTTCCCCCTCACACCACCACCTGAGGCCGGTATTCTAATGAGAACCATTGAGACACTGAGACTGGGAGGGGTGAAAAGACTTGTTCAGTTCACACCACCAGGAAGTGACTGGATTTGAACCCACGGCGATACATAGGAGCTGAACCACCAAGCCCGGCTTCCTTCCTCTCTAAGCCTTTTCCACCCAGTTCTTTGCTCTCTCCTCAATCCTTGACCACAGGTTGGATCTAGATCTACTCTAAATATAATACAAGAAATATAAATATAATACAAGAAAGTTCTCCTCCACGAGTCCCAGAGAGAAATGGAGACACTCCAGCAAATGCTCCTTTAAGCTGACTCTCGGCTCCCGAAATCTCCCCTCCCACTAGAAGCCCATTTCTCCTCCCTGCCCCTGGGAGCCTCCACCCAGGGGAAACAGGAGGCCAGGGGGTGGGCAGCAGGCCAGCAAGATCAGCTAGAAACAGCTCTTTCTTTTCTGCCGGTGACGGGTCCACACCCTGGGTGCATAAATTCTTTCTTTTATTTTTATTATTATTACAGCTCAGGGTCTAGCTTGGGCCATAAATGGATTTAAGAGGCTGCTGGAGTATAGAATTTAATATAGTTGGCACCATTAAATAGTGGCAGAATGAACCCACTTGGGGAAGTCCGGACCCCTCCCTCACCACGGCCCCTCTTCCCTATCCTTTCTCACCTCCCTCCTGATCCCAAATCCTCCTGGCAAAGGTTTCCTGTGGGCCCGCCCTCACTGAGGGGGAGGGCAGAGGGAAACAGAACAGAAGCAAGAAAGCCAGGGAGGGTGACTTGTTTCACCTTTCCCTGGGTGTCTATAGCCCTGGTGGACAGGGCACTGGGCAAATGACCAATTAGGGGCACTCGGAGCGATGGGACAGAGCTTTCTAGATAAGCATGGTTTTTATCAGCCTATAAAAATACTACTTTCACTTATTGACTGGTTCCTTCTCCAGTTTCCTGGAAACAGATGGAAGGGTGGACAAAAGAAAGGCCCAGAGGACAAGGGAGGGATGGCCGGGGTTGGGGGGGGCACTTGGGGCACAGAGAGAGGAAGCGGTCCGGGCTTCGAGGCTCAGAAAGCTGAAAATATGCTACTGGGTTCTGTTCCCTCCAAACTTATACCATTCAGACTTCTTATTCTATGCACAGAGTGGGGCAAGTTATACAGTCTTGTGCATTTCATTGATTCCCTATATATGTTTTGTTTGTGTCTTCACATCCTTGGTTCTGACTCCATCTGTTATAATACCTTTATATATTTTATTCTACACATTTTATCTAGTACTGACTATGTGAAAGGGATGGATACCGTGTTGAAAAGACAGCCACAATCTTTGTTCTCAGCAGCTTAGAGTCTAAGGTGGAGACAGATAATAAACTAACGCATAACAAAAATGATAGAAGGCAGTGGCTATGAGGAGAGCTGGGAGCAGAAGGAATGGCTGTGCAAAGGCCCTGAGGTGGGCACAACGGTTGGTGCAAATGAGGAACAGGAGGAGGTGGATAGAATGTGGAGACAGAAAGCAGGGGCAGGAGATGAGGTGGGAGGGGCAGGCAGGACCCACCTCCTGCCGAGCCTTAAGGATATGGGAAGGAGCTGGGATTTTATTCTAAGACTTTGAAGATCCCCTTTGGAGGGTAGTGAGTAAGGATGGGACATGACCTGAGGGTTGCCTCATTTTTGCTTAGGGACAAGTAGCTCAGGCATCCTTGGAGGCTGACCTGAGCCAGTGGGGGCAAGGCTGGTGATGGCCATGGTGGTGGGGGGGCGGGTATCCGGTAATCTTACAGTGTGGTCTGCACCGGGGCAGAAGATGGGGTTTCCGTCCCGGCTCTGCTCCGAAGTCCTGGAAAACTTGGGCACGTCCCTTTCTTATCTCTGCACCTCTAGACCTCAGTTTCCCTATATGTAAAATTAAAGAGCTGGACTGGTTTTTGCTAAGGGCCCACTTGGGTCTCACCCTCTGGGAGGGGTCTATGTCAAACCCCTGGGTCCTCTGTGGGGGGTCTGCAGGAGGCTGAGGAAGAGGTAGGTGTATCTGGAGACTGGCTTCTCCCTCGCCTGCTACAAAAACCCTCATGTCCTTCCTCCCCAAGAATTGGTGATTCCCAGCCTGGGTGGGGCTGTTGAAACCAGGGGTTCTCTCCAGGGGAACCACCCCGTTCCATTGGCGAATGATCCCTGATCGTGCCCACCCAGTTACTTCTGCCAGGCTGGGCAGGGGCAGCCCAACTGAGTGCACTCATGCTCCAGGCTGCAGGAGAGGAGACGGGAGGGTCCAAGGGGTCCCACAGACAGCGACTGAATGTCAATCACGGATGAACACATGTGAACGTGACCGTGCACGGCAGCATGTGTGTGCATGCAAGCCCACATGGCTCGTGTGTGTGACTCAGGGTGAAGGGCTGTGATTATGTGGGTGACTTTCTGTGTGTGACTGTGGGCAAATGTGACAGCTTGGGATTGCATGTGCGACTGGGTTAATGTCCATATATGTGCAGGCATGAGCCTGTGGGTGCTTGTGTGTGACCATGATACCATGATTGTGTGTCTGTGTGTGTCTTTGTGTGACAATGAGGACGGGAGTATGCGTATGTGACTACACAGGTGTGTATTTGCCTGTGTAAGATTGTGTGAGACCAAGTAAGGGAGTGTGTCTTTGTACTCGTGTGTGTGACAGAATCAGGGGGTATGTGCTTGTGAATGAGTGATGAGGAGTATGACGAGTGCCGTGTGCAACAAATCGCTGCATCTATATATGTGGTGGGTGACTGCCTGATGTGAGTGTGTGTGTGTGTGTGTGTGTGTGTGAGACAGAATTGCCACCCCTGGACATGCAGCAGGTGACTGCGCATAGCTGTGTGTGCTATACGTGACTCCCAAGTGGCTGGGTCTGGGGCATCTTGTTGCTTGACCCGTTGGGGACAGATGGTGAGGATGGGGAGCTCGGGCAAGCCAGCTTCCTCCCCGCACCCCGGCGTGGAAGTGGCAGAGGCCAGAAGCTTTGCTGCGTTCAGTGCAGGGCCGGTAGAGGGACGGGCTCAGTAGCTCAGGTAAGAGCTGTCCCCAGTGGTCTTGCCCTGGTATCTACAGGGCTGCAGGGAGGAGATCGCCCCATGCAGGGAGCCCACCAGGCCCACAGACTTGGAGGTCAGGCCCTTGGGGCAGCCAGGCTGTAGCACCTGATCCCTTGGAACCAACTTCCAAAAACAAATGTTAGGATTTAGAATCAACTCCTCTGCCCTGGGAACAGGTACACAACTGAGGGGTGCTACGGGCACCCCTGTGCTTGTGGGTCCCTGTGCTTGTGTATCAACTACCCGCCTCCTTAACTGCCTGCGGAGGAAGTAACTGTGCTCTGCCGCCTGTCCGGCTGTCTATCCCGGCCCATGCCTTGAGCCTGAGTTGCCAACGTGCCCGGAGTGTGGGGACCTCCCCTGAGCTCTGGGAAGCATGGAGGGGGTTTCTTTTATGACATCGTCCTCTCTGCTCTCAGGCACCTTTCGCCCAGTTCCCAGGAAGTGACTGTGGAATTTGTTTCTAAATATAGACTCCTGGTGGCCCTGGTGCCTGTGACAGCCCCTTTGGCCTCCCATCTGAATGGCAGAACTGCTTTCCAGGAGACCCAGGCCCACTGGCCCCCACTTGGAGCTGTCTGTAAAAAATAATAATCATAAAAGTGGCCAATAAAAATGGGGGAGAGTTGAACCCTGGGTTATGAGCCCAGGGCACCATTTGACCCTGTGGTGATGTTTGGGTGGTGGCTGTCTTGCAGGCGAGACACACACAGGCATTCCACAGCAACACACGGACCCACACCAGCCCGCACTACACCTACTCAGGGCCCCCATGCATCCATCGCGGACTCGCAGGTGTTTTCATATAAGGAGGTACACAGAAAAAAAATATTTTAAAATACCCTCCCTCCAGGAAGGACCCTCAATGACACGCACACAAAGTAACACAACAGCAAAGAGGCACCTGAGCCCCTTCTCTAATGACACACTGTCATCCAGAGAGACTTGGGGGTAATGTCATTCAGCCATGCAGAAGGAGCCACACAGCCCACCTCTCCAATGGGTAAGAGAAACTTGAGCTGTGTTACAAGACGGAGACAGGCATGGAGGTTGGGGAATGCTACAGGACTGACCCTGGCCTGAGCTCAGTTTCAGGTGTTCTGGGGTCAGGTACTCATTCCCGGGTCCTGGGTACTCACCCAGACGCACGAGGAACCTGTAAATCTGGTTCTTGGGGAGCTATTGTTGGTGAGGAGCTGGCATGTGAGAGGTCTGGGAGAAACCCCAAAACAACCCAGCCTGGTGTTGGTCACCAGCGTCCTGGGGGAGGGAGTGTGGAGGTCCTTCGGGATCTTGGAGATGGGACTGCATCAGAGGGAGTGCATTTTGCAGGGAGCAGGAAGGATCAGTCCCTGAAGGACCCCTGGGCCCCTGGTGGAGGACACTGACGGGAGGAATTTGGAGAGTGGGGACCCCTTGAGCCTCCCATTTGGGCGTTCATCCTAGGGTTTGGATCTCAGGGTCCCCAAGCTTCAAAGAACTGCTCTTCTTAAATTGGACCTGCGGCAGCCCGAGTGGGAGAGGTGTGCGTAGCAGGGACAAATAGGTGATGGGAAGAAGGATCTAGAAGCCAGAAAGCGCCAGGGGGTTGGGCTGGGGAGACTACAGGACTGGCGCCAGGAGCTGGTCCTTCTGAGTGCCGGGTCTGTACCCCCCGCCTCTACCCCCAGAGCTCGGGGACCTTCCTGAAACCCGCCACGGGAACCTTGAGGCAGCGGGATTCCACCGGCCCCAGGAAGCCTGTTAGGTCTTGAGTGGTGCAAAGATGGAAGGGCCTCGTCTAGCAAGCGCTCTCTCTCTCCCCCGAGTATGGAGAGGGACGCTGGGACGCCGCAGGCTGGGCAGCCACGTCAGATTGCGGCCTCCACACCTCCAAGGGGCACCCTTAGCAGGCTGAGCCCACAGCGGCCTGCACACTCCACTCGGGAAGCGGCTGGGGTTTCCTTTCAGTCTCTACCTGAAGGCGCAAAGCCTAGGGAATGGCAAGGAGCGAGGTGCATTTCCAGCAGAGGCTGTGTGACATGGGCAGATCCACACCCTCTCTGAGCCTCATTATGTTTCAAAAAAAAAAAAAAAGAACCCAACCCAGGCTCATCTCCTCTCCCCTCTCTATCCCATTCACCCAATTTCCTTCTCTCCAAGGGACAATGTGTACTGATTTGAGGCTGTGATAAATGTGCGCCAGGGTTTGGGAACACAACCGGACTGGGAACAGAATGCTGAGGTTTGGAGAGAAGAAGTTGACGTCTTCCTACATTTCCTCTCATCTGGCTAAGTGCTCAGGAATCTGGGGCTGTATGCCCTTAGGCCTTTGCCTGGGTCCCTTACTTCCCTGCTGGGAGTTGGGAGAGGGTGTAGAAACAGAAGAAAGAGATCTAAGCCTTTACCCCTTTGGACTCAAGGAGCAATTGCCTTTCATTTTAAACTGAGTGTGTTTTCCGATGCTTAAAAAGTGTCCTTTGAACTTACCCAATCCAACGGACCTCTTAGCATTCCCCCTCCCTTCCCTGGTGTGGTAGAGAAGCCCTGCCTTGTCAAAGAGGAGCTCCTGGCTTCTGGAGTCAGACTACCTGGTTCAAATCCCACCAGCGCGTGCACGGTGGCCAGTCCCAGGAACCACCTTCTCACAGAGCCGTTGAGAGCTAAGTGAGCCAGTGAGCAGAAACCACGCTGCAACGGCTCCTGGCCTTGGTCAATGTTGGCTATTACTGCACCTCAAATGTTAACAGATTTTTGAGTCCCAAATATCCACATTTCTCTCTTTGTGGCTGTGTGGACACAGGCAGGGCTCTTCTGAGGCTATTAATGCAAAATACTGGGGAGGAAAGGAGACAAGGGTCTTGAGTGATATTAAAGGAACCTGTATCGGCTGCCTGGGATTCAGACTGGAAAGGAGTGGGTGGAGGCACTACTGGCCAGCCCTGAGCTTTTGGGGACATTAGATGGCCCGGCGGAAGTATCAGAGCGAAGCTAAGTTTTGTCTTGCCTGACAAGCATGGAAATGAATGGGATCCACAGCAGAGAGTGAAACGAGGCGGGGAAGACCCCGGAGGAGGACTTACTCCCATCCCTGGGCCAAAGGCCTCTGTGGGCACCCAGGCTTGGACCCCTTTTCTCCGTGGCCCTCTCTCTTTTGTGACCCTCCATCACCGCCAAGTCGGGCAGTCCAAGCTGGTCAGCGCCCTGGTTCTTTCTCCCAGCGTGTTGCCTCCAAAATGGAAACAGATAAGTCAGCCTGTATTGTCCACTGTCCACTCCCAAAAGAAAAGCATTTCCCTCACACACACACACACACCGCAGGTTCAAGAAGAGAGCAATGCAACCCCCAAATATTATCTTACTGTTATTTATATTGCATCTACAATCGAAAATGGTTTCTCTAAAGGGAAAAGGATTGTAATTTATTCTTTCTCTCAATAAGACCGTGCAGACATTAACGCCGAAAGTTTAGTTTCCGATTTTTCTCCTTCTTCATCTAGGAGAAGCTATTCCAGGTAGGAGAAAGCGTTGCTTGGACGGATGTGGGGAATCTCGAGTGTGGGTGGGGGTGGGCAGTAGCTGAGAAGAGATCCGCGACTCTCAGAATCCCGGGTCCCCGGTTGACACGTTCGAGGTGCGGGCTTGGAGGACAGCAAGTATCCCGTAAGCTACATTCGCGCGCGCCTCCGAGGTCGTCGCGCGGAACCCTGTTAAGTGGGGGCTTTTGCTCAACACCCGAACCTCCCGATTACAGATTCCACTATCCTCGATTTTTCTCCTCCGTTGAGACAAAGGGGGAGTTTTTCCATCCTTGCCTTGTAGGAGGCTCCAGAAAGCCAAGAGCGAGGGGCCGAAGCGCCTCGCAGGCCTCAGAACGCTCCGCAAAAGTGAGCAATTGTCCCCGGGGCGCCCGGTTGTTGTTCGAAGGGACTCCAGGGTTGCCATGGTGACCAGGAAACCCAGGGCCCTTGCGGAAACAAACGCCAGGAGCTTTCCCACCGCGACCCTCAGTCAGTTGCACCCCACCGAGAGCCTCTGTCATTTTCACCCTAGTGTTTTCCGGGTGTGATTGTGGCCAGGGAGAGAGGCGTCCCGGTCCCTGCTTCCGGACCCTTCTGTCGCCGCTGCCCAGAAAGGAGGGAAACCCATCGCAAGGAGACCATAGGAGACCCGTTGCGGCGCTCGCGTGCCCCGGCTGAAAGGGAAGAAAAATTAGAGGTCTCGACCAAGCAATCGTTTTGGTGACGGATCCCTCCAGTTTGGGGTTTGGCTGCTCTCCTCACCCGAACCCCCACCCACCTCCCTTCACCCCTTCAAGGTCATTACTAGAGTTTTCGCTCGCAGCTCCAGGAGGGGTGGCCGACTCCATTCGCCTCCCCCCCCCACCTTTCCTGCAGGAGCAGGGCTTCTCCCGCAGCAGGGGCCTGAAGCCTCAGCTCCAGGCAAGTTTCTCTCCAAAGATAGGAGTAAGGGATACGGGCGTCAGCCCTGCGGATTAAACCAGCTATTCCAGCGTCCATAAAACAGCTTTTTAGGTTCTCTTGATCCAGGAAGGCCGAAGTCCGAAAGTCAGATCTTAGGAATTTCCAAAACCACTGGTCTGGCTCATTTTGGCCATTGGGTAAATGTTACAAATCATTGGGTTCATTGGGAGCGATCAAGCTGAGCTTTCTTACAGGGGTTAATTCTTCTCACAATTCCTACCTCCTTTTTTGTTGTTGTTTTGCTGCTTCTGAATTCTGACTCTGCAGTGTAGACAGAGAGGAACCATCACCCTTTCCCCCTTAAATAAAGCGCTTTATGAAACATCAGATCGAATTCTCTCCAGTGGGGACGCCTTGCCCCGTGAGCCTGGGGCTGGCTGGAAAGAGGCCGGCGAGCAGCCAGAACTGGAGTCGGAGTTTCATCTCTGGTTTTGAATCCGGCCCTTTGAGCAAGCTTAACACGTGTGGATTTAATTTCCCTCTCTTTCTTGCTCTCTTTTCTCCCCCCCCCTCCATGAGGGAACAAGAAAAATAGTCTGCCGTGTCGACAGGGCGACACCGTTCCCTTTGCCAAAGAAAATTTGTCTTTCCAGAGCCCCGGAGAGCAGCAGGCTCCCAAGTTTCCACTGCACCCTCCAGTTGAGGGAGGGGGTATCCAGACATGCCCCCCGCCTCCTTCCCAGACCTGGAGGTATTAGCTCGAGTCTCTATCTTACTGGGTCAAAGGCCTGGAATTCGGTCTATTTCTCCCCACATCTTTTGAGGCTATGGGGATATGTTGCCCATGCAGACATGGTGACTATCCCCAAGGCCTTTCTACAGGTTCTGGGTGGCAGATATGGCTGGAGTTCTCCGGCTCAGTGCAGCCCCCAGGACAGTCAGCGGCACCAGGTTCTCAGCTCAAGACCCTCGCCCTTCGCCCCCACTGGGGACCCTCACATTGGAGGGAGCAAGAAGAGTGCTCCTTTGCCTCCTAAGCATGGTGTCTTACCCCTTCTGGAGCTTGCAAACCTCCAGCCTTGATATCTCATCTGGGCCTCCAGAAAGAAGTTCCCACTTCCATTTCTCATTTCATGACCCTGACTAGGAGAAAAAAACAAAAATCATCCACCAAAACTTCGGGGAGGGGGAAGGAAGAGTTCCAAAGCACAGGAAACAATAGCAACGTGAATAATGACGAGTAAAATAAGTGGTAATGATAATTGCTGAACCTACTGGAGAATATGGGATATTAAAATAATAATCACAACAGCCAGCATTCTTCCTAGATACATCCGGTCAGAAACGGGGAAGCTAGGAACCAAATAAAACATTGGGAAGGGAGATACTGAAGTCCTGGCAAAAATACAATAGAGCCAGTTTTAACTAGGCAGGAGGGAAAGTTGACCCCCTGAGAAATGAGGGGAATTCCCACCCTAGGCCTGAGTCTCTCTCTGGAAAACTGAGTTGGTCAGTTTACTTTTGTCATCATTTCTATTATTATTATAATTCTTAGTAATTTTCCCAGTCCAATCTGCACTTCT
This sequence comes from Rhinolophus ferrumequinum, assembly GCF_004115265.2. Classification (NCBI taxonomy): domain Eukaryota; kingdom Metazoa; phylum Chordata; class Mammalia; order Chiroptera; family Rhinolophidae; genus Rhinolophus; species Rhinolophus ferrumequinum. Next base: position 8,823,652 of record NC_046308.1, on the reverse strand, counting down.
CCCTACTTTTCTCCCTCAGTGGAGACCTGAGTCAGACGGGGACACGTAGGGAAAGAAGCAGAAAAAGGGTGGATTCTGAAGTGAGTTCTCTTCGGAGAGGAAAGAAATATGGTGGTTTGGGATGCGACTTTCTTAGAAACAAAGCAAAAGTGAAGAAAAAACATCAACAGCCATCAACCCTCACTTTTGTTTCAACTTTTAAAAATAGGAACCTCTGCTCTCTTATCCATTGCAGTATTAAAATCAGGACAGAAATTTTTTGAAATGAGGAAACCAGATTTCGGGAGAAAACCGAGCTGGGAGCGGGTGGGAAAAAGCATTAGTCCTCCGGAAGAAGGAAGGGATGCTACGTGTTGCGGCCTCTTTCCAGTGTACTGCCCAATGCCCGAGGAAAAGAATGGGGATTCTCAAATCTACTTGAGGTCTTTATTTATTCTCGCCCTGGTGCGGCCTCCGGAGCGTGTGGGAAAGCGGGTCTGGGAGGCTGAGCTGGCGGACTCCTTTGTGAGCGGGCGGGCTGGTTTTGGGGCCCTGCACCGTGGATTTGAGAGAAGGGAGTCAAATGGAAAGGAACTCTCCCTGCGTAGGGTTTCGCCTTCGTCTTTCAGCCCCAGCGGGGCCGAGGCCTCTGTTTCCGGCCCAGCACGGAGGGCCCAGCGTTCCCCAAATAGGAACTCATCTCAAAGCTTTGGGCAAAGGATTTCGCGTCGCGCGCTCTTGGCATCTGGGAGAAAACGCCGTACCCGTGGGCCTTGGATTGGGGGGAAAAGATAATTATGAATAACTTGGGAAACGAAAGCGAAGCCGGGGGAAGCCACTGAGGCCCGGCCTAGAATGGGGACACGGGGTCTGCTTGCTGGAAGCTGCAGAGTGTGCGGCCCGGCTGGCCCGGGTGTCCGCGTCCGGCGCTGGAAACCACTGCCTGCTCTCCCCGCGGGCCTGACCTTAGCTCCTCCTGGGGCTGCTCGGTCGACCGCGTTCCTGCACTTTGTGCCGCTGCTCTAACCCTGGACCGAGCAGGCCTGGAGCCAGGCCAAGCCTCGGAAAGCCCTGGGGGTTGGGGGTGCGCAAAAGCCGGGATCGAACCCCAAAGCTGGGGGCAAGTCCAGATTTCGACGGGCCGGCTCCCTCGGGGCCCCTTGGTGGGGAACTTACCCTTCCGGAAGGCCCGGCGCTCGCTCGCTCTGTGCTGGGCAGGCCTAGCTGTTTCCTCCGCGCCGCCGGGGGCATCTACGCAGTACAGGATTCCCAACTGACCCTAGCGCGGTTCCAGCTGCGCGCAAAAGCTCGCGCGCATCCTCCACGGGGTTGCGTCGAAGTTATGCCCAGCAATGAGACAAAAATTAATAGTCGTTATTACAAAACAAAATAGAGCGCCTCGTTCCCCTGCAGTCCCCGGCGCTATAATTTTTCTCTGCAGAAATCGCCCCTCTTCATCTCCACTCCACCACCCACTCGCACCCCGCCCCCGCCGGGCTGCGCTGAGATGAGTTGCATCCCGGGACCTAGCTAAAGGACCATTTGCAGAAGTGACTTTTTTCCACAGCAAGAAACATTGTGGCCGACTCTCTTTCTTCCTCCCAATGTCTCTGTTTCATTTCCCCTCCGCGATAACCCAGCAATTACGTCTTTGCTGGTCTGCAAGGGGACACTGAGTTATCGCGTCCGAAATATAACCCGCTGCAGAGGCTCCGCAATATTCACTTGCCGAGAGCTCCTCCTCTGAAAACATAATTTTTAACTAAGAAGAAGACTCTTGACTCCTGCAAGAGACCTCGTTCCCCCTGGAACAACTTGATTTCTTTCCAATCGTGGGCTGAGGTGGGCTCCCACTTCCCTTCGCCAAAAGGCCTCCTCCCCCTCCCTAAGAAAATCGATCTTGGCTCTATTTGTGTCTGAAGTTCGCCACCCCCATTTCCCCAGAGGGCGCTGGGTTTGTTTATTTCTTTATTTATTCCCGTGGCCGAGGCGTCCGGGACTTGTGGCTGCGCAGACCTGGGAACTGATAGGCGAAGACGGAGAGAAATTAACCTCCCGCCACTGCCCCCCAGTCAAGCGTGACAGCGCGCGGGCCGGTTGCGTGACTCGTGACGTCTCCAAGTCCTATAGGTGCAGCGGCTGGTGAGATAGTCGGTATCGCCTAGTTGCCTCTTTATTTTATTGGGGTATGCCTGGTAATAAACAGTAATATTTAATTTGTTGAAGACCACAAACCAACTTCGAGCTGGGAGGTACATGCTACTCTTGACAGACGCTGGAAGAAGGTTTGGCCTAAAAGGGGTCTCTTTTGGGGGTCTTTTTCAAACTCTTCACCTGAGTCGCCCCTCCCCAGCGAGGCGTCACTCCAGGCTTCTGCACTGGAAAGAAGAGGTGGGATTTTTGGAGGTGAGTGTCGCCCTGGAGAGCTGGGGGTGGGGGAATAGGTTTCTCTCAGTTCTTTGCCTGCCTTTGGCCCCCTACCTTCCCGCCCCAACTCGGCCCTGCTGAATCCCTCCTCCCAGCGCTGCTGCTAGTTCACCCTCAAAATAAGAATGCACTTTCTTGCATTTTGCCTTGGGGTGTCACCTGGCATGAATAGATTCCCCCTCCAGGTCTCAAAACCCCAATTTCGCTTGGTGGCCCGCACCATCTGGGCTCCACAAACTTGAGCGAATCTTACTGACTCGGGGGAGTCCAGATTTTTCCCTCTCGGGAGGGGCCTGAAGGTTATTTATGGGAATTTATTTTATCCGCAAATCTCTGAGAATTTAAAGGGATTGGAGAGGTCTTTCTGGATTTCCCTTTCCTTTTGCTAGAGATGCAGACATTCCGTCTTTGGCCGGGGGGTCGCCTCCTCCGCAAGCCCAAAGTCCTCTGAGCTGACATTTTGGAAGGGTGAGAGTGTTTTCACAAATAAATAAACGGCCTCGGTGAAAGGCTGTTTGAAAACAAACCTGGAAGGTAGAGTGAGAACTGTAGCAAATGCTTGGGTTGGTTTTGCCCCACTTTTACGGTTGGAGAGTCCACCTTGGAATTCTGTAACGATTTGTCAGGCCTGTCCTGGGATTTTTGGTCCCAGAGGCCACAGAGGGTTACACTGGGGTGGCTGCTGATCTCCAGGGCACTTCTCCTCCCTCTTTCCTTCTACCCAGACCTTGCCCTGCAGGTCCAAGTCTCTAATCAGAGTCCCAGAAAAGAACAGGGTGAGGGGATACAGGAGACTGGGGGCGGGTAAACAGAACAGGAACCCTGACATTTATTCCAAGCAACAGTATTTGGTGCTTCAATCTGGGTCTGCTCAGCCTAAGACCTACTGACTGTGTTTATGCTTCTTTGACCTCTTCAACTGGACCCTCAAAATAATACATTTCAGGTAGGGGGAGGGCAGGGAGCGGAGCCGATGGGAGATGAAAATCCCGGCCAGCCCCCAGTGACTGTTTGATTATTTTAATAAAACTGGCCACTGCCTCGTGTACATCTCCTGCTAGGGAGGTCTGGTGGCCCTGGGGGTGGTGGTGAGGTGGGGGCCAATGGCGATTTCTTGGCATCTTTGATCTCGGCCCCCATCCCAACGCACCTTCACCCTGCCTTCACCCCAGAGTCACTGAGAGTCTGGGTGATGAGTGGGGAGGGGGAGAGATGTCAGGGCGGCTAGCGGCGGCCGGCTGGGCCAGGCGGGGTCATGCAGCTCTCAGTCTTGAGGTCAGCGCTGGAGAGAGACCGCGGGCGAAGCTGCAGAGGAGGCGCGCGGCGTGTGTGTGCACGCGTCGTGCGTTCAGACTCCGTTCTCTGCTCAGCCCGCGTCACCGAGATTACTTCCCGGGCAGAAGCCGACCGGGTTTGCGATGATTTGTGCAGGATTTTTTGCAGCCACCGAGCCGCACTCAGAGCAGCGGAGATGGATGGACGCTGGGAAAGGGGTGGAGAGGAGGGGGTGATCTCCAGGTCTGGGTTTGGGAGTCGTGTTGTGCTGTGAGTGTTCGGGAAATCTAATGGAAAATGTGGTTGGGGGAGGGAGTGGGTAGGGAGAGGGAGGAGGAAGGGAGCGAGAGAGGGAGGAAGGGAGGGAGGGAGGGAGACGGAGAGGGGGAGAGAGAGAGAGAGAGAGAGAGAGAGAGAGAGAGAGAGAGAGAGAGAGAGAGAGAGAGAGAGAGAGAGAGAGAGAGAGAGAGAGAGAGAGGCGATGTGCAGTGGGAGCTAGTTGGATAGGCAATTCCAGGACTTTGTAAGCATCACAGCGGCCCAACGTCACTGAGCTCAGCTGAGTCGGCTTGTATTTCTCAGAGAAACAGAGAGAGAGAGAGAGAGAGAGAGAGAGAGAGAGAGAGAGAGAGAGAGAATCTTACCTCGGATTCCGGAACTTTAACCCTGAAAGCGGCACTCAGCGAGGACTTGGACCATTCCCACGGCTCCCTCTTGTCTCCCAGCTTCCCCTCCCTGGTGCCAGGGAGGAGCAGGGCACTGAGTTGATACGATTGAAGGTGTCCTCCGCGCTGCTCTTTTTGCGTTCTTTGGAGCCCTTCTGGCGCCTGACAACTTGGAAGTCTTTAGGGAGAGCAGCGAAGAGCCGAGGAGGTGTGTGTTGGCAGTGGGCCGTGGCTACTGAGGCTCCAGCGGTGGGTGCTCCTTTGTAGGCAGCCGTAGCCACTAGTCTGGGCACGCCGTTCCCCTGCTTAAACTCGGAGCCACCATGCCGGCGCCCCCGCCTCGCCGCTGGCTTCCCTGCTAGGAGCACAAGGGATGTGGTGAATGCACCGGCTTCACCGAGCGAGGTAACCTTGCCCGAAGATGGCCCGGGAGGCTCGGGTGGGAGCCCCCCGGCTGAGTGGGCTCTGGGAGGCGTGCTTGGAGGGGCTGCAGCCTCGTCTTGGATTCTGCAGAGCCCCGCTCGCAGAGATTTCACGCGGCCCGGAGCTCCCGGTGCGTGGGGCCCAGCAGGCAGCCACGGCCAGGGGAGTGGCGTGGAGGTTTCCAGGACGTGCGGCCTGGTTCTGTCAAACCTCATCTTGTTTGCCCCCGCCAGCCCCGAGCTCCCTGGGACCCAGATGAGGGTGGGATTGTGCCGGTGACTGGCGGTGCATTGGAGCGCACGTGTCGGAAGCCAGTCCCGCTTTCTTTTGTTGTGAGCCGGCTGCGGGTCTCCCATCACCACCTCCCGCAAACCCCCAGGGCTTGGTGAGGGAAGCTCTTCGGAGTCAGGCCTCAGCAGCTGTCCTCAGCCTCATTTCTGGGTCTCCGGCTACTGCAGACCAGAGTGGGACCTAGCTTTCTGCTCGAGCGGCTGCTAAGATTTTGGGGCAATCCCTGTGCCCCCTTCTCAGTCTTCTCGGGTTGAGAGAGAGGAAATCCCTACTTGGGAACGTGCACGAGATTGGAAGGAGATCAGAGCTGGAGGCAGGCTCATCGGGCTTGAACAGCTCTGCAGCTGTTATTTTGCGTGTTCCAACCTTCTATCCCTGCAAACCCGGGCCATTCTTTGCGTTGTGACGGACCTAGGCGGCGAATTCCACGCCCGAAGCCCAGGATTTCACTGGGACCCATTTTGTCCTCGCCAATGACGAGCTTGGGCCTGCACTTCCAGCGAGCCAGGCAAGGCTGAAGCTCTGAGAAGCTCACCTCCGCCTGGCGGATCAACAAAATGCCGGTCCCGGGCTGGAGAGCGAGAAAGCAGGAGAATGTGCGCCCGGGGCTGGAGGCAGAGCGCGGTCCGTGGGCCGCGGGCACCCAGAAGTGCGTCTCCTTCTGGACTGCTGCACGGCGCTTTCCTGCCTGGTCCTTCGTTTGGCTCCTGTTTTTGTTTTTAACGTTCCTTAAGGTTGGGGGAAAGGGGAGGACTCTTAATGTTAAAGGACTTTTAATTTTAAGGCCTGTAACTGACAAAAGATGAACATGAATTCTCTTTCGGACTGATCTCTCGATCTGCAAATCTTTCTCCCTTTATGTTTCTGGTTTTGCAAGACACGGGTTATTTTAGACATTTTGCCTGCTGCACAAAACTATTCCACTTGCGAGTTTTCATAAACAGAGCTCTGATGACCTCCTGTAATTCGACAAAGAAAAAAAGAATTCTCAAAAGGACACTAGGTTTTTGTTTTGTTTTGTTTTTGGTCCGTACCCAATGGCTTCCAAAAATACCCAGGCCTTATCTTTATTGGCTCTTCCAGAAGTCCAGACAAATTTGATGGGCAGCTGGCTTATCGTAGGGAGCCTGCGCAGGGGAGATGCGGGCCTCGCCTCCTCCTGGTCTGACGCGGGTCTTTCGCAAGAGCTTGTGCGGTGATCATAAAGTAACAGTAATGATAATAATAACGGGACTTTCTTCAGCCTCCTTCAACTGGGAACGGAGGTGCTGGTAGCTGGAAAGTGGGGGCCCAACTGCTGCCTCTTGTCACTAGAATTGCGCTTCCAACCTTCTCTCTCTCTCTCTTTCTCTCTCTCTCTCTCCCCCCCCCTCTGCCTCTGCCCCCCCCCCTCCTTCCTGTCCTTAGTGCAGGACCCCGCGCGGTCACAGGGCCCCGGGCACACCATGGCCGACGCAGACGAGGGTTTTGGCTTGGCGCACACTCCCCTGGAACCTGACTCAAAGGATCTACCCTGCGATTCCAAACCAGAGAGCGCGCTAGGGGCCCCCAGCAAGAGCCCGTCGTCCCCGCAGGCCGCGTTCACCCAGCAGGTAAGAAGACCCGCGCCTAGGGGCCCTTTGCAGAAAGCAAAGCCCCTCTCGTGGAGAGGGGGGTTTGCCCATTGCCCCTGATGGTTCCTTTACCTTTTTATCCCACTCAGCTCCACCTTCCTCTACCCTGTCTCCCTAAATACCAGTATATACCAATTCGCTTTATTGTGACGATTATTTTTATGGCGAGAGGATTTGGGAAATACGTTTAAGGTGTTAGAGAAGCCTTAATTATCTGCCAATTTGGGGCCAGCTAACAAGAACCCAGATCCTTCCTTTCCTGCTGCACTAGTTAGGGTGTAGACTCAGCCCGGAGCTCCTCATTAAGAGCCGGGTCAGCGGACGTTTCAGGCCGGCTTGAGCGATGGCTTGACCCCTCTTCAGATCTTCCGTAGCCTTCGCCTCCGCCCGCCTCCTCCGCGCGCTGCCGCCCAGACCCGCGAGGGGCACCATTTGTCTTGCCGCCGGGGCCTGGCGGGCTGGCTCAGAGGACTAGTGCGGGAAGGGCGCAGGGAGCCGCGGGCTCGCCTGGCTGGAAGCTGGGCCCCGCGCACTGGGTGCTCAAGGCGGCCCCTGTAGACCTTGCTGATTTTAAACCGGGTGTCAGATGGGGCGAAGAGGGGCGACTTGACCAGAAGTGATACTTGGACATAGCTAAAAACCCTTCTTGGGGATTTCGATGTCCTTCCTGGCTAGTGCATAGTCTTTACTTTGCCCTTCACGTCTCAGGGAAAGTGTGTGTCTATTTGTAGAGAAGCAGAGAGAGCAGTTTCCGAAACTTAGATTTTTTTTTTCTTTTTACAGAAAAGCAAATCCACTCATTAGACGGTTATGGATTATGGCAAAATAAAGACTTTGTATATAATTTTTTTTTGCATCGCTTTTGTGAAATAACTTAGTTGAAAGCGGAAATGTTAAGTGGCTTACTTAGGCTGTGACCGTAATTAAAATAGCTTGACGGGAACAAAGCTGCATGTAAGGAGAGCCTAGAAGGTTTATTAATATAGAGGTTTTCAGAATTAGTTTTTGTTTTGGACTGTGGAAACCTGTTATAATACATAAACATTTGTCAATTTAAAATTGCACCTAAGTCTATATTTTCACCACCGTGGTGAGAATAAACGCACATATATCTGTATGTTTGCATGTGGACATTTGGGTCTCCATGACAATATCCTGAGTGGGTTTTTGAGATTGAGGTTTTTTTTTTTCTTTCTCAGTCGCATCTTGGCTAAAGTGGATTGAGACTCGTTTCATTTTTTTCCTCAGCCTCCCCACTGGACATTCTGGAACACCCTGATGGTCGGGGAGTTTTCTATAGTCTTGTCTAGGAGACTTCTTCTGAAACATATATGGGGATTTCTGGGCAGGTGTGCTCTGGCCCAGGCTGCTCTGCAGTGGGCTGGGGGCAATTTGCAGCCTCTGACCCCACAGGCTCCAGAGGGCAGGAGGAGACATCTCTGTGTTTGGGGGGAGTTTGGGGAGCAAAGGCCTACTGCCCCTGGGTTTGTCTGTGTGACTTTTCTCTCCTTCGTCTAGGGCATGGAAGGGATCAAAGTGTTTCTCCATGAAAGAGAACTGTGGCTGAAATTCCACGAAGTGGGCACGGAGATGATTATAACCAAAGCTGGAAGGTAAGATGGTCACGTCTGTGGAGGGGTCCTGGGGAGACGGTGGGAGAGGCAGTGAAGAAAAGGTGGGTCAGGGAGCCGAGAGGAGAGGGGGAGAAAGGAGAGGGGACAGAGAAAGGAGAGAATAAGAGAGAGAGAGAGAGAGAGAGAGAGAGAGAGAGAGAGAGAGAGAGAGAGAGAGAGGATGCCACGCTGTTTTGTTTGACGGGATTCTAGTTAAAGAGGCACAGAAGAGAATTCCTCCAGTGATCTCCGTCAGGGTGGGGGAAGTACCTGGAGAAACCAACTACGGAAATAGGCATTTCTTCCAACTGGGCATTTCCTCCACCTCTTATATAAGAAGAGTCAAGAGCTTGGGAGGTTGCGCTATGTGGATGGATTAGTAATGAGCAAAAGGGGGACGAGGGGGGAGAAAAAAACGGGAAAACAGTGAGGTGCAGAGAGGACCCAGAGATGAGACCTGGTTTAAGCCTGGATCCCTCACCCTCACCCTCCTTCCCACCCTCCCTGACCTTGGAGCGGTTCCAGAGTCCCACCCGATTGCCAAAGTCTGAATCGTTGAATGTATTCGCTACCTCTTTCATTGTTTATAGAAAGAAGGCGAAGCCTTTGAAACTGAACCGGGGCTCGGCCGGGCTCTATATACAGACACCGATAAACACGGCAGTTTCGCCAAGACACTCACCCTGAAGTTCCTTTTAAAAGCTCGCTGAGTTTTAGCTAGAAATGTTAGGCTTCTGGGGGAGGGGTTGGGAGAGTCTTGCAGCTCAGTGCGTGAGTGCATGCGCGCACCCAGGCCTGGGGACATCCTGCCCACATCCCTACGCGTGCAGGACTGGCCTTCCGCATCCTGAGGGGCTGAGAGCCCCACGTTGGCCCAGAGCAGGCGCGTGAAGCCAGAGAGGCCGGTAGGCCCACACCACCGATTGTGTGAAGTGGGAGGGTGGAGCCTCCTCGCCAGACTCCCCGATTCTCCAGCCCAAAGCCTCCCGCAATAAACTGACAACGGTGACATTTATTATTATCTGAAATTAAACAATGTCTGCTTCCCCACTCGGCCCGGGTGAACGAGGAGGCGCGTTCTGTTTATATCAAAGAACTAAGGTCTTCTTCCCATTCCGCCGAGGAAGGAAAGCCACGGTCAGCCGGCCGGGGCCTCCTTCCCTGAGCCTGAGCCGAGAGGATTTAACTATAAAAGGCCAGCGAGGCCTCCTGTGCCTCCGCCTCTGGGCGTGCTCGCTGGGGCAGATAAACACCGAGGCTCCAGCTCCAAGGTTTGAAGCGAGAGGCCTCCACTCATCCCTTCCTACCATCCCTGAGTGAACCAGGATCTAGCAACTAATCCCTTCAGCCCCAGGCCAGCCTTAGGAATGCCTACTTTCTAGGCTGCACTCTTCCCGGGCGGCATGGGAATTCGGGGGGCTGCCTGTGCCGGAGAGGGAGTGGGCACAGCAGCTTAGTTCCCGGGACACCACCGGTTTTCCAACTACCCGATTCTCTCTCCGTGTTCTGGCCTTTCTGAAACCAAAATCTGGGTGGGTTTTGAGTTTCTTTGCTGAGAGCCGAAGAGTTTAGACTCTCCGAGGAAGAGTACCAAGGGCCTTGGAGAAGTTGTGAGGGCATTTAGGAATAAATTCCTGCAAGAGACTCATGTCAGAGGTCACCAACCGAGTTATATACTCTGGGGGAAGAGGACGGAAGCCAGGATAGGTGGTGTGTGGGCACCCACGCGTGTGTAGTCTCTAGGGCGCACTCACGTTGGTGTCCACGTGACATGGCAGCGCTGCCCATATCTGCCAAAGCACCTGGCTGGGTGGAGGGGGAGGCCAGCTTTTTTACCTAAGAAGCCACCTCCTGCCCCCATAGAAAAAAGTAGGTGTCTGGTTCTTAACAGAGCATTTAGCAAGAGTTGAAATGGAGGTTCCTTGCAGGCCGACTTCAAAACCTGTTGTCTTGGAGCCCTGGCCTCCTGGTTTCTATTTTCCTCCTAGATCCACCTAGGGGCCCTTCTCCTCCCCATAACTTCCAGGGAAACCCGGGATGGATCTTGGCAAGAGCGGAGTGGGGGCTACTTTTCTCTTTCACCGTTCTCAAAGGAATCGCTTCTTCCATTAAAATTTGTGAACACACTTTGTGGAATATTGGCTTTAATGCTCCCTCTGTCTCTCCTTCACTCTCCCTCTCCCTCTCCTTCCTCCTTCCCCTCTTTCCCAGGCGGATGTTTCCCAGTTATAAAGTGAAGGTGACTGGCCTTAATCCCAAAACGAAGTACATTCTTCTCATGGACATCGTCCCCGCCGACGACCACAGATACAAGTTTGCAGATAATAAATGGTAGGCACCAGAGTGGCAGGTGAGAAGGGCACTCCCCCATTGACCCACTAGACATTTTTTGAGTTCCTACTATGTACTAGAAGCTTCTGCTGCCTATCCCATTGCATCATCCTGATCTCTCCCTGAGAGGGAGAAATTGCAGCCATTAGCCCCCATTTTAGAGATGAGAAAACTGAGGCTCAGAGGAAGCAAAGTGTCTACATCTATTGCTGCACCCTGTGGGTTGTGGATTTCTAAAAAGGGTATTGTTACCACGCGCTGGAGGTATTTGGGGGTATAAACCATTTACAGTTACTTTTTATGAGTTACCCGCTTTGAACATGCCTTTTTATGAAATTGCAAAATCGGCCCGTGGTATTTGAGTAAAACAGGCAAGAGAGAAGAGGCCCATTCCTTGGGCAGATCGCTCCCACGGCTGCCAAGAGTGCAGAGGCTTAAAGAGGAAGCCCCCTCTGAAAATGCTCGAGGAGTTTTCCAAGACTGTGTTGCATGTCCAGGCTCCCAGAACCCGCTGGTTGTTCATGGACAGCGAGGCCCCGTGCACCCCTGGTGTTGGGGGAGGAATGAAGTGGAAGAAGAAAGACCTGGGCAGGGCAGCTCTTCTGGATATTGTCGCCAGGCATCCTGGGCACCTGGCATTGCAGGTGCTCGAGGCCGCCCTGACCAGGCTCGGGCACCAGCCCACACTACACGGTGCACTAAGGCTGGGCGGTTCTGTCTCTTCTTGGTCTAGGTCTGTGACAGGCAAAGCGGAGCCCGCCATGCCGGGCCGCCTGTACGTGCACCCGGACTCACCGGCCACTGGGGCACACTGGATGCGGCAGCTCGTCTCCTTTCAGAAACTCAAACTCACCAACAACCACCTGGACCCGTTTGGGCACGTAAGTACCTCGTGTAGCTCAGCCTGGCATCCTCAGGTTCATATTCTCCCTCTCCCTCTCCCTCTCCCTCTCCCTCTCCCTCTCCCTCTCCCTCTTCCTCTCCCTCTCCCTCTCTTCCCCTCTCTCCCTTCTTCTGGGTTCCTCTCTCTTCTTAGCTCCTCACACTCATCTTTCCCCTTTCCTTGCTGCATTTCACCCCCTTGGTCTTTTTCTCCCCCTCTCTTCTGGATCTTCCCTTGCATTCTCTTCCCCTTTCTCCTCTTTCCTTTTCTCTTGTTTCTCCTACCTTCGAATGCAGCTTCCCATTTCCTCTCCTTCCTGTCCGTCTCCACCTCTGTCCCCAACAGACGCTGCCCCTCTGCAGTCCCCTCCGTGGCCCACTATCTCACACTCTGGTCTGTCTTTTCCTGGGTGGATGGAGGTGAGGTTCCCCCCCCCCCCCAGTGCTCCTGACCCGAGGCTCACTGCGTTCCTGTCGCCAGCCCCAGCTCCCAGCCTTTCTTGAGGGGTGGGGGACATGGGGTGACTGAAGCTGCACATTCAGGGCCGGGATGCTCAGGCTTGGAACCCAGCTTATGGCCCAGTCCCATCTGTGAGTAGCAGTAGGGGGCTGTGTTTCCGTCCTGTAGGAAAAAACATGGCCCCACTCATCCAGCAGGCACGCGGCACAGACAGCACCGAGTCTGGATCATGGTGGGCACCATACACCTTTTTTTGCCTTCAGAGCTTCTCTTAATATTGGGATGCTCCAGCTGAGAAGGCCACCCCCAGGTCACCTGCACCTTCTTTTATAGATAGGCAAACCAACCCACCAGGGCCGAGCTCTGGTGTCTCTGCCTCCTTTCTCTTGATACTCTTGGGCAGAACTGTTTTTTCCCAACGTTCCCCTCCCTTCACCATGCCCAGAGCAAACAAACCTAGACCAGTTCCTAAACCTGGAGTCCCATTGGCCCCAAGAGAGAGGAGGCTCATAAGTCCTCCTGAGACCATGTACAGGATACTGAGGATGCAGCCCCCGCCCCAATAGGGCACCATCGCTCTTTCTTCCCCAAAGAAAAACAAACGAAGAACAAAACATGGATGTTTGGAAAATGTCCCTAAATTTCTTTGTTGGAAATAAAGCAATCACCAGGACAGGACACAGTCTCTGAATTCAGTGCTTAGAATCCTTAGCTTCCTGGTTCTACCATCATTGTTTGTCAGAGGCCCTTTAACCCCCATAACAGCCTAGAGAGGAGAACTGGAGAACAGAAGCACACAGCCTTCGTCACTGGGAGTCCAGGGGCGGGGAGGTGACTTGCCCAAGGTCATATAGCTTGTATTTGGGAGCAGGATTTGAGGCTAGGTCTCTGATTCCCAAAATGCTCCCTGTTCGGCCATGTTGCGTCTTTAGAGAGAATGGACAGATACACTGTCCCCAATTTGGGGACGTGAGGGGATGGGTGTGAATGAATTTGACCCGGAGGACAGTTTGTGGAATGAGAAGGCTGTTCCTGTGGGGGCTTTAGGGCTGAAGCACTGAATCCGCAGGGGGGGGGGGGTAGGGAGGGAGGGGGACAGCCCGGCCCTCCACGGATGCCTCAGTGCGGCTTTCTACAAGTGGTTGGTGGTGAGATTGCCACTGGGGCAGAGAGAGGAAGGCCGGCCCCATTCCTGCGCTGTCGGGAGGGCGCAGAGGGGGTATTTCTACGAAAAATGCCCGTGTCTTTTCCGTTTGAAGCAGGTGTTTGTTTTGTCTACTTGCTGGTGCACCTCTGGGCAGAAATGACCTCCACGGGGTCGTACCTGCGGGTACTGAACCCATACTTTGGGTTAAGCGTTGGGGAGAGATGGAACTATTTTGTGAAGGTCCGGCATGCATCTGCTGGCTGGCTGGCAGTTTTCTGGAGGCTGGGACCCTATTGTGTGTGTGGGGGGGCTCCTTGGGACCTTGGTGCTGGGAAGCGGGATGGTCCTCCAGCCCCATTTGGGCTCTTAGTTTTCCCTCTGTGGCTCTGCCCGCGCTTTGGCCGAGCTGGGGTGCACACCTGGGGAAGGCGTCCAGCCATACAACCAAGCTCTGGGCACTCGTGCGAGCTGCAAATCGTTCGGAGCCAGGAAGAGGGAGTGGTGCTCTGAGCTGCCCCGATTCTCCAGCTGCCACGCATTTCCACCCCAAGCTGCGGACTTGGAGACTCGAGCTGCCCTAATGAAATTAGGAGCCATTAGATCGCCCTCGAGCTGATGTCTCCACACTGTCCCCGGCCGTCAAAGCAATTTGGCTAAGCCGGGACGATGGCTGCGCCGGCCGGGGGCTGCGGCGGCCTGCGAGACTCCGCTGCGTCTCTCTGTCGCCACGCCGCCCGGGCCGGCGTCGCTATCGGCCAGGGAGGCGGCCGGGCCGTGGCGGCCCGAGATTAGAGCCGTGCGCCCGGGATTGGGGAGCCGCGGGTCCCTCCCCTTCCTCCAGGCGGGTGTTCAGGGTTGGCCCGAGAACCCTGCCCCAGGGTCATCAATGCAAATAATCAAAGACAGCGAGACAAGCTCCCCACTCCAGCTTGCGGTCCTGGGGAAAACGCAAGCCAGACTTTCAGCCCGTCAAACGCGGCGATTCGCCCGTTCGGTGGGTGTACATCAGGACGTTTTGATAAATATTAGCGTTAACAGCCTCCTGGGAGCATCCAAACCCAGGCGTCATCAGAACAACAAACCCAGTTTATTGGTAAGAATGCTGATCTCCAATGACTCCCGCCAGAGCGCAGGGCCTGGAGGCTCCCCTCCGCTCCTAGTATTGATTCTAGTAGTGGTAATAGCAGCACAGCCACAGCCATCAGACCCTACGTGTTCCTGGGAGCACCCCAAACCCCGGGAAGATTGAAAGGGAGGAGAAAGAGAATATTCCCCCAAAACTAGATGCAGCAGTTCTGTCACTGACCAAGTCTGGAGATAATGCCAGTTATGGAGCCCGAAATGTTGATAAAGTTGGAGAAAGGGACCCTCAGGGCAACCAGGTTCTTGTTTGATGGTGAAGGTGGGGAGGGAGGGTGCTTTCTGCCCCTGCCCCCAATCTCACCATTCTTGGAGTCCCACCCGTTGTCCCTTTATCCTCTTTTTTTCATTGATTCCACTTTGCACATTTTCCAAACAATGCGCCAAGCCCGTGATTTTAATTCCAGTTCCGCAAACACTTGGTCTCCTCCTTTGCATCTCGTGGAGTTTGTTTTTTTAGGGGGGTAGTGATTTGTATGTTTGATTGTTTATTTTTTCGTCTCTTTCCCCCTTTCCTTCCAAAATTGTCTCCCAGGCTTGCCTGGGGTGCCAGTTCCTTACTCCAGACTTACATTGCTCCGGTTGGGGGTGGGAAGTGCCCTACGCAGGGAGTTAATTTATTAAGCAAACTTTATTAAGAATTCTGATTTACTGCCGTGTGTGCTTTGGGTAGATTCCTGGAATATTACCCTGGCTTTTTCGGTTGGAAATTGTCATTTTTGAAATGTTTCTTTTTAATGAAATCACTGGCCCCTTTTCAAAACAGGAGAGAAAAAAAATCGGACTATTTTTCGAGAGCCTATATAAGGAGGCTAATTTTGGGGGTGGCGAGCCGGGGTTTTATCTGGAAACAAAGGGTTTTTCATTTTTCTTACAATCTCATTTTCTTTATTATTTTTAGATTATTCTCAATTCCATGCACAAATACCAGCCCAGATTACACATTGTGAAAGCGGACGAAAATAATGGATTTGGCTCAAAGAATACTGCATTCTGCACCCACGTCTTTCCTGAGACGGCGTTTATCGCGGTGACTTCCTACCAGAATCACAAGGTAAGCCCAGTGCCCAGGAACCAGAGTGCCTGGGGCTGCCTGCTCATTTGCGTGACTCTGCAGGAGTTTCCTGCCGAGACTCCAGGCTAAGGGTGGCTTCATTCTTCTGGACAGTGGGCACCAACTTCCACCCCAGGTGGTTGGGGCTGGGACAGAGTTGCAGCCCAAGAAACGTAGCTGTTTGTACTATTGGCAAGATCTCTCCCCCACCCCTTTCTCTCCCTCTCTCTCTCACCACCTAGAACAAAACAAAACAAACAAACAAACAAACAAACTTGTCCCACCATAGATGTCCATGCACTCAAATACAACAAGAAGGCATCTCACTGCACTCATGAAGTGATCAGTGAGAAGAGACATCACTGTATTGGAGGACTCCGTCCGTACTCTTGGATGGGGGCCTGGGGCCACCTTTCCCGGGGCCCCTTTTCTGTTGGAATCAGCCTCTTTCTCTCCTCCACTCTGCCTTTTGGATGCATTTCAAGTTGAATCGGGGCAGGTGGCAAAGTTACCGGAAACCTTCGGCTTGGATTTTCCAGATGCTTCTCTAATTGGTTTCAGTGATTACTGAACCCAGACCACATGCGAAAGCATGGTTTGCATTGTTAAAACAAAAACAAAAACTGAGCAAACTGTGCCACCAGCAGCCTAGACCACCTCCCAGGTCTTAGACAGGATCCTGCAAAACCACAGCTTGGTGTGTGTGTGTGTGTGTGTGTGTGTGTGTGTGTGTGTGTGTGTGTGTGTGTCTGTGTGTGTGTGTCTGTGTGTGTTGGGGGACGTGCACATAGCCAATGGGTTATTTTGGAGAAGGTGGCTGCATTTTGGGATAGAGGTGGGACGGTTGGTACCAGACTGATTGTTCAAACCCCATGCTGTGCAAAATCCAGGCCCTGCTTTGAGCATTTCAAAGCTTGATAGCAACATTGGAACAGGGTACCCCATAACCGCAGCTTGGGGGTGGGTGGTATCATTTATTCTTCCTTAGGAGGAAGGGCTTGGCTTGACTTGTCATGGTTCATATGTGTTCTTTAGAAATCTGAGCGCACGCGGTTTCGTTGTATTGGGGGAGCAGGATTGAATGATTCCTAAAGTTTATTATGAACGGATCTGGAATTTGAAAAGGCAAGATATGGGGGCTGGGGAGTAGCCTCTGCCACTGTGGGGTTGGACAAAGTTAAGAGTATTAAACAGTGATTTGGAGTTAGAGGGCTGCTGGAGAGGAAAGGAGGGGTTCCATATGGGATCAGTGAGGGCAGGTCACATGGACAACTGAAGGAGATGGACGGGGGATGGTGACGCCCCCTCCTCCGCCACAGCTCCTACCCCACCTGCAAGATAAGCAAGTTACAGGGGCTGTAGAGCCAGGTGGGAGAGGCCAAGCAGCGTGAGATCACCCTAAAGCCTCCCATCACCCAGTGACGGTCATTCCAGTACAAACTGGGTATCAGATAAGCCCCCCCCCGCCCCACTGAAGCCAGGGCAGTTACAAAATGCTATGGTTCATCTCCAGACTCAGATTGTCAGTGACCAGGCCGAGCTGTGATGGATGGTCCCTTCTAGGCCACAAGGCCTATCTGGGAACCCAGGTCTTGAGAGAACTTCCCTCCAGAAGAAAACTTACTCCCCCCCAAAGTGCAATTACTTTTTAAAGGGGAACGAGGATTTTTCTGAGTTCTCCCCATTCGTTGAACAAACAAGAGCAAAAACATTAAGGCAAAACTATTTCAGGCTAATTGGAGTCGGGCCGCTAGAAACCTGTTCCTTCAGTGGCAGCTGTAAACCTATGTTTAATTTTGTGGTGACAGTCACAGGGAAAAACAAATAGAAAAAATAGCAACAAGGACGCTTCATTCCATATATATATGTATATATATATATGTGTATATATATATATATATATATATATATACGTGTGTGTGTATGTGTGTGTGTGTATATATATATATATATATATATATATATATATATATATATATATATGCTTAGAGGCTCCCAGACCTGACAGTGGGTCCAAAAATATGTCAGATTTATTTATTTATTTATTTATTTATTTATTTAATTTTTGCCAAGGGAGCCCAGGTTTATACACAGAGGACAGGAAGTGCTGGGTACATGACAGTGACCTGCTAAAGAAACACGTGGGTGCTCAGATCCTTTGGAGGAAATTCCTAAGCTTTGTGTGGTTACGGTCTTGGGGTCCATCAGACGGGGGGTAAATCTGGGAGCTTTCTCTCTCTTTGTTTACAGCTTTATTGAGGCATAATTGTCATGCAATAAACTGCAATACTGGAAGTATACAATTTGATAAGTTCCACACATGTGTATAGCCAGGAAACTATCAACATAACCACTTGTGAATATACCCAACGTGCCCCCAATTTCTTTTTCCCCTTCATTTAAAAAATTAAATTTATTGAGGTAACATTGGTTTAATAGCGTCATATAAATTCCAGGTGTACAACATTATAATTTGATATCTGTTTGCTCTACCAAATTTCGATTTTTGAAAATATGTCTTCTACAATGACCTATGGAGTGAAGAAATGCTTACCCAATGGGGTATGTGCACGTGAGTTTTAAGCACAATCTAGGAGATTGTGTGTCTAAATACTCATGGGTCTAGAGACATGCGTCTCTAAACACGCGTTTGGATATTTGTGTATCAGATGACCACACAAAGGATTCATACACAGGAACTGCTCCTTTTCTTGGTTGGTCCAGGAAGCCCAGTTGAGCTGTACCTACAGGACTTTGTAGCCAGCCTAACATCCAAAAGAGGGGTTTCATGGGAGACAAGTTTCCATCACTCTCCCCATGTGAGGTTATCTCCACTTTTTAGTTGCAAAGGCACATACTTTCTTTGTCAGGAGGAAGTCTAAAGCAGTACAGTTTTCCAGTTCAAGTCTAGGGCTGCTGCAAATGTTCCCCACATGGATATATGATGTGTGACTTAAAGCAGCGGGCCAGGCTGAGTGTGATTTGTGGACTCTGTCTTGTTACTTTATTGTCCCACCTGGACTGGGGGTTGAGACTTCTGACTTCACGGGTAGAAGTCTGAGCTCTTACTCACCATCTCGTAGGATGAAGGTGGGACCCTGGAGGCAGACTGCCCGCATGCAAATCCGTTTGACTTTGGGCAAGTTACTTAACTCAGTTTTCCCCATCTGTAAAATGGGGGTAGCGAGAGAATTATTTATTATCGTCATGAGGGTTACATGAGATAATCTGTGGAAAGTGTAGTGCGGACTCTGGCCTAGAGGAAGCACAGGATGCTCGTGGTGTTTCCATTGACTGACTAGTTAAACCGATCAATTTATTAACAGGGTGTCTCCATCCAACTTACAGGCTCTGGAAAACTGTTTCCTTCCCTATTTTGGAATTTGAAAGACTGAGATTTTAAATAAATTCTTATTACTGTGGTTGAAAAACCACAAAAGGTGGGGGTTTAGTTAGTTCACTCGCTGCTTATGTTGTCAATTCAAAAATTATTTGCCCAACGTTATGCTTTGGATAAGTGAGCGGGGCAGTGGGGAGCAGGGAAGGAAAGCAAACCGTGTGATTAAATTGCCGGTACAATTTGGGAAAATCTGAGCCACCCATTTTTGGTCAAAAGGGCTCAGTGCCTTCACAATGATCTCTGCTTGGATGCAGGTACCCGGTGGAGGCAGGTATGTGGCAGAGTTCATTTCTTAGGCTGCAGTCACGTACCGTGTACCACAGGCTGCTAATGACACGACGTATTTCCTCAGCCCAGCTGCAATCCCAAGCTGGATTTGGGAGTTATTTCCCCAGATGGTTGACAGCTTGAAAAAGATATTTAAAAACTCGAATCTTCCCCAGCGACGTTTGCTCTGTGAAACACGTTTTTGTAAGGTTTTCACTGCAGTTGTCAGCAGCTCCTGGAGCGATCCCTAGAAATATTTAGGTGTTAAAAAAAGGTCACGTGGGTACTTCATTTCCCTGCTCTTGCAACAATGGCTGTGTATGCGAGCATGTCTGTCCCCTGATATTAACTCACTTTGCCATTAAAAGGCATTTTCCTCCTGCTTAAATCATTGTGTAAGGAGCCTGTATTTATGAGGTATGAGCTTTCTGGTTGGGACCAGGAAATGAACCCCTAATAGAGAGACATAATTAAGATTTTTGGCCCTCGTGAGGGTTTTTTCTTTTTTTTTTTTCAAAAGCAAGAATTCACAACAATTATTCTCATTAATTTTTACAACCTCTGTCTCACTGGTTGGAGCTGGCATTTATATTTGTTTTTTTTCCCCCGACCCCTCCCGCTCCCCCGGATATCCGGTTTTATGCTCATTTTGGAGGGAGCACATTTGTATGACAAATGGAAATCGGTTTCAGGAGAACCTTCTGGTAGAACTCAGGCATCCTAGGGTATCTGTTGGTGTGTTTGTGTGCCCGTGAATGAATTAGCTGACTCGTAGCACATTAGAAGGGAATTTCAAGGACAGGTTTATCATACATACTGAAATAAAGACAACATTTTTATTATGAAGTAAGATAGACATTTTCACCTGCAGTTAAGCTTGTATGTTAACGTTTATTAAGGGAACGTCTTATGTTCTATAGGCATCTAGACTCAGTCTCCAAAGCATATGTAAGATCAATACACCTAAGTGTCTATACAGCAAATCGCGCTTAGCCTATGCAATCGTATTTTTGGAGGCTATGGTGATACCCTGTTTCCCCCAAAATAAGACCTAGCCGGACCAGGCTTATATAAGACCCAGGCTTATTTTACTATAATATACGACTGGGTCTTATTATAATATAATATAATATATTGCTCCAAAAGACACATTAGAGCTGATGGCCTGGCTAGGTCTTATTTTGGGGGAAACACGGTAAGTGCAAGAATGAGGTACAAGGAATGGTGTGAGCAAAAGATTTTGTTAAATAGAATATAAAAACCCAAATATTTTGTCAAAACCCAATATTTTGATAAAATATCAAAACCCACCCTTTTTATTTTTTCTTGGGTAATTTTTTTGTGCTGAACTCTTGGTGGAGCAGTGACATCAGGAACTGGGCATTAATTCAGTGCTGATGCCACGTCCCCATTTGTCTTCAGTCCTCTAAAGGACTGGCTTCAGTGACAGGAAGGGCGGGCGACATAGAGAGTGGAGCAGATTCCCTCTACCCCTTTTTTTCAATGATCTAATTTTTAGTTAGCTTTTTTGAGAATTCCCCCTTTAAATGATTTGTGGTCAAGTGGGATGCCTTTTATTGTGACAAAATCTGAGTAGGAAAGAAAGCTCCATTAGATGATGGGCTTTGAGACTCAAAATAGAACTGGATTCAGGAGTGCACATTTCAAACACTGTATTTTAAAGGGAGTTTATAGACTTTTCTACTCATTATGAAGAGTTAAGTCAAAATCAGAAAGCTGCAGGAAGGGGTACATTTAAAAAAAAAACGACGAGGAGGGAATGTGTATACACATAAATACTCGTACATATTTTTAAATGTTTTTTTAGTGGAGTTTTTAGAGCTGTTTTAGGTTCCTAGGAGGTTCCTACAGAGATTTCCCACATAGCCCCCGCCCTCGCAAACATACAGCCTCTCCCCGTTATCAACACGCCTTACCAGAGTGGGACATTTATTACAATCGCTGAACCTACACTGACACGGCATTGTCATCCAAACTCCATAGTTTCCACTTGGGTTCAGTCTTGGTGGTGTCCATTCTATGGATTTGGACAAATGTGTAATGACATGTACCCACCATTGTGGTATCATACAGAATAGTTTCACTGCCCTAAAAATCCTGTGCTTTGCCCATTCATCCCTTCCTCTCCTCTAAGCCTAGCAAGCACTGGTCTTTTTATAGTCTCTGTAATTTTGCCTTTTCTAAAATGTCATATTGTTGGAATCACATTTTTTTTAAATGTTCAATTTACATATCTTTTTATTGTGAACTTATACATATGTAGTAATTTTGTATTCATTGTAAAGTCCTGGAGTTAGAAGACTTTAACAGGCAATCTCTTCCAGAACACAGAACCCATCAGAATGCCCTACCCACAAATGGACAAATTAGAGGGTGTCTTATTAATCGTCCCTAGTACACAGTTTCTCAAAGTCTATAACTATACTACTGGAGGTAGATGAGATAATTTGGCAGGGGCGTTACTTGAATATGACGGAATCATAGAAAGTTGTTCTCTTTTGATTATCTTTCTATTCGAGTATCGGGGGAGAGTCTTAGTTCAGTAGCCGTTTGTGTTAAATACTGCTCTAAAGTGTCTCATCTCCCCTGGCAACAAAGAAAAGTGGGTTTAGAGCTTTCTGTGAGTACCAGTAGAGAGAATTTGATCCAATTTTCTTTGTAGTGAATAGCAAGTGATTCAAGTTTGACATATAGAGAAGTGATATAATATTTTGTATGGAATAAATTTAAGTAAAAAGTGGTTAGATTTAAACA
Source organism: Rhinolophus ferrumequinum (assembly GCF_004115265.2). Lineage (NCBI taxonomy): Eukaryota > Metazoa > Chordata > Mammalia > Chiroptera > Rhinolophidae > Rhinolophus > Rhinolophus ferrumequinum. The sequence goes on along the minus strand of NC_046308.1, from coordinate 8,801,910 downwards.
AAGATATTAAGCAGACACAGGTGCCATATCGACATGACAGTGATGATGAAGATGAACCTTGAATGACTGAGCTTTGATGAAGGCTGCTCTGGTGTCTATAAAGTGATCTGATTGATAAAAATTCAATTCACACGCAGCTTTTTAGGAACGACTTCTAGCCAACACTATATGGACACATCTTTTCACTTGGATCCGCTATTACTGTTCACTCCCTCTAATAGAATACATGAGGAGGGTTTCCACGAAAGTTCTGGGCCTCAAACTAAAGACCCTGCTCTCTTATTCAGTTCTGTACATTGCAACGCAAATTTCCAGGAAAAGGGCTCTCTCCCTTACCTGTCAAAGTAAAGAGGTGTGGAAGCTGTTTCATTAGCTATCATATATGTTATACTTCTGTTCACTAGTGTTTTTTCGTTAGACACCGTCTTCCACCTGAGCTAGCCAAGGGTGTGAAATGATGGCATGAGGCGTGGTCGCATTTTGAAAATGGGGATCGCCACCCTGCAGGACGTGCAATGTCATGCCGACATGCACAACTTTCCAAAGGCGAGGTGGGGACCAACTGTTGAGGCCTAGTTGGTGTTTGAAACACAGAATCCTAAGCTTAAAAACAACAACAACAACGCACAAGGTTGTCGCACATGGTACTATTTCTTCTTTTCTTACCGCCGAATAGTATTCCATTGTGTATACAGATAGTGTATTACAGAATTGTACACCTGAAATCTATGTAACTTTACTAACAATTGTCACCCCAATAAACTTTAATTAAAAAAACAATACCACCACCAACGAAAACCAGCTGTAATGAGGCACGCTGTGAGTTTCATTAATCTTTAAACCGAATCCAGGTTTCCCCCCCCCCCCCCCCGTTTCAAAGCTGCCTGATCTAGGACATTTTTTTCAAAGCTTCCGCCCAAATGAAGGGGGGGGTCCCATTGACATAATGTACTTTTTTTTGGTTGCCAGAGGCTGCCTGTCCACGACACATCCTTAGCTCATGTTCCGAGGTCGTCATTTTATAGCAATCAGGTGAAAACCAGCTCTTTCGCTCTCTCTCCTTCCTTCAGATCACCCAATTAAAGATTGAGAATAATCCCTTTGCCAAAGGATTCCGGGGCAGCGATGACATGGAGCTGCACAGAATGTCAAGAATGCAAAGGTAAGAAAATGGATTCCTGTCCACGTACCCCCCACATAACCCAGGTGAGCCGGCAGCAGCCTGACGCCTCCCTCCACAGTCATCCTGCCCACCGAAGACCAGGCACAGAGAAACGGGGCCCTGGTAGCCACTGAGAAAAAGGAGAATGAGCCTGTTGAATCCCACTTTCTGATAACCCTCACCTGGGGTTTCCTCTTCCAGGCAACCTGGAGAGTGGGCCTTCCGTGGGGAGAACATACGAGAGCGTTTGGTGGCCTCCCTCTGCCTAACTACCATGTTCTCCTCTTCCTTCGCTGTGTCTGTCCTTCTGGTGAAGCCCTCGCTCTCTTTCTTCCCAGAAGTCACAGCTGATGAATGATTTTCTTTCTGGCAAGAGCTCTTGGTAAATGAAAGGGAAGTTAATGGCTTGATTTCCTGGGGGTGAAATACACACAAACTTGACACCATGTGGCGTCCAGGGCACTGGGGAATTGAGAGCTGGTGATAAAAATTGCTCGGTATTTTTACATATCCTGTGGTCACAGTTGCTGATATGATGAATAGAAGGGTCTGTAGCAAATGTATAGAGTGGGAATTTGGTCTGATTTGAAAGGATTGTACTAGCATTGCCAATTTTGTCAAACTCTCTTTACCTCTTGGTACGCTTCCAAAATAAGTTACCATATGGCAAGAGAACTAGAAATACATCTTGATCCCTTTGACCAAGAAAGTTTTTCTTCTCCCCCCTCTTTTGGAGGGTTTCATGTTTCAAAATAAAATGAGGTCATTTAGGAAGCTTTTCCTTATCCTTTCTGGAAGACATGAAAAAGGAAAGTTGGGCAGGTGGGTAGACATACTCGTTCAAAGGAAGACAGGACCTAAGAAAGAGGAAGAAAGGCCGCAGCTTTGTGCTTCTAACATTGGGTTTAGAAATTCATGCCATGGAAATTGTTTTTAGAGAGCAGGCTTATCAGATTTAATTTTGCATACTTTTAAGAAAGCAAAGGGCAAAACAGGTGAAGGGGAATAAAAGGCACAAACTTTCAGTTATACAATAAATAAGTCACGGGGACATAATGTACAGCATAGGGAATTGTGGGGACAGAGCCCCAGAGAGCAGTTTCCAGGCTCTCGACCTCACGTGGAAAGGTGCTGGCTCGGGTAGTGATGGCCATCAGCTGTAACCAGTTAGCCATTGGCCACTGATACAACTGCCGTGGCTGAGCTAGCAAACGCGGATTGCAGTTAGCAAGGGGTTGTTGGTTGGCAGAGAAGTGGACGGCAGGCTGCGGATCCTGTGGCTTCTGCTCCCTGTGTCTCCCACCCAGCCGCCAGCGAGAATATAGTGGCATGACTCCCCTATCTATGGCTCCGTGGGTGTTCCTTTTTGGCCTTGCCATAGCCTGTGTTCTTATGTGGGGAGCGGGACCAGAGACCCCGCATGACACCCCGCGTGACAAATGGCACAGTGAGCAGGGTTGGAGACACAGGAAGCAGGAGCCACACGATCCGCAGCCTGCCGTCCACTTCTCTGCCAACCAACCCCACTTGCTAACTGCAATCCGCGCTTGCTAGCTCAGCCACGGCAGTTATATCAGTGGCTAATGGCTAACTGGTTACAGCTGATGGCCATCACTACCCGAGTCAGCACCTTTCCACGTGAGGTCGAGAGCCTGGAAACTGCTCTCTGGGACTCTGTCCTCACAGAAATATACTCAATAATACTGTAATAACCTTGTAGGATGACAGAGGGTTCCTTGATTCAGTGTGGAGGTCACTCTGTTAGGTATATGTTAGTATTGACTATGTTTTACACCTGAAACTAATATTGTATATTAACTATATTTTAATATAAATATAAATAAATATGCCATTGTTTTCAGGGATACTCACGGACACCACATTCATACGTATACACCTGCAGTCATAGTTGGTTTCCTTCATGATTGTGGGTTAGCAAAATGCTTTTTGTGGCTAAAATAACCAAGTTCTTTAAACTCTCATTTACAAAAAATTTGGTGCTAAGTGTCTACATTTTGAAATTGGAGTTGGATTGAGTCTATGGCCAGTGGAAAAGGTGACAACAAATATCACCTAAAGCAGAAGGGCCCTAGTCTCAGAGTGCCAAGTTTTTATTTCTACAGTATTCAAACTCCTATCCCAGTCTGACGGTTATCTGTCATTCAGGCAGCGTAACCATTGAAGACAAAGTCTCATTTCAGTCCTTCTGCAGGTAAGGGTCCAGGCTGTGTAGGTAAGGACTAGGAAGGAGTTATCCCATTCCACCCTGCAAATGAAGGGGTTTTCCAGCTTCCACTTCTTCCCTCCTTGCCACAAGGTCAAGGGCGGGTGGGGTAATGGACTTAAGCTGTTGCAAATCACGCCCTCAGACTTAACCAGTCACAGGCCCTGGTGATTCTACCTTCTTAATGGATCTCAGAATCTACCCCCTTTCTCCGTCCAGACTGCCAGTTCCAGCCAACCTCATCCTTACGGGCTGCAGCCTCCTGATTGATTTAGAACTGACTTCAGTCCCATTCCCCTCCAGGACATCCTCCAGGCAGCTACCAAAGACATTTTTGTAAAACACAAGTCAGACAAAGCTACTCCATACCTAGAACACCCCAGGCCTCCTACTGCCCTCAGTATGAGGCTGTGGGGACAGAGCCAGGAGAGCGCTTTCCAGGCTCTCGGCCTCACGTGGAAAGGTGCTGGCTCGGGTAGTAGATGGCCGGCAGCTGTAACCAGTTAGCCATTAGTCACTGATATAACTGCCACGGCTACGCTAGGGGGTGGGGTGGTGGGCAGAGAAGCGGGTGGCAGATTGTGGCTAGCAAGTGGGGTTCGTTGGTTGGCAGAGAAGCAGACGGCAGGTTGAGCATCGTGTGGCTCCTGCTCCCTGTGTCTCCAACCCAGCTGCCAATGAGACTATAGTGGTGTGAACCCCCTATCTGTGGCTCCGTTGTTGTTCCTTTTTGGCCTCACCATGTCCTGTGTTCTTGGGTGGGGGCGGGAGCGGGGTCCCTGCATGACGCTCAGCAATCTGTATCAAAATGAAACTAAGTTCAAGAAATTCCAAGCAGAGGGCTAAGACTCTGTCTTACTTAAATATGATTGAGGATTCTGAACATTACCTGATGGATTTTTGTGCTCAGGATTCCAAATGCAAGTAACACACTGGGCACAGTTTCTGGGTAGGTGGGAATGGGAACTGAGAATTGATGAGCTAACAGGTGGGGACCGAGTCCCAGAGAGCAGTTTCCAGGCTCTCGGCCTCACGTGGAAAGGTGCTGGTTCGGGTAGTAGATGGTCGTCAGCTGTGACATCAGCTGTTACCGGTTAGCCATTAGCCACTAATATAACTGCCGTGGCTACGTTAGCACATTGGTTGGTTGGCAGAGAAGCAGACGGCAGGTTGTAGATCATGGGGCTTCCGCTTCCTGTGTCTCCATCCCAGCCACCAGAGAGAGTATAGTGGACATGACTCCCCTATCTATGGCTCCGTGGGTGTTCCTTTTTGGCCTCACCATATCCTGTGCTCTTGTGGGGGGGGGGGAGCCAGACCAGAGACCAGGGAGCAGGAGCTGAGACCCCGCATGACAAAGGCTCAGATTCCCACGCCTTTCCCCTCAAGCCCTGCCGCTCCCCCTAGCTTTGTCCCTCTCCAGAGCCCCCTCTCTGCTTCAGCCGGTCTCCAAACCTGTATTCTTTCTATTTGGGGGCTTTTGAACAACATCTTTGGTCTGCCTCAGACTTCCTCCCCTCTCATCCCTCGCTTGGCCGTCTGGGGCCCATCGCTAAGTTTTCCTTCCTCCAAGAAGATTCCCCTGGCCACATTTCCTGGGTCAGGCTAGGGCCCTGCACTTTGGAAGGTGATTAGACAGATGATAGACATGGAAGGAGAGACAGGTGGGGAGTGCAGGCGTTTGAGAGCTCAAATGTCAGTGATCCCGGGGGTCTCCTTTACAATGCTAAACACAGCTGGTTAGATATTTAGGCGGCTGACTCCAGTTTGGTCTGAACAGGCCTCCCTAACCATCCCCTCGTCATTGCAGATTGGCGAGGCTTTGACTAGGTGTCCTCCCTGGGTCGGCACTGCACACGGACAGCAGGAAAGGGTGGCTGGTAATCGTAGGCACTCAGTAATTGACACGTTGGATCAAAATGCTCAGCCTGTGAGCCAGGTGTGTTTTTGTGGCTGTGTTAGGCATCATATTGGGGGACAAGAAGGCTGAACTAACCAATGACCAGATGGGGGTAGTGGACAGGGTCACTAGCTCGGTTCCCTGGAGATGACCCCTGGGAAGGACAGGGAATGAAGCAGAGTGGTTCCAACAGAAGGCAAAACTGGGTGCCCTCCTTGCTCTGCTTTTATCCGCCTGTGACCTTGGGCAAGTGATTTAACCTCACAGAGCCTCAGATTCTTCATCTGTAAAATGGGCATCGATAAATACAGCTTCCACTTTCTAGGGTTCTTGTAAGGATGGTTTGAGAGAATGCTTGGAGAAGGCTTGGCTCCTAGTCCAAGCTCAATAAAAGGATTTGGGGCAAGACTCCCCATTATGTTCCATTTTGCCCTTGGTCAGAATTTATTCTGGGCTGTGGTCCCAACCCCCAGGTTGCAGTAGGTAGTGACAAGTGGGGAAGGTGGCTCTCCGAAGTCTCGGCTGTGATAACAGGCAGGCTGGAATGGCAGGCTCACTGTTAATCTTCTAATCCTGTTTCCTGTTCCACACACACCCGGTGACAGCTGGCTCAGGGAGAAAAGCGGGGGGGGGGTGAAATTTCCTCTAATTCCAACAAAGGGAAGGAGGGAGAGGGGCGGGGTTATGGCGGGCCACGCGTTACTCCCAGTTAGCCCACAGAAGTAACTTTTGGATTAGCGTGGCAAATATCTGGGCACTCACCCCACTATCTCTCTTCACCTAACTTTCTGTGCTTGGAAAACTGCAGATGGTATCTTACTTATTTTCCAACATTCATTTATGGTTTCTAGTTACAGAAACAACAACTGCTTATTATAAAAATGGGAGAGCTATGGAAAAGCACAAAGAAGAAAATAAAATCATTTAAAAATCCTGTCTCTCGCAGACTGATTACAATGAGTGCCAGGATGACTTTGAAAGGTTAATCTGTGGTTTGAAAAAAACATCTAATCGTAAAAATCAATATTTCCCAAATTGTGGTACCCCTACCCTGATGACAAATGAAATGATTTTAGAGGGTGCACAGACACATAGGCACGTTGAGACTGATTTCTTAGACATTATTGCTTAGAATGAGACTAAGTTTGAAGGAAAGGAAGGAAGGAAAGGGAAATTAACTTAAAGTTGATTATTTAAAGAAATATACCAGGGGTACCAAAAATATGTAGACAAGTGGACACTTGGGCCAGCGTTGCTCAAGCAGGAGTTCGCCGTCATCAGAAGTGTCTGGACGCTGATGGGAACCACTTTGAGCACCTCTTGTCATTGCAGAAGTCAAACGTGACTTGTACTTATCTTTTGTTATCAGTATCTATTGACTACTACAATTTTAATACAGTTTTCCTTTCTTAAAATGTGTATATATATTTTTTGGCCCCCTCTGTATTTACGAAATAGCAGTACAGCTGGTATCAAGATTTGACAAACATTGTCAAGGTGTGATGTGCAAATGACAGAAATTTGGGAAATACACCTACCTGCTCATCCTAGGAACAAAGGTGTGGGGGCATCATTGCTGTTTGAAATGATCTAGACTCTGAGTTTTCCCAGAACATTGTTTCTTCAAACTTTGCTCCTATCTTTAAGATGTGCTCAGACAAGTTCTGAACTTCCTAGGAGTCAAAGATGCCAGGCCCAGGGAGGTGGGAGGTGGGGAGATGAGTGGAGAGACACTTTTATGGAGAAGATGGGTACTAGGCCTTGCAGGAAGAAGGGGATTTGAATCTGTTGGGAAGAAGGGTTTTCTGGGTTCGAACAGGGAAGAAGAGGGCAGGATGTGGAGGAGAGGGATGTGGAGGAGAGGTCAGATTATGAAGTTCTCAGGAAGCAAGCTGGAGGGGTGCTATGACAGGTGACATGGAGGAGAGCTGCTTCTAGATGCATAGGATTCTGGAGATAGAAGGAACCACAGGAGACATCTCGTCCAGTCCAGACTTCCAAGCCCTTTTACAGAAGGGGAGACTGAGGCCTGGAGACTCCTGCATGTATTCAGTTTTTGATCTGTTGATTTGTTCTTCGGCTAACACACATTTATTAAGGGCCTACTATATGCCAGGTGCTGGCATGCAAAGGTGAATTGACACCAAGGGTAGCAGGGCCCACAGATGGAGAAGCAGGTGCTGGAGTTGTGGTCCAGGCTACCCTCCTGAGTAGCTCTGGGACCCCGACTCCACTGAGCCTCTATGTCCTCATCTGTAAAATGGGGATAATTATGGAACCGACCTCCAGGGCTGTTGCACGGATGAAATGAGGTAATGCGTGGGTCCTAATTGTTGTTACTACCTAACAAACTATTCCCAAACTTCACTTCCACTACCTGGGAAGGCCTGGGCTCTGAGCTCTGCTGTCAGTTCTGTGTGTGACTCTACATCTAGGACAGGCAAAGCTCCAGAGACCACTTTCCCCCACTAAAGGGACAGGGAAGTACAAGGAAACTCAGTCCTTTTGTGAAGTGCTCAGAGGCCATCAAAGTACTGGATTTCATCCAGTTCCTATCTGCCAGCCCTCAGAAATGCTCCGTAAACGCTACTTGTGGTGAAAAGAGGAGGCATTGCTCGTTGTCACTGTGTGAGAGGTGAAGCAAGACGTAACAGTGATGCACTTTGGTTTTGTTCATGATTTGTGGGTCAGGAACTTGGGAAGGACTCCTCTGGGAGGTTCTTGCTTGCAGTCAGCTGTTGGCTGGGGCAGACGGGATCTGAAGGCATGACCAGCTGGACGATCAGGATGGCACACTCCCGTGACCCCCAGTTGATGCTGGCTGTCGGCTAGAACCTCAGCTGGGCTGTTCCCTGGAGCGTGTGCACACGGCCTCTCCAGCATGGTGGTCTCTGGGAAGTAAGGCTCCTTCCATGGCTGGCTGGCTTGCTGCCCCTAAAAGGACCAGGCAGATCCCATGTGGCCTGTACTCACATGTCGTGTCACCTCCGAGGCATTCTGCTGGTTGAGCAGCCCCAGGGATTCCCTCAGGTGGGCTGAGATTCGAGGGGGAAGGGTAGGGATCCGTCTTCTGGATAGAAGGAGAGTCAAAGAGTGTGCCCGCACGTTTTCACATTGCCCTGGCATGCGCAGACGCAGCTGGCACAGTGGCCCAAAGCGACGCTGGAGTGCTTTAGGTGTGAGACAGGGTCTGTGCCCTCGTGAAGCCGGAAGCGAGGTTGGCTTGGCCAGGGTCACACAGCTAGCCAAGGTGCAGAGGCCTGGCTGTGAGCTTGGTTTCTTCGGGACGGAGCAAATCCCCCTCCCGCCCCACCAGGCCGCTGCGGGTCTTCCTGTAACGACGGACGAACCCCAGAGGACGATCAGCAGCCGCAGAGTGTGTCCCCCCAGCCCTTCTTGCTTCATCTCACACAGAAAAGCAATGTGGAACTCTGGGCTTTCCACCGTACACCGTATTTATGGAGCGTTATGGGGGGCTAGCAGCGGGTGGCCGTGTTACACTCGGGGGTCTGTGTTTGGTTCAGAGCACGTCCTGGAAAGAGGGAGCCTGCTTATACTTCATCAGTCTTTTGCTGGGTTACCAAGGCACTGGGGGGGAAGTGGCCTCTGTAGCTGGGGTACCCTGAGGCTCCACGTTGGCTGGCCTGGATTTTGAGCCCCCCCCCGCCCCCCGCAACCGGAGAGTGGATAGGAAAACGAGAGCCCAGGATGTCCTAGACTGAATAGGTTAGTTTTGTCAGTTCTGGTCCAGGGCTGTCCCTACACACCCACACTGGAAACGGACCAACCTCACCTGGCTTATCCCCACCTACTCCATCTTCTTCCTTTAGGGTGTGGCTCCTTAATCGGGGTCTCAGACCCCTTCTGAAAATCCAATTAAAGCAAGGGACTCTCTGCAAAACTCCATAAATAAGGACAAAAGAAAAATCAAACAATTTTTTGGGATTCATGGGACCCCTAAAAAATGACAATCCTTCCACGGGCGCCTTCCTGCCTTCTCCAGGCCTTCCTTACTGATTTTAAATTAACAGTCAGCTCCTAACCGCAGATGGTCATTTTTCATAATGGAAGACTTAGCGCCCTTGTATTCTCATGCTTGTGGTTAAAGGAAATCGGAATGCCCAATTAATGAGGAGTGATTTCCAAGAGAAGGTTCTGGAGAGGGCATTGACTCCCCACTTCTTGCTGTACTATTGGCTGGCCACAGCGTTTCCCCCAGGGAAGTGTCAATTTATGTAAAACAAGAGAGGGGTTGTGTTTGGGTTGTGAAGTTGATGTTTGTCCCAAGGAGTCCTATGGTGGCTCATGGTAGTCTGGCAAAGATATGAATGCTCAAAAGTCCCCCTCCCCTTTCTCATTCATCTGCAACGTTGTCCCGACCCCCTGACCTTTCTTTCCTGACCCCCTGCCCCAGCATATCTGCTCTTCAGGGACAGTGTCCACAGGCCAGTGACTCACTCATCCACGTTTAAACAACGTTTCTCAAACTTTGGGCTGATATCACAGTTACTTGGGGGTGAGGGAAGGGGCTTGTTTAAAAAAAGCAGATCTCTGGGTCTCACCGTTAGACGTTCTGAATCAGTGGCTCTAGGGAGGGGTCACACGCTGCCCTTTGTCCCCTGGTGACACCGGGATGATCTCTTGCCCCTATAGAAAGAGCAGTGACGTGCAGGTAATTGTGATCTTATTTTTCTGGAAATAGAGTTCCTGTGCTGGGTTGTTTTATAAAAAAGAACCCTTTTCTCTATGTAATGCTCAACTTTGGCTGAACATTAGAAGTACCTGGAGTGCGTGCTCTCCAATGTTTTATTATGAAAAATGTAAGACATGTAGGAAACATGGAAGAATTGTACAGTGAGCACACTATACCCACCGCTCAGTTCTACAATTAACATTTGGCTGTATATTTGGTCTGTCACACATCTATCCACCAATCCATCCATCCATCCATCCTTCCACCAGTACATCCACTTATCTATCCATCTATCTTACATTTTTTGGCTGCATTTCAACCTAAGTTTCAGACATGAATACATTCCACCCTTGTATACTTCAGCCTGCATTATCGTTAACTAGAATTCAATTTTTGTTCACAATTCTTTATTTCAGGTAGAATTTACACACAGTGAAATAAAACAACTCAGGTATACCATTCGCTTCTTGATAAAAGCACATACCTGCGAAACCCAAGCCCCCATCATAATATAGCATATTCCACCATCCCAGAAATTTCCCTCATGCACCATCCCAGTGAATTCCTGCCTCTACCTCCCCACCAGAAGCAATCAATGTTCTGATATTTTTTTTTACTGTAGGTTAGTTTTGTCTGTTATAGAATTTACTATAAATGAATCATACAGTATATACTCTTTTGCATAAGGTTTCTTTCTCGTGGGGAGCTTTGAAAACTCTCTCTGTCCAGGCTGCATTGCACAAGAACAAAAACATCAGACTGTCTGGGGGATGGACTCAGGAACCAGCATAAAAAAAAAAAATTCTACAGGTGATTACAGTCTGCAGCCAAATTTGAAACCCACTCCCCTAGAGAGATTTCCCCATCTCTACCTATCCCCACTCTAAGCCCTGTTTCTCAACCACCCCCATCCCAATAGGTAATGTTCCCATATTAGAAATCATTTTTCTAGAGATCCATTCCTCTGTTGATGTTCTTTTTGACCCCTTTCTTCCCTAGGGGAAAAAGGAGACTTGTAGATGGTATACAGAACATTTAGCATTCCTGTAGGGGTAGTGGCTTTGGGGTGACTTTGCCAAGGTCACCATTTGACCTGAAGGTCATCCAGAGGTCCTTGACTTACTTCTGCCTGACCAGGGGCCCCCATATGATTCCCTTCAGAACAGAACCTGCCTCAACGCAATCCCCTTGAATACGGGAAGCAGTCTGAGGAAGGTTAGTTAGTCCCAACCCCTTTGACCTTCTGGCTTCCGGAAGGACGGAGGCTCAGCCTCTGAACGCTTCTCTGCACCTTCCACCCTCCTTCCAAAATCATTTAAAAAAAAAAAGCCTCCTAAAACTGAGATATGGTTAAATTTGTTAAAAACGTTGTTAGCTTTACAAGACCAAACTAAAATACTGAGCTGTTCAATTCACTATGAGGTACCTGGCAACACTATTCCACGTACTGTGACCATGAACCCATCAAAAGTTTAGTTTGCATTGAACTTTTAAATCTAGCTGCACATCCAGCTTTTATTTTGGGAGGTTGCATCTATGACATGTGACCCGGGTCTTGTTATTCCGTTCTGCAAATGGAGAAACTGAGGCAAAGGGCTATGTCATGAATTGTCGTCCACGCAGCTGGTCCAGGACTTTTCCCATGGTTCCAGAGCCGCCTCTGTAGTGTTGCCCAAAACCTTTTTTGGAATCACAGATTCCCTTCTGAGTAGCTGATGCAAGTATGGACTGCTCCTTAGAAAAATTGATGAGCTCTAAATATCAGGTATTTGGTGGGGGTAGGTGGGTGACTATAGATCATTTGAAGCCCTTGCAAAGCAAGAACTTCGGCTTCAAAATATGAAAAATGGGTGATTTTTAAGCTGGTGTTTGTTGAGCAGTGGGCCCCAAATATATGCTAAGCTTTTCTATGCACTGTATCATTTTACAACCCTAAAAGGCGGTGTGTCTTATTATCCCCATTTTATAGATAGAAGACGGAGGCTCAGATAAAGGAAGAACCTAGCCAGCACCACGTGGCCAAGTTCATTGGGTGTAAGGCACATCCATACAATCTGACTTCAGAGCCCCAGCTTGAAATGACCACCCTTAAATTATTTAGAAATTTAACAAGGGGGCCCCAAGGTCTCAAATCAAAGTTGGCATAAGTGGTGCGTGGTCAAGGCCAGAGGGGAAGGTGTCTGTGAGTTTCTTGGTGTCCCTGAAATCAGACAGTCCTGGTTGAATCAACAGTGGGAAATTTAGGTAACTTTTTGTGTTCCCTCGAGATGGAATAGCCAGCATTTACTATCTCCTTCTGCAGCTTGCTGGTATGGCATGAACGGAGTAATAAAACGATTGTAGACATGAAGGAGAGAGCGGTTATTATTTGCACTGAGCTAAATCCCGCTTGGGGTGAACCATCCCCAGTTCCTTGCATGTCCACGCATGCTACATCAGAGTAACTTCCCCAAGCATATTAGAAAGTTAATAAATCGCGAAAGCTCTCGCGGGATTGTGGGGCCCCTCTGTAAATTTTAATCATAGCTTAAAGTGCTAGCAAGAGGAGGACTGCTCCCCGAGAACAGGAATGTTACAGTTCGTCGCTTTGCCCCAGTGCACTGCTTTGGTTGTTTGAGAAAGGCTGCCAGAAATTGAGTAAGCATCGGCAGGGCAAAACAACAACAAAATCCCCCAGCATGCCAGCAGCCCGGCCACCTGCTCTTGTGAAAAGGCCAATTCAGTCGGCTGCAGTGGAAAAAGGTTCTCAGGGGCGTTCGTTAGCTGGCGGCACGCTGTGGGTGCAGTTTGGCTGCGGATTTCAATATTCCCTTGTAACGTTTTATAACCCAGACCCAGCGACAATGGCATCATTCATTGCACTCGCTCACGTGGAACAGAGTGTGAGAGGGGGCCGAGCCCTGGAGAAGCTGGTCTGTGGGCTCTGACACCCAGGGTGAACCTAGGTGCTCAGGACCCTCGGCTGGTGTCCTGTGAGCCCCGATTAAGCAGAGTGTGTCCACAGGATGTGAGGACAGCTTTTGATACAGCAGAAAGCAGTGGGATTTGGCAGTTGGCAAACTAAACGTGCCATAAACAGTGGGATAGACAAATTGACTGGTAGAACTTGACATTGACTAGTATAGCCACTATCCAACTCTGTTATCACCAGAATGGTTTTTAATCGCAGGATGGTTGTGTTGCCCAAGCAGTTGGTGTGAAGGCAACTTATTATGAAGAGTAAGTTGGCAAGAGCTCTGGAGTAGCACTGACCCTGGGGTGAAGCTCAACTTTATTACTTTTTAGCTGTGTGACCTGGGCAAGTTGTTTAACATCTCTGAACCTCAATTTCTTTACCTCTAATGTAAATCTAATCATACTGATGAAATGGAGTTCTTGCCAGGATCAAATGAGAGAAAGTATGTAAGTCAACCAGGATAGTGGCTGGGACATTAGGAGACTTACAGAACAATGGATGATGATGAGGAAGATGAGAATAGGGGTGGTGGTGATGGTGGTGATGGTGATGATAATGGTCATGTTGGTGGTGATGGTGGTGATGATGATGGTCTTGATGGTGGTGATGGTGGTGATGATGATGGTCTTGATGGTGGTGATGGTGGTGGTGATGATGATGGTCTTGATGGTGGTGATGATGGTGGTGATGGTGGTGGTGATGATGATGGTGATGATGGTGGTGATGGTGGTGATGATGATGGTCTTGATGGTGGTGATGGTGGTGGTGATGATGATGGTCTTGATGGTGGTGATGATGGTGGTGATGGTGGTGGTGATGATGATGGTGATGATGGTGGTGATGGTGGTGATGGTGATGATGGTGGTGATGGTGGTGGTGATGGTGGTGGTGATGATGGTGATGATGGTGATGATGATGGTGATGATGGTGGTGATGATGGTGATGATGGTGATGATGGTGATGATGATGGTGATGATGGTGGTGATGATGGTGGTGATGATGGTGGTGATGATGGTGATGATGGTGATGATGGTGGTGATGGTGGTGATGATGATGGTGATGATGGTGATGATGATGGTGAGGATGGTGATGATGATGGTGATGATGATGGTGATGATGATGGTGATGATGGTGATGATGATGGTCATGATGGTGATGATGAACACCAACCCTTTATTCCTGCTCTTCTTCCCAGACACACTGGATTCTTCAATGATGCTGTCAAGTGGTAGAGGAAAATAGTTAATCTTCTCATCACAAGGGCTTTAGAGACGTTTGCTGTATTGCTACTCACTGTGTCCCTTTGATTGGCCCTTTGATTGAGCCTGGTGAAAATTACCCAGATATCGTTTGATTGTAGCACTGTCTTCCCTTTGCCTCTAACATCTCATACTGATTGAGAAGTCAGTTCACTTTTCCATGTTCCTATGTTGACACCTGTCAGATGGGCTTGCGGACATTTTATTTCAGGCACCAAGAGAGATGTGCCTGGTTGACGGTGGGAATGATGCTTCAAGCTCCTTGGAGAGAAGCAAGCTGTGAGGGACAACTGGTTATTGGGATGAGATGGCTTTCCCATTTCTGTGAGTGTTAGTAATCAAAGGCAGGATTTGCCCTTTCCAGAGAATAATTTTGCAATTTGGCAAAGCTGGAATGGAGAATTCCACAGCGCCCACTGATACATTCTTTTGTAAATTGCCTCAGCGAACATTTTGGGGAGTTATTTTCTTTAATTAAAAAATAATAACCATCTCCATTAAGAATATAAAACTAAAAGATTGCCCCCCTTCTTTGTGCTCCGACAGCCCAGTACTTCAACTAAGCAGACCTAAATAGAATTGCTGGTCAGATTTGACAACTTTCATGTTTTATGATTATTATAATTTTTCTTCTTCATTTTCCATGACGTAGCTTGAGCCGCAAAGCGAGAACTATAAAGCTAATTTCATTCCTTTCAGTCTCCTGGCCCCAGGGGGAGATTTTGAGTGGTGTGGCTGCTCAGGATGGCTCCAGCTTTGGTTTGAGATGGTCCATGCCACGGGAAAGCTCTGTTAAGAGACCCCTGGTGTCCTGAGGGTGTTTGCAGCCTCATGGAAACTTGGCAGACACTTCGCTGTCCCCTGCCTGGCTACTCTGACGTGCTTTCACATGACAAACAAAGGCAGGGGCCCAGGGTGGAGGTTGTAACACCCTGACGGGTGGGAAAAGTCAGAGAGGGATTTACACCCCAAAACTTCTCTCCCTTAAAAGCCTATTGTTTTTTAAATATTGACAGAAGTAATTAGAGGACTGTTGAGTGCAATTTCTCACTGTGTCTCTTTGTAGCTCTGTGACAATGGGCAAGTTGCTTAATTTCTTTGGGCCTCAGTTTCCTAACCTTTAAAGTGGGGACAAGCACAGTACCCACTTCCTACAGTCACAGAAAGGATGAAATGGGCTAATACACCATCCTTCAAAATGTGTTAGATGTAGTGCTCTTTGTATGGGAGATGATTTCAGGGGTACTCTTTGATTTTAATAGGTAAGTATTTATTTTAGCTGCATCAGAAGAGCTATACTTAGCATCACAAGCCCATAATTTCACAGATATTGCTCAGAGTGAGGCTAACCCTATTTGGGCAAAAACTTAATTTAAAACATACACTAAGTTAAAGAGGAATTGGTCTGGGGCCATGGCAAAAATCACAGCTAAGTTTGGGATCTACTGATACATACTTCTTTTGGGGGCAGGGATTCTGAACCTCTTAAGTGCCATGGACCTCTCCGGCAATCTGGTGAAGCCTGTGGGTCACTTCTCAGAATATGCCAATATGATTAAAAGCATAAAATAAAATGCGTAGGTTGCAAAGGAAACCAATTATGTTAACGACAGCAACAATGATGGTGGCCATTTGTTAAGCATTCACTGTGTGCCAAGTACTGTCCAGTGTTTCACCTGTATTCACTCATTTCTTCTCTCAACACCCCTTTTAAACTGGGGATTTTTGTCACCCCTATTTTACAGATGGGAAAACCAAACCATGGAGAAGTTAAACATTATGTCAGTGGCAACAAGTACAGCAGCTCAAAAAAAATAAAATTCTATGGCACAAACAGCAAATTATCCAGATTAGGGTATCCTAGGATCTTCACTGTCTTTCCTAGGTGCTCAGCTACCGTTCTTTACTAATGAGGGACAAAATCCTCAGCCCTGCTTTAATGATGGAGACCCAGAAGTTAAGTCTGAATGACTGCTCAGTTCTTCTAGTTTTTGAATTCAAAGACGTAGAATAGGTTGGAATATTGCAAAATGCCAAATGTGTTTATTGATCATTAAGAGGGGTTCTTACCTGGGGCTGCTCACTTACCTTTCTGAATATGTATAGAACTATTGATAAATTTACTTGCCTAATGTATAAGGCGTGAAAAGTTAGTGCCCAAACATATATATCCAAGGCATATGATGCACTTGAGTATAAATTGGCAGACTTTGCTCATCAGAGACCCTTTTCATTTCTCATTCTGTGAGTTTTCTGGTGAATTCTTTGACCCCCATGGTTCACTCAGCGCAGTGATCTGTATCAGGGCACCGATCAATGTTATTTCCCATCTTCTCTCTTTTAGTAAAGAATATCCCGTGGTTCCCAGGAGCACAGTGAGACAAAAAGTGGCCTCCAACCACAGTCCTTTCAGCAGTGAGCCTCGAGCTCTCTCCACCTCATCTAACTTGGGATCCCAGTACCAGTGTGAGAATGGTGTGTCCGGCCCCTCCCAGGACCTCCTGCCCCCACCCAACCCGTACCCACTGCCCCAGGAGCACGGTCAAATTTACCATTGCACCAAGAGGAAAGGTGAGTGTGACAACCCCTGCCCAACTTGCCTTTCTCTACTCCTTCTTTCCTTTCCTTGAAAAAAAAAAAAAGGACACAAAGCTACATTTATTTATTTAAAAAATGTAATCAATACAAAAATACATAGAGAGTGCAAGAAATCCAAACCATACCAGTAAAACTAAAGGCTCCCTCCACATGTCTCTCCCCCAGTTCTAGCCTCTTCCTTGGGGAAAACTTATTTTACATGTCCAGACCTATTTTATTCATTTACACATGTGCACACACACAAATAAAAATCGTTTTGTTTTTCCTTTTAACAGTTGATTTCATACTGTATTGATTTTGCAACTGGCATTTTTTTTTTTAAACTTCAGAATGTCATAGATTCTTGTAGATTCTTTTCGTGAACTGGAGCCTCCTCATTCTTTTTACCTGATGAAGAGGAAGTATTGCCTCAAAAGGATGAAGCAGAGTTTGTGTTGTCACTCTCACTAGCAGACAGGGAGGTTGCTTCATGTTCCTGGTTGTCTCACAAACCAAACTACAGGGAACTTCTTTCTAATTGGGAGTCCCTCTGAAGTTCATGTGCCAGGGTTTCTCCCAGGTGGATTCTGAGCTCTTCTTTCCTTTCCAGATCAAAATCAGCACCCCCCCCCCCCCGCTGCCGCCCCGCCACAAAATCACAACTGATTTTCTCTCCTTTGCATGCCCTCTTTCAATCTACTAGGCTGGTGTCTGAGACACTCATAGTTTCCTTTGCCCAATGAGAAATGGATGACTTTTCCTAAGTCACCTGAGTCCAAAGGGACTAGGTTAAGGAAGGAAATTTCTGCTGGCATGTTTTTCAAGCCAGAATCGAAGCAAAGCGAAGGTCACGGGCGGTGTGGTTGAGGTCATCTTACTAGAACATTTGCTTGGTGTGAGCTGCAAGCCTCTCTGTGCCTCAGTTTCCTGCTTTGTAAATGGTGCCAAGTTCCCTAGAGCACCTGATACTTATAGTAAGTGGTAGTTATGGTTGCCTAAGTGGCAGGTATCGCTCCAGAAAGCGAGTCCCAGGAGGAAGTGAAAGGGAGGCTGCTCGTTAGGTGATGGCTTGAGAAAACGGACCCCCATTTTGCAGGGGGAGAGGACCCTAGAGGCCAGTGTTTGTGCCTGTCGTCTTTAGAATTAGACAATGGGGATGAATCCTACCTTTGTCATTTGCAAGTTGTTATGATTAGGAACAAATTACGTAACCCCTCTAAGCCCCATTAAAAAAAAAATTTGTCAATTTGAGCCCATGATTGGACCTGCCTCAGAGGCTTGAGGTGAAGATGTCATGAAATCATGGTATGTCACGTGTTTAGCACAGGGTTGACTCAATAAGCCGTCACTGTTTTGCTCCAGCAGGCCCAAATCCTAATTTTAGAGTGGCCTGTCGTACCTCACGGCCTCAGGAGACAACACAATGCCTTTGGAAGTCCAGTGCCCAGTGTCTGGACCGTTACAAAAAGACTCACTCACGAGAATCAATGGGAATGGATGCTTTGGTGGCTTTCTCTGGAGCTGGGGTGACATGCGGAAACTAACAGTTTGACTCTTTGACATTTACTAATCTTGCATCTTGAGCGAGGGAAGAGCAGTCTCTGGTCCAAGCCTGGGTTGGGGAACTGACCTGGGTGAGGCTGAGGTTTCCAGACTTACCTGAAGCCCATCCAAGCTCCTTGGATCTCAAAGGCCTGAACAATATCAGCCCAACAGGCCCCCTGGCCCAACTCCCAGCACGTCTGCTGCCAGATGGGCTGGAGACCAGATGCCTGCAAACATGTCTGCCTCTTCAGGCACGAGCAGGGGTTAAGAATGTCTCACGGAACATAGGTCCCTGCATGGAAATTCTGTTTTCTATTATATCTAAGGGCGCCTTGCCTAGGTTCCAGACCTCAACCTTTTCGGTGGAGTAGGTGCTATTATTAACCCACTTTACAAATGGGGAAACTGAGGCTCAGAATAGTAAAATCCTGTGCTGGTGATTCTTGAAGGTGGAATTTGAACCCAAGCCTGGGCTGCAGACCCTGCCTGGGCCCCGAACCACCACTCGACACTGTTACCTTTGCTTATCAGCTACACTCTCAAAAAAATTTCAGTCTCCACTAGAGATCTGCTCTAGAGACTGGGTCAAATGTGCTGATTAACAGCTCACCAGGTTTGAATTAGGGAGCTCTGTCTATTAAATTAATGCCAGACCAAAAGAAGAGGAAAAAGAAGTTAAAAAGAATCAAGGCACTTTTTTAGATTCAATATTTATAGCAGCATCCTTGTAAGGGCGTTCCTGGAGGATGCAGTGGGAAGGCTTTGAATGCAAGACTGGTGAACCGCTTTCGATGACATGAGCCGTTGACTTTCACAGGGTCCTTTGTGAGATCTTTGAGTGTACTCAAGGTCAGTGTCAGATGGCCACTGGGGAAGCTGGAGTTGGTGACTGGCCCATTGCAGCACATCCCAGTAGCTGACACTTTCCAGCAGTGTGGCTCTGGGCAAGTTGCTTCAACTTGCTGAGCCTCAATTGCATTGTCTGTAAAATGGGGACAACCATAGTACTTACCCCGTGGGGGTGTTATAGCATGAAGTGAGATTATCCATGGAAAGCACCTAAAACAGTGCCTGACACATGGAAGTGTTCAGTGAATGTTAGCTAGCCGCGGTCCTGCAAGCTCACACTGTCCCAAACAGGTCAGATATTATAATTGTATAACATTTTTAGATGAAATGGTGATTGAATGCTAGAAAGGAAAGATGCAAAGTGCTAACAAATATCACACGGGTGTATCACATTAGAGTGGGGGATCAGGGAAGAATCTGAGCCGAGAGTAAGAGTTGGGTAGGAGAAGAAGGAGACGGTGGGTGTCCAGGCAACCACGTGTGCAGCCCCTTGGAAGATGGGATGGGGGTGGAGAAAAGGCCCGGGTGGCTGCAGCATAGTGAAGGGAAAGGGTAGGATGTCAGGCTATGAGAAAGGCAGGGGTCAGCCTGATGCCAGGCCTCGTGCGCTGTTTGAAGGACCTCAGATTTTATCCTGACACCGATGGGCAGCCGTCAGAGAGGTTCGAAGCCTTGAGTGACAGGATTAGGATTTTCCTGTGAAGCGGTCACTTTGCTGTGAGAAGGAGGGAGTGGATTTGACACCAGAGCTCTGTTGAGAGGCTGTTGCAGACTCTGCGGCGTGAGCTGATGGTGGCTCAGACCAGGCAGTGGGGAGACGAGCTGGAGGTGTGGGTGGAATCAGGACTTAGTGAGTGGCTGGAGATACAAGGTGAAGAATTACCTCCTTTTCCCGATGTGGAAACTGAGGCTCGGCGGGATTGAGTGACTTGCCCAGCCTCACCCAGCTGGCGAGTGGCCCTGCCCCAAATCCACACCTCCATCTGTGCCCTCGGGGTACACGGCATATGCACCCTGCAGGACACCTTTCACCTTTCCAGAAACCTCTGTCCTTCTCACCTCCCTCCGCCCCCAAATGAAAGCTCCCCGGGACAGGGAACATTCCAGCCAAGCTCTGTCTGTCCTGCCTGCCTCGGAGGAGACTAGAAAAAGCAATTCATCATCAGCCTCCATTGTAAAGTGATAAGGAATCTGCGGAGGTTTCCTTCCAGTTTGGGATTCTCGTTAAGTGATAACTCCATGGGTGGCTTTCCCCTCGGCCTCTGCCCGCCCCACTCACTATCTGACTTCCCCTCATTGTCTGTCTCCTTTCCAACGAGCCCAGCAGGCTGGTGCAATGAGATGTCAAAGGGCTAGGCAGGCCAGAGGGCTCCCTGTGTTTGGACCCAGCTGTCTCCAAACTATCTATCCCGATGGATGAGAAGGGGTTTTATCAATGCCACTCAATCACAGCCAGGACCCCGGGGCCTGGGAGAGCACTTGTCTGTCTTTCTTTCTCCCTCCCACTCAGGCAACCCCTCCCTACCCCATTAGAAACCCAAGGTGACCCAAATAAAGATTTTAGCAAAGCCATGTACAACATTGGGTATTCTAGAGGAAGTCAGAGGTGGGAAGGGAAGGGGAATTGGATATAGTAAAGGGTTTCGCAGGGGCATTTCAGTCCTGTGTGCTTTTTAGAGCCATTTTATATTGCTTTCTTCACTGGACCCTCACTGGGATCGTTGAGCAAGGGGAGATGCCCTCCATCCCCGTTTTGCAGTGAGTAAGCAGAGGACTCAGAGGTTAGGTTAGATTGTCAAGGTTATGTGGCTGGTGAGTGGCAGATCGGGGATGTACTCATCAAAAAAGTGTTGACTGAGCACTTACTTTGTACTGGGCACTGTGCTGGGCGCTTGGGATATAGAGAGGGCAAGATGGCAGAGGTCTCTGCTCTCAGGAAACTTGCATATCACTGGGGGAGACAGATAGATAGTAAGCAAGTAAATAAATGTAATGGCTTCAGATAATGGCTAAGTGAGACCTGAACTGGAGTCCTTTGATTCCCAATCAAGGATATTCCCACAATACCGTTCCAGTCCTTTCTACTTAAAACTAAGAGCTAAAATCCATCCATCCATCCATCCATCCATCCATCCATCCATCCATCCATCCATCCGTCGGTCCGTGTCCGTCTGTCCATCCACCCACCCATCTATCTATCCTGTTTTTTGAACAAGAGTATCACAAAAGCTGAAAGGCTAGTGCCATCTAGCAGAAAGATCACTGCTTGGTGAGTCAGAAGACCTGAATCATAGTTCCACCTCTGACTTGCTGAAGGTCACTCTGTGAAGCAGAGGCTGCTCACCATTCCACCTCCAGGGTCTCTGTCTGAATGAATTCAATCGCCAAGGGAAATGGCCCATTTGGGAATGGTGACAATATGTGCTCAATGGGATATGTGATTTGAAAGCAGCTCTGTGAGTGTTCCAGCTCTGGAATCCACCCAAATGCCTTGACGTATTGGAAGACCATGCCAGAGCTATCCGTCCAATCTTCCAAGGGGGAAAAGAGGTGAAATAACCCAGGTGATTTAGACAGCTAAGATTTAAACACTTCACGTGCAAGGAAGATAGACAGAAGCTAGACTGCACTTATTGTTACCTCAATTCCTACATGAAATGTTGGTGTGATCCTCATGTACAGTCAAGAACTGACGTTGGAATGGTCCCAGTGGTTCGTCCAAGGTCACATAGCCAGTGAGAGCCAGAGACATAACTCTGTGCCCTAAAATCTGTGTTCTGGATTCATCATTACAGCCACTTTTTCCAGAACCCATAGCATCCAGAAAATGCAAGGAACCAGGGTTTTTCCCAGTGCTATGCTGTGATTGGTGGTCAGAATCAGGAAGAGCTTTACTGCTCTCCGAGATATGCCGTTGGGTTCAGGACCACACATAATACACACATCTCTGAAACTGAGCTGTGGCCTCATCTCACCAAGCGCTTGACACGTGACTATGGCCCCTTCCCCAACTGTGGGAGGTAAACAGTACTTGGCTGGGAGAGAAGTCTTTGCTGTTGATCAGTTAGCGGGCTCCCCATGAAAAGAAACCGAACCATAACCAAAATCAATGCAGAGATTACATCCAAAGCATTTATCACAACCTGAAATTTGGATGCTTGCGTTGGAATTTCTTTACAATGTGGTGAGGTTCGAGAGGAATTTGAGAATGCTCAGGACCTGCTTTCATCAATGAGCCAGCATCTAGCTTCTCTTAGGACTCTGCATCAGATCTTCGGGGTATTAAAGACTGGAATGTGTAATTTTACGATTTTCCAAAATGGGCTCCAGCCCTTTTCATATTATTCTTCCTTTTTTACTTGTAACAAATCTGGAAAGGGATCAGAAACTCGGGAATGGTTAGTTTGCCTTATTTTTTTTTTTTTTCTCTTGCCAAGGGTACCCTGCAGCTGTACTTTCTCTTATTGAAAAGGGGAACGCCCTGGTTAAATGGAAAACCCGAAGGTTCCGATTCCAGCGACAATGGAAAGATTCAGATTTATGGATCTGGGGGTGGAAGGAAGAATGGAGGGGAGGAACCAAGGGAGGAAGTGACGAGGACAAAAATAGTTGAGTGTAGCAATGTCTTCAAGACGCTAACGGAACGGTCAGTGGAAAGGTGAACTATGTGGTCACTGGCTCTTCTGGATGTCTTCAAACATCTGGCATGACGTAGACAGAACACCTGGAAGAGTGACTGCATTTTTCACTTTTTTTTTTTTTTTTTTGGACAAATGTTTGGGCATCCTATGGGTCCCAGATGTGTCCCAGAAAGAGTCTAGCTGGAAATAAATTTGCTCCCTGTTCGCTGGGTAAAACTTTAGCATAGATGTGTTTTGTTTGGGAGATTTTTGACTTCCCCTGTGGGTGTCACTCAGAGAATGATACAAATGGAGGTGTTGGGTGGAACCCACACTCAGGCTACCCTACCTCTGCTGGGGAGCTGTTTTATAATCCAGTCCAAAGTCAAAGGGTTTCCTGTGAGGGAAATGACTACCTTGGAGCTTTATATTTGAGGACCACCTCCAAAGTACAGAGGGTCAGCATCCACACTCACTGCTTGGGGTAGGATGGAGAGGGGCCAAGGCCGTGCGCTGTCAACAGCAGGACCGTGACAACCTGTCCACCACTCCGTGGCCAGCACCCGGCACAGGACCTGGCACTTGGTAGGGTCTCATACATATCTGTTGGGTGCCTGGGTGAGTGGCATTGCATGATAGGTGTCTAGAGAGCTGGCAGCAAGCTGTGGCAGGCAGAGCCAGTCAGACCTAGCTTTGATGTCAGCCTCTGCTCCTTCCCAGTTGTGAGACCTTGGGTAGGTCACTTTCCTGAGCCTCCATTTCTGCCTCTGTGAGCCAGGAGTGAGAGGAGCCACCTTGAGGAATTATTATGAGATTAGAGTAAGGTCGCTTAAGAGGTCCTCAATAAATAATAGCTATTATTTCCTCCATCACTGAGTCCCACACCCTCCGCTCACAGCGTCAACCATCATGGTGAGTGGCGGGAATGTCCCAGTGTTTCATTTTCCTTCACACCCCCTAAAGACAGACAGATTTCTGAACATGTATTGATTAGAAAGAGATTGGAAGGTGAGGAAAGAAAATCTCCAGTTTGGGGGTGGAATTCTAGCTAAGCAATGAATCTGAGTTGTGGTTTACACCTTGGGTAGGGATGGCCAAGTTTTGCTTCCCCTGAAGGATATACCTGGAGGTGTGTTATTCCAGATGGGTCTGCTGTGAGACTGCCTGGTGGTGGTATCTTTGCTCAAGAGCTGCCGTTAATGATGTCACGTCAGGAGATTTACACGCTCGATCTTATTTAATTCTTAGCTGTCCAGTGGAAGAAGAATTACTAATTCCGATTCAGAGATAATGAAAGTAAGTCTCTGCTCAGGTAGAAGCTAATGTCGCACAGATAGTAAGTCAAAGAGCCATATTCAAACCCAGATGTGTCTAGACTTCTTAATCTGGATTTTAGGGAGTGCTTGGATTTTAGGGAAGTTGTGTGCACGTACAAGTCTCCCAACTTTGTGTTTCAGTGTATTTTTCTAGGGGAGAGCCCAGCACTGTTGTTAGTTCCCAAAGGGGTCAGCGACCCCAAAGTGGTTAAGCATGACCCCCTTTCGGGGACAGAACTGTGTCCACTGCCCTACACTGGAACTAAGGGAGTGGCCTGCCCAGTAGAACAACAGTGACGCATTCATTTGTACTGACTCAGATGTTAACTAGGCACTTGCTTGCGTAATCAGGAAAGGATTTGAGGATTCATTCGAGCTCCCGTCTGTTTGTCCATCCATCCTTCCATCCATTGCACAAATCTTTATTGCGTGTCCTCTTTAGACACGTCCGTGTCTCCTTTGTAAAATGGGATAATACTAGAACCCGTAGGGTTGTTGTGAAAAGTAAATGGGTTATCTCGTGGAGAGTACTTGGAACAGTGCCAGCGAGAGTAAACACTCTGTATTGTGTTTATTGTTATGTTGGTCCTATCATTAATTTTGTTCCTAGGGATGAGCTAGGTTCTGGGAATGTAGTGATGGAGAATACGGACAATGTCCTGCCTTTGTGGACTTTATATGCCCGGGAGGAGGAAAGACAATAACAAAGATTCTTCTTTATTGAGTGTTTCCTTCTACCGAGCTCTGGACTAATATACAGTCTCCCTTTTCATTCTCAATAATTCCCTTTATAGAAAAATGCTATTATTACCCTTTCCATTTTGCAGATAAACTGAGCTCAGAAAGGTCAAACTGTTTGCTTAAAACTCCATAGCCCCAAGGTCTTTTTTAAAAAAAAATTTTTTTTAACTTTAAATTTAATTTTATTTTATTGGGGAATATTGGGGAGCAGTGTGTTTTTTCCAGGACCCATCAGCTTCATGTCAAGTCGTTTTCAATCTAGTTGTAGGGGGCGCAGCTCAGCTCCAGGTTAAGTTATTGTTTACAATCTAGCTGTGGAGGGCGCAGCTCACTGGCCCATGTGGGAATTGAACCGGCAACTTTGGTGTTACGAGCAGTGTGCTCTAACCACTGAGCCGACCAGCTGTCCTAGCCCCAAGGTCTTAACGGTGACAGTCCACCTCTTTGTATCAGAATGGAAGTTGGCGCTAATCATCTAGCCTTGAGCCTCAGGCCTTTAGCCACATGGCCGTCGCTGCCTTTAGTTGTGGGGTGGCTGGTCTTGGCCTCATTGGTCTCTATCCTCCTGTCTCAGCAGATGAAGAATGTTCCACTGCAGACCATCCCTATAAGAAGCCCTACATGGAGACATCGCCTAGTGAAGAGGACCCCTTTTATCGCTCCGGCTATCCTCAGCAGCAGGGCCTGAGCGCCTCCTACAGGACAGAGTCAGCCCAGCGGCAGGCCTGCATGTATGCCAGCTCTGCGCCGCCCAGCGAGCCGGTGCCCAGCCTGGAGGACATCAGCTGCAACACGTGGCCCAGCATGCCTTCCTACAGCAGCTGCACGGTCACCACCGTGCAGCCCATGGACAGGCTACCCTACCAGCACTTCTCTGCTCATTTCACCTCGGGGCCTCTGGTCCCCCGGCTGGCTGGCATTGCCAACCATGGCTCCCCACAGCTCGGAGAGGGAATGTTCCAGCACCAGACCTCCGTGGCCCACCAGCCTGTGGTCAGGCAGTGTGGGCCTCAGACTGGCCTGCAGTCCCCTGGCGGCCTCCAACCATCTGAGTTCCTCTACTCTCATGGCGTACCACGGACCCTGTCCCCACACCAGTACCACTCCGTGCATGGGGTTGGCATGGTGCCAGAGTGGAGTGAGAATAGCTAAAGCAAGGCCTTCTTCCTAACAGACATTCGCTAGAGAGAGGAGGAGTGAGAGAGCGGGAGAGAGGGAGAGAGACGGCAGCAGAGAGAACCCCACGGACAAGATTCTTCACTTCACCCAATGTTCACGTCTGCACTCGAGACCCCCTAGACACTGATCTAATCAGTAGCTTGAAACCACAATTCAAAAAATGTGACTTTGTTGTTTCTTCTCAAAACTTAAAAAACAAACAAAAAAAAGATAAGTCCCATCCCCACACGACCACCACATTCCTCAGCCGGCCACGTTCACACCACCTCCAGATGTCCTCCCTGATTCCTTCTTTTGGTCTCCAGAAAGTCTGGCCTCATCGAGTGTTTTATCCTAATACGGAGTCTTTTCCTGTCTTGGTGTTAATGTTGACATTGTTATATAATAAATAATAATATATTTTTTTCTTTCAAGTTTCTTAACGGGACCCAGTCCCTTATTTTGGGGGTGGTCTGAGGCAAGTACGTTTCAAAGTACATATGTGTGGGGTTCCCTTCATATATACCACCCCTAAAACCTAAATTCGCCACCTTCCCCTTGACTAAGAAATTACCTACCTCTGCCATGTGATGTTTCTGAAAAGGTTCCCTACGTCCCAGCTTTTCTCCAATTGTGTCCTGTCTTCCTCATCATCACGGAGCCCCGCGTTGCCTTCTAGTGGAGTCAGGATAACGTTGGACTCCATCTGGCATCATATCTTACTCAGCCCTCCTGTCTTCCCAGCTCTGGGTCTTTCCAGCCATCTGTCGCTAAAACGTGGCCTATAGCTTCCTGGCCGGAAAGCTTGCTTTGAAAAACTTAAAAAGCCCTGGTTTACATGCGGGCCGAACTGTGATAAGCAAGGAGCAAGCTCTGTGCTGACAAGAGTTGTGAAAAAGCCAAAATAAATATTCGTCCTGATAAAAAACAAAGCCAGCCCCCAGCCTCCAAACCTCTGTTGCTGACGACCCAACTGGATGCAAAACAAAATCCACAATTCCTAAAGAAGAGGCAAGACTTGCTGACCCATTCGTTCTCTCCAAAGAAATCGCCAAACGCCGACACGAAACTGTGGTTATGGAAAGCAGAAAACAGTATAAAAAAAGTGTGTAAGTAAAACGTTATTGCAGGGTTCTTCAGATGTAATATTTTACTGGTACTATTTATTTATAAATAGGAGTTCTAATTAAGTAATAACATGAAATGAAATCCAGCATGGGAGCTGGCCAAGAGCTTTTAATTTTATTGATACTCAAAACCAAGTTTGCGTTCTTTTTTTTTTTCTTTCGAATGTGCTTTGCTTTCTTGATGAAAAAAAAATTTTTTTTTTAACTGACCCTAATAAAGAGAACAGGGTAATATGCGAGGCTGAGTATGTCCAAGTCCGTGAGAGTGTGTGAGTATATGTTTCTATGTGAGTGTCTTCAAGCGATTATGTCTTTTTTATGTTGCTAAGGGGGGAGGGTGAGAATTCAGTACTCGTTTCGTATATTTGTGTGCCAATTAATGCCTAATAAATACCATGTGCTTAAAAAAGTACAAGGGACTTGAACACCCATTTTTTTTCCTGTTCTTTCTACTGACTGAAGAGAAGGGGAATTTCGTGGAGCAAATGAGCCCATGATGTCTGGCAGGTGAATTTTTCACGCCATCTGCTCTCTCCTGCTTGTTTTGAGGTATTTAGAATCCTTGCACTTGAGTGTGACAGAGCTGAATATATTTATTCACTGGCTTATATCCCTGGAACGGAGTTATTTGCTTTCATTGAATTTGTGTCAGCATTGGGGAGAAAAAAATCATCAGGAATTCCACCTGATCAAAAAATGGTATCAGTCACTCTATATGTAACATCCAATACTTGGTTTTCTGAAGAACCTCTTCCTTTGAATTAATTGCCGGAATCAAGTGTTTTAGAGATCCCAATGCAAACAACTTTATTGACCATCAATGGATATTTACTTAAAACCCACAAATTTAGGATTTGTGAGTTGGTCCTATATAATACATATGGGGCAGAACACAGAGGAGCAAATGGTGAGTAAATGAGTCCTGCTTAAAAAAAACCAAAAACTCAATTGTAAAGAACCATCAATATGTCACATCCCTTGAAATAGGAATAACTGGCGTGTTGATTACAAATTGTTCATTTAATCATATCTCCCTGGGATCTTTCCTAATCCAAGAATTCCCCGAGAAGTGTGAATTAATTATACAGAAATGACAATTTGGCTTTTTTTCCCAAGTACAATGGAAAAACTAGGTCAATGGCCTTTCTGTTCCCACAGAGAATTAATTAGTAAAGGTTCACTGGATAACTTCTGACTGTACTCTAAATAGATATTTTTTCTGACGGGTTAAAGAAAAAAAGGTTACTTTTGAACAAATTACCTTCCAAATGAATTGGCCAGTGATACAAGGTAGTCTTAGTCTTGCATAAGAACGTGACAAGAATACCGATTTAATGCCCCAGCAGGCAAACCATTGCCACCCTTAGAAAGTCATTACAAACTGGTTCACAACGAGTTTCATAAGTCATAGAAGAGATACTCTCATTCTGTAACAGATGCAAGTTGACCTCTTTGGGTCCCAAACAAGGGCGACAAAAGCAGACATGGTGATGGGGGAATGAGATGTTGGTCCAGGAATGTGCATTGATCCCCCCGTCTGCATTCCTTCATTTATTCAGCAAGCGTGTGTTCAGGTCCCACTTTACTCACTGAGGACCTACTGCTCGCACTCGGCTCTTTTCCAGTTATTCCCACAGCTGCAGAGGACAGACTGGATTTGTGAGCTGGTAGGCTGTTTTGTTCTTGGGAGAAGTGTGTTACAGTACCTTCCTGGCTTCCTGCTCCAACACTGAACACTTTAGAGTGGGACTCAGAGTTATGGGGCAGAAGGATCACCAGAACTTTCAGAGATTCAGATCATTAGTTTTCTTGAGCTCAGAGAGGTTGGCAACACGCCCCAACATCACACAGCTGCTGTGTGACAGAGCTCAGCACGCAGCCTACGCGTTCCAGCCTTTCTAAATTGAGATATTCTATCAGCTTCAAAGGGCTCTGGGAGGTTTAAGTGAGATCGTATCTGTGGCAATGCCCAGTAAAGTAACGAACACAGTAGATGTATATTTTAAAAATAATGATACTTCTTGCTAATGAGAAAATAGGAAATGTCATAAACCGCCCGTTGGAATGAATATAGATAAACCTTTCGGGAGGAGAGTTTGGCAAACTATATTCACAGCCTTAAACTAGTGCCAATCATTTAATCTGATAATTCCACTTTGGGGAATTGGTCCTAAGGAAATAATCAGGGATGTCCATAAGTATTTCTTTTCTGGGAAGTTCATCATGATTTTCTTAAATCATAAGAAACCGGAGACAGCCTTATTATCCAATAATATGGGGTTGGTTAAACGAATCAGTGTACGCTCATACAATGGCATACCATATGGATATTAAAAACACGCTTGTGAAAATGACTTGAAGATGATATTTAAGGTAAATTATGGGTAAAGAAGCCGGTTACAAGTAACATGGGCAACAGCTTCCCAGTTTTATCAAATGCACCTGCATTCTTCACGCTCAGGGAGCGGGGGAAAAACCCCAGTGAGGCTGTCCAACCCAAAAATAACCGTGGAGGGACTGTGAGTGTTTACCTGTGTGTGTGTCTGTCCCTGGGCAGTTCTCATTTCTTTTTTTGTTACGAAGATGAAGGATCTTTGTGACTAGCAATAGAATTAGTAAGATAAAGCCTAGTTCATTGTTTGGCCATCGATAAAATCGAGTTTGTGAGGACGATGGGGCACCCTGTTCTCTTTTGAGGACGAAGGGACGGCCATCCATTAAGGAGCAACACCGGTCTGGTCAGTGACAGACCTGGGTCCCTGTGCCAGTCGGCTGATGGCTGATCACGGGATGTTCTACCTCAGAAGCCGGGAGACGCCTGGATGCTTCTCTCTGTCTCCCATTTCTGGGACGGCTGCTTGCTTTCTTACTCCTCTTGAGGGGTTGGGCTATTGTCATGGGGTGAACTATTATTCTCTTGTGTCCACACACACACACACACACACACACACACACACACACACGCACACACACACACACGGAATAAGGCAGTTGTAAGAATCTCACCTTTGTTCTCTACCTGACCTGGCTTATAAAATTCACTTTGCCACTTACTGTTTCTGTGACCTTGGGCACATCACGTAACTGCTTTAACCCTCCATTTAATCATCTAGGAAATGAGGATCCTCACCCCAGAGAGTTAGTCTGTGAAGATTCAATGAGAGCGTGCGTCTCAAGTGCTGAGCACAGGTGCCTGGTGTAGAGGAAAGGCTCCTTGACTGTTAGCTGAGAAAAAGGTTAATTAGTGTTGGCGATTATTACTGTTACGACTGTTCCTGCCTTTCTTCTCCTCGTGGTCTTGTTGGGAAACCTGCCCCAGGGTCTTCTATTATTTTTATAATAGACTTAAGCTCATTGGGGGTTATGAAAACATCGCAACTATCATCATCATCACCTCCAACAATAACGAAAACACAGCCTTCCACGCACGCACCATCTCAACGATGATTTAAACAGCCGGCTCTGTAAGAGACAGCCTGGATCCTCTGTAACAGCCAAGAGGGGACAGAACTCTCTACATCCCGAAAGGCTGACAATCCAGCGTCCTTTCTGACCTCAGGATGCATTCCCAAATCTCTGTCAAAAGCAGCCACTCATGTTAAATCTACTGAATATATTAATTTTATAAACTTGGAACCTGTTCCTAGAACTGTGGGTGTTGGGGCTGGGAGACAGCCGGGAGTGCCCTTTTAATATTTTACCGATGTACCCCCTGCTATTGATATCAGTAGCGGAACTAGTAATAACAGCTTTCATTTATTGACCACATCCTATGTGCTGGTCTCTATACCAAGCAGGATATTACAGGACCCCATTACTGCGAGGTAGGGACCAATCTGATCCCCATGATACAAATGAGGAAGCATCTTGGCAGAGAGGTTAGGTGACATATCCAAGGTCACCCTGCTTGTGAGTGGCTCGGCTGCCATTGCATGCTGCCAGCTCCTGAATTAGCAGATGGGCAGATCTGTATCACCTCTGCCCTTTCCCATGGGCCCAGGAGAGGAGAGGGGGGAACAGGGGGAGACAGGCAGCTGGAGTGTGCTAGGGCAGTTTCTGTGCCTTCAGGTGGCGAGTCCTTGGAGCGTTCAACCTCCAGAAAAGTGTAGGAGGTTTTGTGACTTTGTGGCTGAAGGCTGATGGCCTCAAAAGGGCAAGTCCTTTTGGCTTCCTGGTCATGAATGCCCAGCTAACCCTCTAGCATGGGAGCAAGTTCTTCAGATCGCAAGCCTCAGTCTCCACCTCTGTAAAGTGGGGATAATCAGATCTGCCTCGCAAGCCTAGACTAGGGATTAAAGGAGAGAGTTCACAGTATACGCCCAGCAAGGCACCTGCATAGTTAATAAACAGAGGCTGAAGAACAGATCTAAGGGTGACGTGATCTTCTTAGAAGGCTTTGCTGTACCCAAGACCAGTGGGGAGAACCCCTTCTTTCCTTAACACTCATCACAGCTCAGCCTTCTTCGTTAACTGCAGGCCTTTCCTGGGACCAGGAGGCAGGAACGATCCAGTCTTGTCTGCTTATATTTTCATTTCGAAGGCGTTCATTAATTATGTCTGGAATCAATTCATAAAATGACTCAACTCAGGTGCTCATCAGAGGTCACGACTCGACGAGCAAGTCAAGGACACCCCTATTTCTTAAGGAGGGTTCTCTCTCCCGCATTGTGTGTAGTCTTGGTGGGCAGATGCTGTTTGCCCAGCGCTATCTCCCGGGCCCATTCTCCAGGTCACCTGCAGCTTTGGTGACCACACACACACACCAGCGACTTCCTGCTTCCAGTATCTGTGTCTCTCTGCTTGAAGTTCTTCTCTGGCCTCAGCTGTGTGCCTGGCTAGGGAATTAAGTAATGAGGGACAAATGTTGGTTTGTACATAACCCAGCTTCCTGTCCCCTTACTGGGACAATTTGGAGTATATTTTACACAGTCTCTCATAGGGGCTTCAGCAAGACAGTCCCAGTTGCTCACAGAGGTGACCTATCACTACCATACCTTTCACTGGCTTCTTTCCCTCTCTCATCTCATTTCCCACTCCCTCACCCGAATAAAACACTGCACCCCAATCCTTGTTTTAGGGTCTGCTGTGAGGAAAACCTAAGCTAAGAGAGTAAAGTTGTTAATCCATGAGTTTCCCCCCCTTAGAGAAGAGGGTGGGAATGCTTGACACAGGAAAGGCTTATTCTCTCCCTCTCTCCCTCCATCTCCAGCTCCAGCTCCAGCTCCAGCTCCAGCTCCATCTCTTCTCTATTTCTTCTGTTTCTCCCTCTCTCCCTCCATCTCCAGCTCCATCTCTTCTCTATCTCTTCTGTCTCTCCCTCCATCTCCACCTCCAGCTCCATCTCTTCTCTATCTCTTCTGTCTCTCCCTCCATCTCCAGTTCCAGCTGCAGCTCCATCTCTTCTCTATCTCTTCTGTCTCTCCCTCCATCTCTAGCTCCAGCTCCAGCTCCATCTCTTCTCTATCTCTTCTGTCTCTCCCTCCATCTCCATCTCCAGCTCCATCTCTTCTCTATCTCTTCTGTCTCTCCCTCCATCTCCATCTCCAGCTCCATCTCTTCTCTATCTCTTCTGTCTCTCCCTCCATCTCCACCTCCAGCTCCAGCTCCATCTCTTCTCCATCTCTTCTGTCTCTCCCCCAGAGGGAGAATCTTGAGTGGAGAAATAAACAGACTGAAACTGATGGTGCTCATCCATCTAATCTCTAACAAAATTCATTTTCAGTTCTTTCCATCTAGCTCCCCAAGATTGTCCCTTTATTATACTCATGGCTCTCCAGTCTGCCCTTCACCTCTGTGACTTCCCTTTCAAAGCTGCCATCCACAGTTGTATAGGATGCAACCCTCAAAGCACAACAGACACAATGGTAGTCTATCTGAATGTTGCCTCTGGGAGTTGTGCAGTGCACAGCATGTCCAACTGTTCATGGCAGCCCTGTACCACTGATACCTTTCATTCTTTTCTTTAAAAGAGCTGATAAAAACCTTAATATGGAAATAACTCAGATCTTCTGTTCTAGTTGTCTGCCTTCAGATAAGTGCCTTTCTAAACCATGGACACGAGGTAGTTGTAGTAGAGTTCGAATCCTGTTGGACCACCATTCAGGCATCCTTCGGGGTAAAGTCTGTCCCTGAAACGGGAGAAAAAAACCAGCTATCACACGAGGAACTTGAGGCAGAAGATTTGACTTTGCTTTCTCAATACCGAGGGTATAAAGGAGTTGAGCCTTATTTTCAAGGAACTTTTATACACTTGAAATAACTTAGCCAGAAGCCCAGCCATTGCCAGTAGTCTTTTCCAACTATGTTACCTGCCTCCTTTTCCTGGAGAAAAATACAGTTGAAGGGAAAGAAGGGGTGGGGAGGGAGAGAGAGAGAGAGAGAGAGAGAGAGCTAAGAAAAGCTTTTACATTGCTCTAATTTCTGAAACATAAAAGCCATTCTTTTAGAGTAAATCCATTTTTTCCCTGTGGCATTAAGGATAGAGAAATTCCTAGGAAAATAATTTGTCAAGTCCCGACTGATCAAAGATACATATGAAAGGACCCCACTTTTTTTCTTCCCAGGGAGAAAACCAGCCCCAGAATAAATCGGCGATTCATTTACTGACTGTCAGATAAAGTAGCACAATCCCCATCACAGCTTTAACTGGGACGGGACCAGAAGGAAGCAATTCTGTGCCCACCGAGTGTACAAGCTGGGGGTATGTTAGTGATTAGAGGGATCCTGGCCTGGGGGAGGCCGAGAGATATGACTCAGATTCGCAAATGCACCATAAATCTCCCTTTTATTCAAAATGTGTGTTTTATAGTCGTTTCCTGGCCAATTGCTGCCTTGAATAAATATATAACATATCTGGACTTAGCTTTTAGGCCCAGAGCTGGGGTTTGTCTGGAGGGCCAAATATTCTTGCTATTTCCAAGAGCTAGCAAAGAGCAAATAATGCAACTCTTCTTTCTCCCTGCCTCATCCGCCACATTCTACATCAAAAATAAAAACAGAGGTGGGTGCTAATCAGGCCAAGAAAAAACACCACCCACCCCTGGTCAGCTGAGCTAATTTCTTACATTCTTCAAACAGGCTGCCATTCCGCTGTCACCCTGACACCCCTCAACCAGGCACGCACCACGTAGTTGCAACTTCTGAAGGTCATTGACGGCATTTGGTTAGATCCACTGACTCAGATGTTTCGCTGAAAACCTTGGTTTGGAAGATCAAGGGTTTCCAAAATAATGTTTTTAGGAGATTTCCGTTTGTTCTTGAAACACTAGCCCCCAATCCCTTCCATCCCATTGTATTAAGGCTGCCACCTCCAGAGGTGGGAATGGGAGAAGACCAATGACTTTTTACACTCTTTTCTACCCCTTTACCAATTGAGTTTGAAGTTCAAGACCCAGCGTGCTTTTATAGCTCTGTTTATTGAGAGCTGATTATACGCTAAGCATTTTATATATGGAGGGTGCCAAAAAAATGTATACACATTTTAAGAAAGAAAAAAACTGTATTAAAATTGTAATATTCAATATATACCAATAATAAAAGATGAATACGAGTCATGTGTATACATTTTTGGGGGGCACCCCTGGTATTACCATGCATAGGCCCCAAACTTGTCTTTGAGCTTTTCAGAAATCGATGCAAAAATGGAGACCTACTCAGTGACAAGATTCCCAGTACAGCGCTGTGAGGTGTTCAGGAACCATTTTTATCCCTGTTTTACAGGTGAGCAAGTGGAGGCTCAGAGGGGTAGTCACTCCTCCAGGGTTTCAATATTGCAACAGACAAACCCTTTCACTTCTTCCATTCGCGATGCTGGGTTCTTGCAGTGTGTCCGACTACAAAGCCAAATGCCACGATCCCCGCCCTTCAATAAATCCCAGTCCCATGTATCATTAAATGTCTTATGTCGGGATTCCTGAGAGTTAGCGCAGAGCCCGGCAGGAAGTGGGTGCTCGGAGACTTTTTGTCAAATTCCCGAATTCCTGACAGGCTGGCTGATCTAAGCTGGAGAGAATGTTGATTTGATATATATGCCGACGTCCGTGAATACTCTCATGATCAGAGGAGATACCTGGGGACAGGAGAGTGCTCCATCTGGTACAGGCTTCAGGTTACAACGTCAAGTCAGGGTCTTGGTGTGGAGTGAAGATGATGAGAATGGAGACACGTGGGGTGACTCTACCTGTGGCAGAGCTGAATCAGGCTGCCTGCAATGGAACGCCACCTCTGCCACCTCTCTGCTAGGCCAAATCTAGGACACTTCTTCCACCTCCTGTACTCTGGTTTCTCCACCTATAAGATACTGACAAGAGGATTGTTTGTGAATTAAACCAATGAAGGCATAAGGAAAGATCTGTTTGCACAGCACCCAGCATGTAACAAACCCTCAGAAGACAACAATGACTACAGATGTTGTCTGTCTCCTGCCCATTTCCATAAAGACTCTTTGGCTGCAAAAATACATGCAACCCACAGACAACAACTCATAAAACAATAAAGCCAAGAGTGATTAGCACATATCAGTGAATTCCATTTGGTCTTGGGTGGCAGATGGTTTTTCCCAAAGTGTCCACAGCAATATTTTTGTCCTGTGTTGTCTTCCAGAACCGTCATCCTTCTCCAATCAAGAGGTGGAGTGTGATTCTGCCCCTTGATTACAGGCTGGACTTCGTGGCTTACTTCTGGCAAATAGAGTGGGTGCAGGGGTGGTGAGACTCCCCAGAACTCAGCACTGAGCTAAAACAGGCCAGGCTCAGGGTAGGGGACAGGTGGTGACCTGCTCAGTAGGAAAACCTCCCAAGGCTAGGTCATAAGAGGTGACACCACTTCCGCCTCACCTGTCCCTGAATTTTGATACGCGCTCTTGAAATGCAGCTGCCATGCTGTGAGGGAGCACAAACGAGCCCATGGGGAGAGCCCACTTGGACAGGAGCTGAAGCCCCCAGCGTAAAGCCAGCATTCACCCCTAGACGTCAAGTCATTCAGACTTCAAGTCATTCTGTCCCCAGCTCTTGATATCATGGTACAGCGATGGAGTGGCCCTGCCACACCCTCTCCGAATCACTGACCCCCAGGATCCAGAAGCATAAGAAAAAATTGGTTTACATCACGGAGTTGTAGGATGTTTTGATTCTTGGCCTTCAGAACTGGAACATCCTGTGTAGTTCATAGAAGTATATTTGGCTCTGAGCTTCCTCGCTGCCAAAACAAGGAGAGAATTATAGTCAGTTACAAGGGCCCAAAGAGTTCGCAAAAGACAAACAAACGGGGATGTTTTTGCTAAAAGCCAGGAGGGGAATTTTCCCTTGGGTTCTTGTAAAGACGATGTCGCGTTATGTACTTTTTTGGGTGACATTCTTGAGGAGACCACCGTGTTAAGCCCAGCAACAAATCTGATAGGACTGTTTCCCCTGGTCTCCCTTGATATGTTACCAAACTTCAAATCACCATTGGGCAAAATCAAGTGGTCCAGAAGCTAAAATGATGAAATCTGGTTATCAAGGTCTCTATAGGTCTGGTTTAATCTAGGGGGATATTTTATGGACATCAGTGAGCGATTGAGTCCAGGCTTTTCTCACCAGCACCCAGAGCAGATCCTGGCACAGAGGCCATGCTCTAAAAGTATTTGTTGGATGAGTAAAGAATAAATGTCCATACAATCTTTCGTTGTAAAGAATAAACGTCAGACAATCTTTTGTTGACATGATTTCTCATAACAGAGGAGGGCAAGAAATACTCTGGTTAAAGGGGTAAGAAGTCAGCTTTCAAATTCAGAGAAATGAAGGTTCAAATCCCATCCATCCCTCTAATGAGCTGTGTGATCCTAGAGGAGTGACTTAACTTCTCTGGGTCTGGTTTCCTGATCTCTGAGCACCGATCCCATAGTATTGTAAGAGCCACGCGAGTTGTTCAAGGATCATGGGGCAGAGCTGAAGTTGGTTTGAGCAGCTACAGAAGGCCTTTCCCTTTTGCCCACTCTCTCTTTCCCGGGTTTCACACTCTCCCCTGGCCACTTGAGAACAAGTTTCGGTTTCAAGTGGTTCCCCTGGGAACAGGGCCCCAGGTAGGGAGCCAGGGCAGGTCCATCTCGCCAGCACTCAGGATTGATCTAAAAACAGGCCAGGCCCCCCCCCTTTCCCTCCCCTTCGGTTGGGGGATGGAGGTGACCTCCTTAATCTGCAAACCCTGTCCCTGCTGTCTGGGGAAGCGGGCCAGCCAGGGTGCCCTGTCCAAAATGTCTCACTTCCTCCCCTCCCCCAGCATCCCCATGTCAGGCCTTCTCCTCTTGAGGAGGGAACTGTTAGTACTTTAGACAACAGGCCGATAGTGTCAAAGAGATGGATGGGACAGGCAGCTTATCTTGCTTAAAGAGACATGACCGGCTGGGCCTGTTGCTTCTCCCCCTCCTCTTCCTTCCCAGCCTGTGAATTTAATTTTCTTTCAGACACACACACACACACACACACATACACACACACACACGCACGATGCATGTATACAGACCCCGGGAAGCCTCTATTTCTCAGGAAAGCTTACCTTGTCATCCTCCCTTTTGTCCATTAGTCTTCGCACTTATAAAACTCAGAGAGCAACCAGGACATGAGATTGTGGCCTAAAAGATGCTGACAGTAGATTCTGGAAATTTGAGGTGGGGCCAGGATGAGGAAAGTATCCTCTCCTCCCCTCAGCAGAATTACCTAAAAAAGAAAAGGAAACGGGAAGAAATAAAGCAAAAAGAAGGGGTGCCTCCTTGTGCTTATTCGATAGCCCCTTGTACTCCAGACCTCACATTCTAGATTCTAGACTTGTACTCCAAAGCATGATAGTATTTCTGGGCTTTGGGGCTGCTGGAAGCAGTTTGAGAGTGGAGGTGCTCAGGGTTCTAGCCCACATGCTAAATCCAGACTCGCAGGGCATAGAACATCTGCCCGCAGGGTCGTCCTAGAAACTGAGACATTGTGAATTACTGCAGGCACTTTGGAGCACTGTCGATTCCAAGAAAAAGGCCCATGCAATCCGGCCACTTTCCTTCTGGGTTCCTACTCCAGAGCAGGGTCGATTTTGCTCCCCAGGGGATAGTTAGCAATGTCTGGAGACATTTTTGATTGTCGTGGTGTGGGTGGTGTGTGTGTGTGTTTTACTCCTGACATCTAGTGAGAGGCTGCGCAACATCCTACAGAGCTCACGAAAGCCCCCACTACAAAGAATTGTCCAGGCCCACTGTTATACTGTTGGTATAACGGTGCCAAGGTAGAGATACCCTGGCCTAGAAAAATACCAGCACAGATGTACAAGGAAGAGGGGTCACAGTGAAGCCCAGAAGACTTTTTTTTTTCCAGCAAAGACTTGGAAATAGCTTAAATACGCAGCCATAGGGGACTGGGTACATAAATAAGTCTTGACCCTGGCTGCAAGTTAAAAATCACTGGGAATTAGACCATTCTGATACTTAGGCCCTGACCGCAGGACTCTCACTCAGTTTGTCTGAGGAGGGGCCCAGACATCCATATTTTATAAAGGACCACCCCCTAATACACCTCGATGGTTTAATATACTGCCCGAGATGAATAACTGGGACCTGGCTCCCTTCAGGAATACTATGCAGTAGTGAAAAAGAATGAGGTTGATTTGTATGTACCTGGAAGGCAAGATTCCCACACATTGTTGAATGAAAGAAGCCAGCTGCAGAAGCATATGTTCAAGGGGGGGGGCCCTTCAGAAGAAAACAAAACAAAGCAACCCACCCCATCGGAAAAGTCTATATGAGCATACCAATAATATATCCACATGAAAAACAAGACAACCTATTGTGTGAGGTCCAGAGGAGGCCAAACATACACTGGGTTCTGGAAAGAGACATAACACCCTAAATGCCGTCAATGGTTACTTCCTGGGAGATGTCGAGGGGAACAAAGTGGAGGTGGGGTCCCTATGGCCTTATCTGTCAGGTTAATTTTTTTACGCAAGGAGAATGTATTCATGATTGCAGAAGTAAGACTCAATTACAATGGGAAAACAGGAGGAGATTGCGAATATGGTCCCTTAAGTCTGTCAAAATCCAGTGAGGTGGGATATTGCAGGGGCCCCAGACCTCTCTCAGCTGAGGCCTGGTTTTATTTATGTTTTTAATATCTGGAGGCAGCAACTTCTCGCTCGCTGTCTCCCCACACCCCTAGCTTTTCGGCTGCCCCAAGCCTCCACCTCTGCCGAGGCAATGGACAGTTGATTGGAGCAGAGGCTGACAGCTACTCGTTTTATTAATAAGTGTCATGTCCAGGGAGCTTAAATTGCCATATTTCTCTCTCTCTTTCTGCCAGGAAGAGTCCTGTCAGTGATCAAAGCTGTTCTGTGTCTCTGGGCAGGGTAGGGGAGAAGGCGGGGGAGGAGCGGGGAGGCTGTCCCACGACAAGTCACTGAGGAGTCCCACCTGGATTCAAGAAGGGAGAGGGGAAAGGCTTGAGGCAGGTAGCAAGGCTGGGAGTCGAGGTGGCTCAGGCAGGCGGCAGGGGCAGGGGGCCTCTTTAGGGAGTCGTTCCCTCCTTCACCCCATTTATTGTACGTCAACTAAGTGCCAGGTCCTATGCCAAGCGATGAAGGCAAGACATATAATTATCTCCGCTTCCAGTGAGACAAACCTTGATTTCTTTATGCAACAAGTATTTGTTGTGCACCTACTCTGTGCCAGCATTTGCTAGGTACTTGGAATGTGGAGCTAACAATAATAATAACACGTATGATTATTAGCAGTGTATTGGATACTTAAGACATACCAGGTAAGGCACTGTGCTAAGCTTTTAATACACATTAACTCACTTAATTACTAAAACAACCTTATGGGGTAGATTTTATTCTTAACCTTATACACAGGAAGAAATTGAGGCACAGAGAGGTTAAGAAACTTGCTCGAGGTCACACAGCGGGCATGTGGAATCGCTCAGATTTAAACCTATGCAGCTAGCTTAGCTCTAAGGCTTCTCCTTTTACTCACTCTGTTATGCTTTTGGTAAGAAATGTGGACACCATGCTGGCCCCTCTTGTAGCTAAAAGGCAAGTGTGGGTGTTTTGGGAAGTGGGGAAGGTAGACTCCGACTAAGCACCTGTAAATTAGGTTGATTTATGTTGTAGTCTGGGGACACAGTGATGGCTGCTCAGAGGAAGTGTTCTTTAAGTTGCAATTTGAAAGGCAAGTGGAAGTTAAGTAACAAAAGCAGGGGGACCACAGTTCTCTAGGCAGAGGACACAGAATGTGCAAAGGTCCGGAGGTGGGTTCTGAGCTTAGTCAATTCTTGGAACAGGAAGAAAAGTCAATATGGCTAGAGCACAGGAGACCTGGGGGCAGCGGGGGCGAGGCCAGAGGGATTGGCACGGGCCAGGCCTCAGGGGGCCTTGGAGACTGGGGTAAGGAATTTGGGCTTTACTCTTCAGAGCACGGAAAACCCAAGGCAGGGTTTTCAGTAAGGGAGCTCACTCTGGCTGCAGTGAGGTGGGGGGATCGGGGATTTTAGTGCCGTAAGTGCAAAGGTGGGGACTCTTAACCCAGCCAGGAAGCGTGAGAGGTCAGCATCTCCTTCCTCTTCATGCTCATTCCCTTCTAATCGATACTCCTGACTCCGCCCCTGCCACACCCCCCACCACAGCTCAAATAATCCACACCGACTCAGCACTCAGTTTTTGCCCTGTTTTCTGGTATCAGTGTCCATACGTAGCCTCCAATTGTTTCATGCACGGTGGCCTTGTCTCTCTGAGTAGATCGGGGTACAGATGACGGGATACCCACGTTTGAGGCCTTTCAAGCAGATACTGTCAGTTTCTTCCCGTTTTCTTTTACCCTGATCAAGGCAGCAATAGGCCCAGGGCAATGTCATGCCTTTTTTCAGTCAAGTACTTGCTTTCCCAGCTTCTCTTGTAGCAAGAAGGAGCCATGTGGTTTAGTTCTGGCCGAAGAATCATGGAGGGAATCTGTTGGGGAGTTTCTAGGGAAACTTTTCCTTTTTTTAAAAAAGGAAACACCTTACGGTTGGCCCTTTCCTCCCTGATTTGGATACTGGAGTAAAGTGTGATATTTGGTGCTCTGGCAGCTATCATGTGACCATGAGACAACGAGGATGAACTTGGAAGCCAACATGTTAAATATGGTGAAGAGAAAAGATTGAAAGTCTGACTCTTTGATGAAATTGTTGAGGAGCTCTGGCAATGTTCACCTTCAGATTTCTTGTTACGTGACATTGTAAAATACAGTATATTTTCATATTGTTATGATGTATTTGTCTGTTACTTGCAGCTGAACATATCCTGAATGACCAGGCATGACAGGGAGAATGGGAGGCTTAGAGACTACCTCGTTCAATTCTCGTCTTGGACAGAGGAGAAAACTAAGGCTCAGAGAGGGGCAGGGGCTAGTACAAGGGCGCACAGCAAAGCAATGGCAGAGCTGATGGCAGGAACTTCTGCCTCCCTGGTCTAAATGGGAACGGAGGCCATCCCAGCCTGGCAGTCTTGCTTGTGATTCTGTGGGAACATCTCAGTGGATGACAGGAACATTCGGGAAATGTACATTCGCACTCCATTTTCCATTTCCAGCGACATCAGGTACATTAGGGAAGAAGCCAGAGGGATCTTAGGTTTCTTGTTGCCATGGACATTGAGGAAATAAAAAGTCCTTAAAAAAAACCATGCATATTAACTTAGGCCGATGGGCCAGGGTTTAAGACACATCACACCTTGGTGTAAAGACATGAGGCAGCAAGGAAGGAAATACTGTCATCATTCATCCAGCGTTCCACCCACCCTCCTGTCTGCCCACCCATCCATCCATCCATCATCCATTATCCATCCATCCATCCAATCATTCATTCAAAAACTATTTACCAAGTGTCATTTTGTGCCAGGCTCTGTGCTGGACCCTAGAAGTAAATGATGAGTGGGACACTATCGTACCTGCTGTGGTCACCATTGATTGTGTGTTGCTTGTACACTCAGCTCATCTGTGTTAGTGCAGATCCTTTGAGAACTAGATGAGACAGGACCTGCAGGACATTTGCTGAGGGCATCCATCTCAGTAGGAGGGCAAACAGGGAGGGAGTCCGAGGAGGCGAGGAGAGCCATTAGTCTCAAGCATGTCTGTCCCTGTGACGGAGAGGGGAACGGAAGGAAGGAAGTTTGGGCAGGAAGAGTCTCAGATTGCAGTTCTAAGGACAGTTCAGCAAGGCCGGTGGGCAGTCCTTGAGCCAAAGTCATCCATCCAAGAATCCCGCGTCTCCCAGGAACACACCTGCCTTAGTGTCCCTGCTGTGCTCAGTCCTTGGCTGGAAGCAGCTCAAGGTAAGTGTGGTCTTGGTGCAAACCTGGGGATGGGTTTCAGAGTGTTGGTCAGTTGCTCCCTCTATAGGTGAGGGTCTGCGAGGGACATTTTCCTAATTGCCACAGCTCCATGTCATTCAATTCTCCAAACTACCCTATGAACTAGCAAATTACATTGATTTGGTTGAATGCAGAAAGCTGTCCTAAAGAAAGCGTATTATGTCCCATAGTAGTTTCAAGGCAGGACAGCACTAGGGCTGGTGCATTTCACAACAATCCAGTCAAATATCCAGCCTTCTTCTGTCTTCTTGCTCTACAGTCCTGAGCCTTCTGATTAGTTCTCCGCATGGATGGGTGTCAGCTGCCTTCAGCAGCTGCAGTTCCTACAATAAGATCTAACCATGTCCAGGGAAGAGGAGAGGCTGTCCTCCTGTGTCTATGATACACACTTTCTCAAATCCCACTGGTCAGAATTATCTCAGGGGTAGTCTCTTCCTAAAAGGATCACCAGCAAGAAAAATGGGATTTTCATAATAGGTTTAGTCTAAGTAGGATTCAACTCAGAGACTGGGGCCAGCCTATCCAGAAACAGGGTCACTTGAGGATGATTTGGCCAACGGTTCAGGGTTTTGTCAGCAACATGGAAAAGGGAACACGTGAGTAGTGGATAGATGTCACAGGCTGGGTTCTCTGAGAAGCAGACCCTGAGATGCAGTTTAGCATTCGAGAGATTTATTAGGAGGTACTCTTGGGATTAGCAATTGTGGAAGAGGAGGGCAGGAAGCAGATGGGCAGAAGGAGGAGAGGGACTGTAATGCAGTCTTAAAGAAGGTTTTAGCGGATCCCACAGAGATCCTTATGTTAATTACAAACTGAGCAGCTTAAAGTAGCACACATTTGAGTCCAGGTATAATTTCTCTTGTCCTCTGATTCAGGGTCTCTCACATAGCTGCAATCAAGGGGCTAGACCCGGCTGGGGTCTCATCTGAAGGCTCAGTTGGGGGAAGGACCTATTTGTAAGCCCACATGGGTGTTGGCAGAATTCAGTTTCTTGGAGGTCATAGAAGCGATGGCCTCAGTGTCTTGTTTTTTGCTGGCAGGAGACCTCCCTAACAAGGCCACTTGTGTCATTGAAGCCAGCCAGGGACAGAGAGTCTGCTAAGAAGACAGACGTTGCTA
The DNA here is from genome assembly GCF_004115265.2 of Rhinolophus ferrumequinum. Classification (NCBI taxonomy): domain Eukaryota; kingdom Metazoa; phylum Chordata; class Mammalia; order Chiroptera; family Rhinolophidae; genus Rhinolophus; species Rhinolophus ferrumequinum. The sequence goes on along the minus strand of NC_046308.1, from coordinate 8,758,307 downwards.
TCTTATATGATGTAATCGCAGAAGTGACATTCTGTCACCTTTGCCATGTTCAATTGTTAGAAGAAGCAAGTCACAGGTTCTACCCATTCTCATGGGGAGGAAATGATACAAGGACATGAGAATCAAGAGGCAGGGATAATGGAGAGAGCATCTTAGAGTCTGTCTGCCACAAACTCTGAAGCTGGGATGTTGTCAAACTCAGAGATGTCCCAAGTAGGATCAAGGGGGTCAGGCCTTTATACCTCCCCACTGACCTGTCACTGGATGGAGGCTGTCCCAGGAAAGGGGGTGACCTTGGATGAGGTGACTTTCTGCTGATGAGGCAATTTCTGAAAGCTGAGCTCTCAGCTGACAGTCCCTCCAGTGGGGAGTTGGTCCCTCAATTTTGAATGGGGGATCTAGGAGCCACAGCTACACAGTACGCAGCCAACAGGATCTGTTACACACATTACCCCTATTTACAGAGGAGGAAGTGAAAGTTAAGCCTTGCCCAAGTCTACACAATAGCAAGTAATTAACCATATCCTCACCCAAGCCTGCCTGACTCCAGAGTCCACATGCTTAACCACTGCTTTCTGACTCCCTGATGGAATTTACAGTCTAATCCTGGGGCAAACTGAGACGGTGTTTCCTCAAAAATACGACCGGGTTTTATATTCGGGTTTGCTCCAAAAGACGCATTAGGGCTTATGTTCAGGGGATGTCATCCTGGAAAATCACGCTAGGGCTTATTTCCTGGTTAGGTCTTATTTTCTGGGAAACACGGTAGCCAATGTGCAATAGGCTAGAAATATTCCCAATGGTTGATTCTCCTTGCCATCAGACATATAGACTGCTAATCACAGCCCCTGTGGCATTTATAAGTAAAGATGGGTTATGGAAGGTGGTACATACGTGGGTTGTAGTCATATCTCACAAGCTGATTGACTTTTCTGAATCTAACTGTCCTACTCAGGGTAGGCTAGGTAATGCTGCAGTGACAAATCCCCAAAACTCAGTGGCTTAACACTCTTCCTTTCAATCACAGTCTAATATGGTTCGGGCAGCCATCTTTGGCTGTTCTCCTCCAAGTGGTGACTCAGTGATCCAGGCTCCCTCCATCTTAAACAAATAGCATCCTAAGTCATTGAGGAAAGAGCAGAAGATTATAGATGTTGTGCAGGGAGTCCCATGGCTGAACCTCGACGTAGTGGATATACTTCTGTCTCCCTCTCATTGGCCAGGACCTAGTCACATGTCTTCAGCCTCACAAGGGAGCCTGGGAAATAAAAGATTGCAATGGAATTTTATGAACACAACATCATCTCTGCCACACCCACCAACATGTCCAAAAAGGGGGCAGATAACATGAATTGACAACTCTCTGAAACTAACTAATATTTACAATTGGGTTTGGAAGACCCCACACTTTCCCCTTCAAGCCTCAGCTTTGGGGTTTCCATCCTACCTGTGGAATATCTGCTGATGGAAAGAAAAATCAAGTGGCTCGTATTTACCAAGGCTGGGGCATTGCTAAACACCATCGTCTCAGGCCTCCAGAGTCTGTTTGACCCTCTCCCAGGTTTCTTGAAGCTCTCTGCAGTCTGTGTGGACCCTGGGGGTCTCAAGTCTGAATCAAGAGACCCTGAGAAGAGAAAGAGGCTATCTGGCTTTAAACTGTTCCCAGACGAGGGGGCTCCTAACGCCTAAGCCTCAAGGGGAGAGACACTTGCCTTGAGAGACTGTCTGAGCCCACACCTGGAAGAGATTGATTGAGAGACAGTTAACATGGCTGCATGATTTATGAGGAGTAGATATTGTAGCCAAGGTGCGCAGGGCAGGGGGGTGGGCAGGGTGAGTACAGGCGATGTTAGGTACTTACTGCTAGGTCAGGAAACACTTGATAAGGTTCCGCAGCGGAGCTCATTGCTGAGGGAGGAGGGGGAAGGGCCAGACAGTCAGTGTTGGGAGAGCTGGCTCCAAATCCAAGTGCGGAGGGGGCTGGGGGTTTAGAGTGCTTCTCCCATGGTTGCTGGTTTTGGTGGGACCCAGGGCTCAGCCCTGCTGCCTTGCATTCATCATGTGGATGAATGGTCCCACATGAAATATCCAATCTGTCAGGAGCCCTCCGTGCTTGCTGGCGTCCATCGCTTCAGTTTCAGCTCACGTCCATCCAGCGTCTACTTGGTGCCAAGTGCTTAATTCACACACGTGTCTGAAACCAGACATCTCTGGGAGAGTGAGTGTTCCTCCAGCTTGCTGCTCTCTGAACCTCACTCTCTTTTTCTGAGTTAATACGAACATTCTCTTCCAGGAGCTTAGCTGATTCTAGTGCCCTTTTGAACATATTGGTGACTTCCTGTGAATTTTGTATTAACTGTCTATACCTCAAGTTTCTGTCTGTAAAGTGGGCATAAGAAAGTCCCTTTTGCTTTTCTCACTTGTAAGAAAGCAAGCATCATACTAATTTAATGCTTAATATCAAGGATCTTAGAGCTAAACACACATGGACTAGAGTCCTGGCTTCCCTCCCTGCTAGCTGTGCAGCCTTGAGCAAGTTACTTAACCTCTCTGAGAGAGTCTCAGCTTACTCAACTATGAAATAAGTGATAGCTACTTCTGAATGTCATATGAAATCAATATGATGATTTAAGTAAGGGGTTTACCTCAAGGGCTGCAGCACACCATGAACTTAACAAACGAGACATTAAATAATGACTACTGGTGATACTAGTCTTATACATGGATAAAGGGCATGCGTACACAAGTGTTTACAAACATAAGCAATTGTTACCACTGCTTGCTACCAGTTGTTACCCAAAGATCAAGCTCACCTATGTCAAAGAGATAAGTTCTAGAAATCCCACAAACTGTTGTTAATGCTTCTTTTAGCAGGTTTTGCACATCTTAGCCAAACTCCCATCAACCAGTTGGAGAACTGAGCCTGAATAAACAAGTCCATATTTAGTTTCTATTGTCTGGAGATTATTCCTCTGGAAAGCTCCATTGTGTATATCTTTATAGGTCAGTGAAGGAGACATTTAAATAAACAAACGGTTGAAAATATTGTCTGATAAAGGCACCTGATGGAGTCAGTACAGTTGGGCATGGAGGGAGGTGACCCTGAAAGGAGTGACTGGAAAATCATTTTCTGGAATGATCCAGGAAAGAATTCCGGGAGGTTGTGACATTAGAGCTGGGTTTGTCAGGATAATAGGAAGCTGGCGGGCACTTTTTAAGATTCCTGCTTATTGAAACTTTTCTGTCAGTTGATGGGTAGAAGGCCTATAAAATTTCTTGGCTGACAGCATCTTTTATGCCTTCAGGGAAGACTGTAGTGTCTCCAGAAAGACCTAAGTGCTGGGAAGTGTGAGTGATGGAAAGAAGGTGGAATAACTGAAGTTATGAGATGGACTATCTTTGCACAAAGTCTGTAATGGTTGTCTTGGAGTTTTTACTATCCTACATTCATTTCCGATTTTTCTGGCAAAACTGCCTCAATTTTCCTTTACAGATCCATCTATTTTTGATTTCCATTGCGGTTTAGGTGGAGTTGACTGTACTCTTTAGCTCCTAGGGTGTAGATATAGCTATCCCAAGCCTGGCCAATCAGAGGATGCCATTTCCTACTGAACTTCGGTGTGATTGGTTTAGAGTTGGTCATGTGACTTTAAAAGAGGCCAAAGAGACTCAGCCTTGTTCCTTTTGCTGATACTGTTGGGACAGGGAGGCTCTCTCTTTCTGCAGGTTTTGAAGTCGGGTGGATGTAAGCCTGAAGTTCCAGGAGGCCCACGTGGGACGAAGGTTGGACTGGGAATAGAGCTACTAGGGAAAAGAACAGAGCTGAGCAAAAAGAGAGAGAGACCAAGTTCTGAGGACATCAACAGGCTCTGACGTTTTAGATACTTGAGGTCCACTTTCTGGAGATACTGAGTCTGCCCGCATGCTCAGCACCGAGGAAACGATGGTGTTGCCAGTTGCGTTCATTGCAGGGCTGACTCTGAGAGGGAGGTTAGGGTCCAGAATATTTATTGGCCCTTGGGACCAACAGCTATGGAAAGAGAGGGAAGGAAGCCATATGAGGCAATGGGAGAAATTGAGCTGTGATGTAATTAGAACAAGGCCAAAGCTAACCCCATAGGAAGTGCTGGAACTGGGATGGCCTTTCTAAGTTGTCCTGAGTTGGGAAGAGGCCGGCAGGGACCAGTTGTTGGGTGTGGGCTGCCCCGAGGAGGGGGTGCGACCTTGGGAGAAAGGGCTTCCTTCAGCCAAGGGCAATTTGCACAGAGGCTGTCAGCTCAGAGCCATCCGCTGGCAACACTCTTGGCAGGTGAGGGAGTAAGTCCGTTAGTCCCGAGGGAGGAAGTGGGCAGCACAACGCGGCAGCCACTACAATGTGGACTCTGCTCTTCGTTGCCCACCATCGAAGGTCACGTCTTTTTAGTGTTCTGTGCTCTGCACTGTCAGCTTTGCACAATCTCTACATGTCTGCCACTGTGAGTTGGATAAAGCCTGGGAGAGGAAGGAGAGCTGGATGGAGAAGAAAGAACACCAGAGGAGGCAGAGAGCCACAGGTCAGACGAGGACTTGAGAATCTTGGGCTCCAGGGGCGTGGAATCATGGGCTAAGAAAGGAAAAGACACCAGTTTGCTGCACTGAGGCCCCATGAGGGCTGGGCTCTGCCCACCTTGCTCACTGAGCTATTCCCAGCCTCTAGCGCTGGGGCTGGCACATAGTAGGTGCTCAGGAAATATGTGCAGCCTTGAGTCCTCTCCCATACACTCTCACATTTAACCCCCATAACAGACCTAATAGGTAGATAGATTTGCTGGGTCTCTTTTTGCAGATAATAAAAGGAAAGCTTAAAGAGATAGGTGGCAGAGTCAGAATTTGAACCCCTATCTGTTTGACTTCAAAGCTGTTTTTCTTGCTGCTCTGTCATCTGAACGCTCATTTTAGACCCGTCTGCAAGGAAAGAAACATGTGTTCAAGAAAAAGGGTTTAAGACTAGAAACAGAAATAGTGCAAGTTTCAGAGTCCAAGCGATCAGTTTCCAGAGGGGAAGGGAAGGGGAGGAGGTGAGAATCAGACAGGCAGAGACCAAAAGCATTCATTTAAAAAAATGTATTTATTCAGCAGCTATTAAAAATAATACATCGAAAATGAAAACATTTTATAACCATACATTTTCAACATTAAAACATGTCTTACTAATACATTTAAAACATTGAAATATCTAATAGTAAGAATCAGACACTTAAAACATTTATATAGTATTTATACATATTCAAACACTTATGTAGCAAGAACACATTTAAGATGTTAAAACATTTAGTGACAATAGTAATTAATATTATAATTACTGAGCTTGGCCTAGACGACGCACAGCTGTCTTATTTTATCCTCACGTTGATTCTATGAGGCAAGTTCTATTACGATCCTCCTTTACTGATGAGGAAGCTGAGCTTTAGAGAGCACAAGTAAATTGTCAAAAAATCACACATGAGTGATGGGATTTAAACCCAGGGAGTCAGACGCCCCAGCCCTGCTCTATCTCATGAGGGGAGAAAAGCCAAATGAAACAATGGTCTTTCTTTCCAGGAGCTCAGACAGGAGAACTGATTGCCCAGTAGAGACAGAGAAAATGGCCAGGGTGGGGTGTGAGGAAGCAGGGAGGGTTCCGGAAGCTCACAGGGCTGCTGGCTTGTCTGTTTTGCTTTGCTTTCACCAGCCCTGCCTCTCCTCAAACAGCTGAATGGGCACTCATCTTCCATCTCTCATCTGGTCACTTACACATTTGCTGAATTCACTCATTCGATGAATCCCGTTTACATGCCAAGTACTGTTTTAAATTCTGCAGACAGCCGTGAACAAGACAGACAAGGAACCTGTGACTTATAATCTAGTAGGGGCCACTGGCAACAAGCCATCAGATGACTGACCAAGAAGGTAATTTCTCAGAGTAAAAAGGAAATAAGCTGGGTGATGTAACAGAGCATACCTGGGTGGAACGTACTCTAGGTCAAGTGGTCAGGGAAGGCTTCTCAGAGGAGGTGACAACTGGGTTGAGATGTGATGGTTGAGAATGAGGCACCTACAAGAAAGTCTGGCGGAGCCTTCTGGCTGCAGGACCGCCCTTTGTAGGAGAGAAACATAAAGGAATCAGACTCCTAGTCTCAGTCTGAGCAGACGGAAGGCAGAGACTTTGTTGACCAGCCCAGGAGCACGGGGAATTGAGTCCGCCCAGCAGGGGCCCTGGGGAGCTCTTTCCAGCTGGGCATTAGAGGCTCTGACGGCTAGTTCTTCTGGAGGTCAGCTTATAGCTTCTCAGAGGACCCTGGGGACATGGAAGTTCTGAAGCCAAGGCTGGAGGCAGCCTGTGCCCACCCTCCACTGGGGCTAAGAGAATTAACTCACCAGTCACTCATCCCGAGGTCTTTCACAGAGGGACAGCTAAACCAGGCCGCATCCCAAGAGAGCTACCACCAGCATTTCCTTGCCTCCAGATAATGGAGACAGCTGCTCTACAAGCAATTTGGCTTCTCTGATTTTATAGGGGAATGAGCTTGCTCATAGCTCCAAGGGACTGGAAGGTCACGAAAAGGCGCAGATGTTGTATTATTAGTTCTTGGGTAAGGCTGACAGTAACACTAACTGAATCCTAGTTACCGCCTGTTTGGGCTGCGGGGGCTGGTAGTTACTAGGGTAATCTGATCGTATAATAAAAATAATAGGACAACACAAACCCCATCTCGCCCAGTGGCTCTGGTCTCGCTCCGTGGGTTTTTCTTATTGGATCCTTGATCACTATGGGAACAGCCTCTGGGTGGTGGTTTGTTGGAGGTGGTTAAGGCTTTGGGCTTCAGTTGACCTCAGTTCAAATCCTGGCTCCACCTGTTATTACCATATAACCTTGATTGGGTTTATGCAACCTGCCTGAACCTCAGTTTTCTAATCTGAGAAATGGGAATGATTGTGATGCCCTACATCTCACAGGGTTATTAAACACTTAGCACAGTGCCTTGAACATACTAAATGAACCCTCGGGAACTGAGTTGTTACTCTTAATATTATTATTAATAGTAGTATATAACCTTATTAGTAGTCCTCACAATTAGTAATAGTAGATCATGCCATGTTTCCAGAGGTGGAAACTGAGGCACTGAGCAATACGGTAACTTGCTTTAGTCAAACCTTCCCATCTTCCGTGTCTATAATGGGCTTTACACACCCAAAGAGTGGAATTTTACAAGTCTTCCCATAAATAAATGGGAAGAAAGCAATCTCTTGGCCCTGGAAACGACTTCCTTCCTAGGCTAGGATAAGCAAGGAAGATATTTACGACGCAGCCTCAATAGAGGGCATATTGTTCTGGGTGGACCAAGAGGGCACATCTAAAACGCTCCCGCATTGTTTTTGTGTGTGTGTTTTTTTCCCCGGGGCTGTCTTTTATAAAGAAAGATCTTATTGCCTCACGTAGGGGCCACTGGGATAATTCCAGGTGGGAGCATGGCTCTGGGAAAACCCCAGGAGAATATTTCAATCGAGGAAGGATTTGGGGGGTGGGGAGCAAGATGAATTACCTCCTCTGGGTTGCAAGGGAAGGAGCGAAAAACATAAAAATGGAATTAAATTTAGTAAGGGAAATCAGCCAGGGGCCTTTTGGGGACGTAGTAATAACAGTAACAGCCATAAAGGTTGGCAATTATGGAGCACCTACTATGTGCTCTGTTCTCATCAGCACTGGGTTTTAGTGTTCCCATTTGATCCTTAAAACATCCCGGCAAGAAAGATACCAATTTCCTATTTTACCGCTGAGCCAAGTGTGGAGTAGACAAGTAAAGTCCTTCTCCATTGAGCCCCGGATTCCAATTCAAGCCTGGCTGACTGCCTTTCAAGCCCGTTCCTCCCCCCTCCCCCCCATGCCTGCTGTCATATTGCCAAGGCCGAATAATGAATGTGGAGTGGGGAGCTCGAACCTGAAAACAGGGAGGCCTGGCCTTGCGGGCGGATGGTGGGTATTTGCTTTATCCTAATGTGTTGCCCTCCCCCTTCTAGCTGGAGAAATTCTGGCCCCTGCACTAGCCCTCCCTCCTTGTCAAGAGGCCAGAGGCTGGAGCCTTCCTTGCAGCTTCCTCCTCCCACGCCCCCACACACCCACGAGTCACTTCCAAGGGTGGGGAAGCCTTTGAAGTCCGTGGTGACATCGTGGAAGGCCCAGGCGTCAAGGAACTATGGAAGAGGTGAACACCAGGCCAGCAGATAAGCAACCTAAACAACCATCAGCGCCCTCCCAGCCGCAGAATGAGGAATTTCCTACAGCAGGTCCTCACCGGGGGTTTGCTTCCTTAGTCTAGTGTTTAGAGCTATGAAGGATGATGTTCCCAAATGCAGCTAAGCCAGAAACGGAAGGGAGTATGAACTCAGCACTTGTCCAGGAGCTTTCCCCAGAGTTAGAGCTCTGTGCTCTCTTGTGCCTGAGGCTGTCTTGCCCGTCACTTCCATTCTGTGTGTCTCCATATTGGAAAAATCAACCTGGGGCCACAGAGTCCTGCACGGTGCCCTTTGTGTGATGGTGCATTTTTCTCTTGAGAGTATCCGCCGTTTGTATCAGGGCCTCTGTGATCCCCCCCACCCCGAGAAAGGCAAAACGTGTTTTGGAACAAATGAATGAAAAAAAAAATGCAAGCAACTATGAAGTAGGTAGTGAACGCCAACTCTATTTTTGTTAATAATATTCATCTCTTGTCGTAGGTAGAGTTCCCCCGGAAGCAGACCCTGAGACAAGGATCTGAGTGCCAGTAATTTTTGTGTTGTTTTGCTTTTGGAGGTGAGCCCAGGAAGCACCAGTAAGGGTGCAGAGAAATTTGGAAGAAAAGCAGCCAAGTCAGACTGTGTTAATCAGCAAGTTATTGCTGTGGAAAACTGAGGCTCCGTCCTGCTGGGGACCTCTCTCAGAAGATGTCTCGGAGTTGTTCCTCCCACCCCTAGCCTGGGGTACCAGAAGCTGGAGTATCTTTCCTCCAACTTCAGTTTCTCGTTATTTGAGGGCTACTCCTGGAGGTGTCAGCTCCCCGGACTGCTGGTCTACCCTGCGTGCTAAGGCCAGGGGGAGCTCCCAGGTGGACAGCTGCAAATGCTTGCAGTAGGAAGCCATCAGCATACATAAGAAGGGTGTGTGCTGAGAGCATATGGGTGAACACCCCACGGGATCTCCTGCATCCATAAATTCACATTTATTTGTTTCATCGCTGAGTGCAATTTCTACTTATGGGAGACACAGCTCTAAAGATGACAACCTTGGATTTCATAGTAAATTAGGAACAGGGCTCATGTAATATTAATAATGTAAGTATGTACATAAATGCTGTGTGTGGGTTTACAGGTGAGCTTCTGGGCTAAAGCATCATAAAACATTTCATTGCATTGAAAGTAAATGGGCAAATGTCACCGAAGAACGAAAGGAAATGTGAAATTAAGGAACATCGAAGTCCAATGACATTTCTGTAGCCACCCTAAAAAAAGGATTCAGATGGTTCAAGCCCTAGGTCTGATGCCTAGGATTGTGTGACCTCCAACACATTGCTTTATCTCTGAACTTCAGCTTCCCTATGGCTTTGGCCAATGGATGCGAGTAGATATAACACATGCTTCATTAGAGAAGAGACTTTAAATGTGCTTTTCAAGTTTTGGTTTGCTCTTTGGTATTCCTGCCCTGAACCATGAGAAAAGCATGCCTTGGGTAGTTGATGAAGCTTTAACTTGGGTTCCAGAGTTATAGACACAGATAGCAGAATTGAATTCAGTCTGCAGCCTGGAGCAGAGGCATACCAGCTAATCACTGGCCAATGAGTGAGAAATAATATTGTTGTTGTGAGCCATTGATACTTGTGGCTTATTTGTTATGCAGCATTGTCACAATAATAGCTGACTACGACGCAATACAAAACATTTGGCACAAGGTCTAACACTTTGTAGGTACTCAATAAATCGTTATCACTATTACTGTTATTGTTATTATTATTGCTATTAGAAAAAGGTGTTATTAGGCAAATATATTTGGGGCACACTGTATATGATACCCCGTATGGGAGATTTTTAGAAATATTATTAGCATATTACAGGCTTTGACAAGTCCTATAGTTTAAAAAAAAGTGAACTTGGAAACTTTCTCTGTAATAAACACACACCTACATTTTTTTCAGAGCATTTTGGGAAATATCGACATGAAGGCCTTACATTTCGGATGGGAAGTGTTCCAGGTCAGAAATTCGTTGCTTCCCATCACTTGTCTGATGAGATGTAAGAAGAGTGTAGAAATAGATGCAGAAGCCTCACCCCCCTGGCTGCACCAGCTGCTCGCACTTTTCAGCACCCTATTATCCAATGTGCAATTCCCTTCTTTCTCCCTGATGTTCTCAGGCTGAGAATCCGCCAGCCCTGGTGGGGAGGAGGGATGTTCTTTTTACAATACCCAGAGCTGTCATTTCATGCGTGTCTTATCACGTGCTAAGAATCTTATACACCCGAGCTCATTCATTCTCTCCAGCTCCATAAGGCGAGTGCTTTTGTTAGCCCCACTTTCCAGAGGAGGAAACTGAGGTTCAGAGAAGCTAAGTGGACTTGCCGAAGGCCACCCAGCCAACAAGGATGGCACCAGCCCTCCAACACACACCTGTCTATTGCTAATTGGCTGAACGCTTGAAACTATAGTGCCTGTTGACGTAGAGAAAAGACTGGAAGGTGAACAGTTTATTGTCCTTTTCTCCATGCCTGCCACACCGAAAGGAGTGGGTAGCAATGGAGCTAGTATTTCTGGGCATGTGCTAGGACCTAGAAGTAGGCAGGAGGAAGGTCCGCATAAGAAGCGATCGTGGGAGCCACAGAATCAACAGTTAATCTGAGATGAGACACGTTTTGCCCAAGGTCACCCATCTCAATAGGGTCAGAGTACGGACTACAGCCTGGGTCCTCTGACTCCCAACTCAGACAATCACTATTCTTTCGTCTTTAATACAAGTCCCCTGTGCTGTTGGAAGCAGCATGATGCCAAGTTAGAAAGAAATTAGAGGGGCGGCCGGATGGCTCAGTTGGTTAGAGCGTGAGCTCTGAACAACAGGGTTGTCGGTTCGATTCCCACGTGGGCCAGTGAGCTGCGCCCTCAACAACTAGATTGAAGACAACGAGCTGCCGGTGTGGTGGCTGGATGGCTCAGTTCGTTAGAGCACAAGGTCTTAACAAGGTTGCCAGTTCAATTCCCACATGGGATGGTGGGCTGCACCCCCTGCAAGTAAAGATTGAAATACGGCGACTGGACTTGGAGCTGAGCTGCACCCTCCACAACTAGACTGAAGGACAATGACCTGGAGCTGATGGGCCCTGGAGAAACACACTGTGCCCCAATAAAAATAAATAAATAAATAAAAAAGAAACCACTTCCTTGAAACTACATTGGACAATAAATCTGAAAGAAAAATTTCTCTAGGAGAGCAATAAAATCAATTGAAAAACAAAGGGAAATGATAGTGAGAAGCGTCCCTTGCGGATCTGAGTGGTAAAGGAGGTAGAAGTTATTGAGGGGGGCTTCCAGAGAGCTCTTGCCCTTCGTTCTTTTCTCCCTCTTCCCAATATGATGGCTGCCTCTCCATCCAGCAGCCACCTGTGACCATGAGGCCACCTTGAGGATGAAAGTCCGTGCTAAGGATGGTAGAGTAGAAAGACACAAGCATCCTGAGATCCTGATGGCATCATGCAGTCACCCAGCCAGCCCAACCAGCCCAGCCAACCCCAGTGGTTTAACTCCAGAGGTGCCATTCACCTCTGCTGTGAACTCGAGGTCAGCCCTAGAGCGATGCAATATGGTGGTCCTCATTACCTTTAAATTTATTTATTTATTTATTTTTATACATACGACAAGCCACATCTCTGTCTTGCTCATTCTGTCTCTTTGACTAGCAGCTGAATGCAATCTGGAGAGAGACATTATTCCACTAGGTTTACGTGCCAGGTGTCTTCTATTTGCCCTTCCAGGTCCTCTCTCCTCTCGCCCCCAATGTGGCTGACCCATAGAGACTCCACCAATGGACTTCTTGTCTCTGGCTTCCAAATGGATTCAGACAATGGGAGGCACCAGTAGGAGATACCAGGGGTGGAGGACAGTGGAGCTGGATCCTTATTTCCCTGGTGCCTTTCCTGTCAGGTTGTCTAGGGATGGCAGTGTCTTGGCCAAAAGTCTCAGCTTGTATCAGGAGCCCTGTCCTTCTCTCTGGGTTCTCATGACATTTTTTTTCTTTGCTCCTTCAGGACTGGTGACAGGAAGAGCTTCCCCCATGTCACGAGCCCCTGGGTGCTTCCCACCCCTTGCTGGTGTCCTAAATTCTGCCCCAATCCTTATAAATATCACCTTTATTAAACTCTCCCCGTTGACCCATTTGAGCGGGCCCTCTGTTTCCTTCCAGGAGATGTCACCAGAACCCTGACTGATAGGGGCTGAGTTTCCCAGCCCCTTCTTGCCTGGGACTTCCCTTTGTACTCTGTACCACAGCTTCTATCTCTAGACAGACATCCTTGAGTTTCTCCTCTTCCCTTCCTTGTTACCTTAGGACCTTTTCTACTCCTACACACTGCCCAGATTCATTATTAGTTTAAAAGACACCATGCAGTGAGCATTTCCTATGTGCCACACACCATAGAGGATGCCTTAGGTACATTATCTGGTTGAATCTCCACAACGACCCAGTGATGTTGGTCGTCTGCCCATTCTACAGATGAGAAAAACAAGTTCCATCAGGCCAAGTGACTTGCCACACAGCTCAGGGTTGTCCAACTCTGCTGCTCGTGCGAATGCTGGTGTGAGTCTGTCTTGTCTCTGGTTTGAATATAAATATAAGCATGGCCATAGTTGTCATGGCGAGCTCTGCATTCATTAGGACATTCCCAGAAGAGGGTGTCAGATGTTCAGGTGTGCCGTAGGAGATCAAGAGCATCCCCAAAAATCGCTTTGGACATTTGACATCTCTTTTATGGGGGGTTGAGTGCGCCTGGATGTTTGGGAGCCGCGGATCTCGGGAACGTAACTGGGAGAAACCTCTCCATTTTTAGTGTCCTTAGCAGTCTCCTCACCTGAGGTTGAATGAGTTCCTCTCATTGTCTCCAATTGGACCAGCATGTGGGGGAATTCACTGGCCCCCGTGGCATCGCACCAACCTCTGTAAACCTGCCTCGGAATAGGTTTCCCCAAGCCAAGCTTACTGAATGCTTTTCATTTAGCCTATATTTAGTGGTGCCAGCCAGTTTGGACACATCCCCAAAGAAAGGGCTCCTGCTCTCCGTAGTTTGAAACATGATTGCCGAGCAATTCCATAAATCTGCTTCGAAAAGGCCCAGCAATTTTTTTGGAGGTAAAAAAGCTAACAAAACGAATCCCTCGCTGTTCCTTGAAGTGGACTCAGATGGAAATAAAATCTTTCCACAAAGTGAGCTTTGGCCCCCTTTCCTCATTTTGGGTCCAAAAATGACTTTCAGAGAGCATGTTAGCAAGCGCTCTGGCTGGAACTTGGGAAGGCAGGCCTGCCACAGAGAGGCAGAGGGGACTCTGTCACCAGGGAAGCATGCTAATGAGCTAGGCTACACAAACATTATTTTTTAATTCTGAGGGTAGAAGCAACTGGTAGAGAATTCATCAAACTCTAGACAGGAAAAGGGCTTGGTTTCTGCTCCCTGGCACTGCCCAGAACTCTGAGTGGAGCTGTCTCCTCCAGTTACTTGGTACACAGCCAAAGCCAGGCCTTCGGTTACCAGCAGGCCTGGTGGACTTTATGGGAGTGGAAAGGGGAGCAGTGGCCAGGCCATTGGCCCAGACTGAGACTGTAAGGGGCCCACACGGAGACGTTTTGGTGGAGGGCAGGATTGTCCTGGGCAGCGCAATGGCAGAATGTCCCTGTTTCTTTCTCCATCTGAGTTTGTCCCCTTTGGCCACCATGTTGGAAGCCAAGAAGGATGTTAACGGTGACTGATCATAGAGAGGGCTCTTTCACTCTTTTTGTGCCAGTCACTTGTCTGTTTCTCTTCAATCGGTTTCCTGCCCTTTCTCGGCTCACTTCTATGTAGCAGATGGCTGACTACTGCAAACTACAATTCCCAGTGTCCTTTGCTTCCGGTTAGGTTCAGCCAATGGGAGCCTCCAATGGGAGGTTGGCCGATTGGAACGTGATAGGAGAGGCAAAGGTCATTCTCCCATATTACACACTCTTTTATATTTGAGAAGCCTCTCTGGGCATGGGGGCAACTCCAGCAGTAGCTGTACTTCCTATATGGTTCCAGCTTTCTCTGTGTCCGTCCATGGATGGTCCCATCTCTCACCAAGCAGCCCCAGCTCCTGGGTTCTGGTAACACCACCTCCTTCCTTGATCTCTCCTTTCCCAGGGTGGTCGTGGCTTCCTGCCCTTGCGAATCGCTGAGTTTTCTCTGATGCCTCTTTGCCCTTTCAGCTCTACCAACACCTTTGTAACCAGTGACCTATATTAAAATCCTTTCTCTTGAACTCCCTGGTTGGGTGGTTTTGTCTTCCAGACTAGAGATGGACCGATAAATGTTAAGATTCTGTGATAGCAACTTGAATGACAGCAAACGAATAAGTATTTATAAAGACTTTATCAGTCAATGACTCAGGCTAATCTAAAGAATTTATTATAAGAACACAGGTTATTCCAGTGATCTGAAAAAAAAACACAAAAGTGAACAACAGATCCAGAACAAATAGAAAGTAGGAAGCTTCCAACATCTAGGTAGCAAGAACCTATAGGACAGTTTTCTTAGGATACAACCTTTGAGATGAATCGGTTCCAACTTCTTTCCCTATGTGTTTCATGGTACTCAGGATTCATTCCTTAGGAGAGAGAGGCTCTCACAGCCTTTTGTTGGGTCCCATGTCTACTGGTTAACCAGAATGCACAGGGAATCTTGACTGATAGTCCTATCAAAACTGAAGACACCTGGGAGAGGAACTTGTATTAGTTAGGGAACAGTGTAATTTTGGGGAGAAACCAACATCTAGCCCAAACATTCAGACACAAAATTAAGTAGTTCCCTTAATTAATTTAATAATGAGGGCGTTCCACATGAAACCGCAAACCCACAGTACCTTGAGCATAGTAGGTGCTTCTAGTGGGCTACTTTGATTTGGCTGCTTACCATGGTTTTCAGATAGCAGCACCTCAGTTTCCTTTGAATAATGTCTGTGGTTAGACGGCTGGTTTACCTCCAGCATCTGTTCTCTCCTATAGTAAGGAAACAAAAAAGTCCATAAGAAATCAGTAGTTATAGAAGATAGAGAGGAAAGAAGAGCAGGGTAAGGAAATTGAGAGTGTAGGCACCGTCAAGAGCAGTCGCTCTCTAAGAAGGTGAATTTGAGGACAGACCTGAATGAGTTACGTAAGTGAGCCATACAGATATTTGGAGTAGAGCATACCAGGCAGAGCAAACAGAAAGTGCAAATGCCCTGGGGTAGGAGCATGATTTGCACGCTGGAGAAACAGCAGAGGCCAGTTTTTCTGGAGTAGAGAGAAGGAATGTGAGAATGGTGGGAGCTGAGGTGGGGAGATTAGCATGAAGCAGTTCCTGTAGAGGCTGCTGATTGTGGTTAGGATTCTGGGTTTTACTCTGAGTGAGTTGGAGCCATTGGAGGTTTTGAGTACAGGAGGGATGGGATCACATACATGTTTCAATCAGATCACAGGGCGCTGTGTGAAGAACAGAACTGTGGGGAGAAAGACAAGATTGTTATTCTGTAAGCCTACTATCCACATAACAGCCAGAGAAAGAGTGACTGCTAGCAGATAAAAGAACAAATGGATATTGGATGTTAAAGATTTAAGTAAGAGTTCAGGGCAAGACTGGAAGGGCCGCTACAAACCCATGCATTATTCATTGCCAAATGCAGGGAATAGGCAGTATTTACTCTGGGAAATGCAAAGTGGGAGCAAATACTTCAACCTGGGGAGAGAAGGAAAGGTGTTATAAAGGAGATGAGGTTTGAGTAGAGCTTGAAGGATGAGGTGGACAAACTCAAACCCACGCCACCGCAGGAATTCATAAGCAGAGGGACAGCTTGGGCCAGATGGGTCTACCAGTTAGTCTTGGGCCAACCAGGATTATTAATCCATCCAGCTGTCACAAGTGGGGGAGTGATGAATGGCTCTTGACTCTATTAGCACTGGCTGGGTCTCTGTGTCTTCCTCCAAAGGCTCTGAATTCCAGCCTCTCTTGTTGGCAGAGTCTGGGCTTCTAAATGAATATTAGTGGGTGAATTAGAGGAGTCTATACTGATGAATAAAACACACAAGCCCGTTACCCAAGGGGCTCATAGACAAGTGGGAGGGCAAGATGTGAAGTAAAAAGGAGAAATATATCATTACAAATATTAGTGAATGTTGTGATGGAAAACATCAGAGTTGGGAAGGGCAAAGGTGGAGGGAAGTCTCTTCCCAGGGAAGTTCATCCCAGGGGGAAGTGACATTTGGTTAGAGACTTGAAGGAGTCTCAGGTTTTGTGCAAAATTAGAGGGAAGAGCATTGGTGGCAGAGGGAAAAGTGGATGCTAAGAGTTCAGGGTAAGAAAGAGCTTCCTGGATTCAAGGAAATGCAAGAAAGAAAGTATGGTGGGAACAGAGTGTGCAAAAGAGTTGTGCACAGTGAAGATTTACTAGCTGTTCTTCATTTTCCATTTATATGGAAGAGAGGCAGAGAAGGATACAGAGGCAGGAGCACGGAGTTGCTGGGTATTTTACTGCAAATAATTATTTCTTATATGTGGAGTAATGTGGGGTGGGGAGTGTGAGTGACTGAGCCTGGATGAGAGGGGTCACTGACTTCCAGCACAGCAGGTCCTCAAATACCATCGTTTTGTTCCAAGTCGTTTTATTATAATGTTGAGATGCCATAGGACCTTCACTTTTGTTTCCATCAATTAGCTTATGGTAAAATTGGTTTCATTGTATGTCATTTCACCATAGTTCCAAGAATCTATCAACAACATTAAGTGAGGACTTACTGTATTCTCATCAAGAAGTAATCATTTCCCAGCCTGACAAAGTCATGAAAACTCACTTTAAAACTTTATTTTGTCAAGCACTGAATTCTGCCTTCCTGGCTCAATGGTTGGACTTGTCTACTTTGGGGAGTGTTTTGTCCCCAAGGCTTTGGTGGTCTGGACTGTTAGCTGAATTGCTGCTGTGCCCAGAGATGTCAGTTAGCAAGGCATCTTTTTCAGATGCACGGGGGCTGCCTCGAAAGCTTATTCCAGGTTGCTAAGGAACCAAGCCCAACTACTCATGGAAGGAAAAAAAATATCTGCCATCAGGGCAGGCCCAGGTATTGGCTGAGCTCAGGGACTTGCCTGAAAGTAGTTTAAAAAACAATTTGTTTCGAGGACCCAGCAGATATTCCAGCTGAGCCCTTCTTCATTCCAAAGCCATCGCGTGTTCCAGAGGCTTTTAATTCCTGTGATTCAGATTCATTTACACCCAACTCATCAAAAGGGACTTGTTTGGTTTCCAGATTCACACAACCTCATTTGATACCCAAGAAACCTCACGATCCTTGCAGCCTCACCAGCTGGTGGTGTTCCGCCAGTTCTGAACAGGATCCCGAATGAGTTTTGGACCTGTGTTCTCTATTTTTTGTTTTGTTTCCAATTTGAGAAAAGAATTGGTCCCTGGACAGTATTTTAAAGAGGTTCTTCTCAACCTCTCCATTCTCTGTGACAAGGATGATCATTCATTCATTGAACAGGCATTTGGCGAGTCCTTACTGTCTTCCAGGCCCTGAGCTAGAACTGGGGACAATACACAGCAGGGATAAGAATCGTGCCCTGTCTTAAAGGGAATTTGCAGTCCAGTGAGGGAGACAGACTGGAAACCATACTGACACGTAAAGTCATTGAATTGCAGATGCAATTTTTCAACAATCAGCAATTGTCTGTTGAGCATCTATCTGTGCTAGATATCATTCTAGGCACTGGAGATACAGCAGGGAACAAAACAGACACAGCCAAAGTGGGGATATTAATAGTACCGAGGTTGAAATGAGATAACACATAAGACCGTTAGCTCAGGGACTGTTAAACTATAAGTTTAGCGACCTCAGTCTAATTTTTCAGTGACTCCCCAGTGACAGAGGGTAATAATGTCCCATCTCTTTGGGTTACAAACAGCTGGGCTTTTCTTCTTTATCAAATCAGTCCAGTCCTGGTTTCACCCCACTCACCAGCTGCGCGACTGTGGGTAAGTCACATGTACTTCCCTGAGCCTCCGTTTCCTCTTCTGTAGAATGGGGATAATAATGGTATCTATCAAAGGATTGTTGTGAGGATTAAAAGAATTTACTCTTGTGCCCAGCATACTCAATGAATGTAAGCTATTGTTATTATAATTATTGTTTTTAAAATTATTGTAACTTGTGGCAGAGGGTCTTAATTATTTGATTTCTCCATTTCAGAGAGTAATAGACTCTTTAGCTGGACACATAGCCACCCAGCATTAAAGCATAAACAATATATTTCCCAGACTCCTTTGCAGTTAAATATGGCCATGGGACTAAGTCCTGGCTGATGGAGGTATAAGCAGAAGTGATTTGTGTACCTTTTACCTCGTGCCCTCGGGAGGAGGGATATACCCTAATTTGGCACCTCCCGGATGCTAGACTGTTTTGAGCTCTTTGCAATCCAAAGGAGAAGAATACATGGTCCCTGTTTTCAAGGAGCTCTCAATCCATTATTTCATTCAACAAATAGTTTATGGTCCTACTATGTGCCAGGCATTGGACTAGGTTCTGGGGATTCAATGAGGAACAGAACAGAGAGGGCCTTTGCCCTTAGGAAACATATGTTCTAGTTGAGGGGAGAGGCAGAACATAAGCACAGAGCCCGTCAAAGGACAAGGTATCTGCACATTACCCAGTAGAGTGATACGATACAAGGTGAACGGGGGATGCAAGTGTAGAAAGGATCGTCAGGGAGGGCCTCTCTGAGTAGCTGACACTGGAGCGAAGACATAAATGAGGAGATAAACTCTTCATGGGACGATCTGGGGGATGCATGTCCTAGGCAGAAGGAACGGCAAGTGCAAATGCCCTAACATAGGAATGAAATCGGTGTGTTTTGAATAATTGCAAGAAAGGCAGTGGATGGGAGCAAAGTGAGCAAGGCCAAGAGGGTAGGAGGTGAGGTTGGAGAAGTGGGCAGGGGCCTGACCAATGGGGTCTTTGTGGCCAGAGTAAGGAGTTTAGATTTTTAGTCTTTTGTTTTGTTTTGGTTTTGTTTTCTGATTTACATTTCTATTTTATTTTATCTTTTTACACGTTTGCAAATCTGTTTTTTTTTTTTTTTATGCAAAGGGAAGCCATTGGGGGATTGAAACAGGAATGAAATGCTGTGATTTGCACATTGAACATAACTCTGCATGATGGGGGATCAGAGGGGATTGTGGGAAACCACTTAGGAGCCTATTGTAGTCACCCAGGCAAGAGTAGCTCAGGCAATAGAAACACAGAGCAATAGATGAATAGCGGACGTATTTTGGAGAAAGAACTGGCAGTACACTACAAAGATGTCAAGGGCATTCCCAGGCCTCAAACACTCATAATCCTGTGAGGGAGCAGAAATAGACTCGTAAACAGATAAATACAGTGCAGTATGCCACCTGCGACGGGAAAGCTTCGTTTCGCACAGACCTATTTCATAAGCGAAATTGCCATTGACTTTGTCGCATACTGAGCTCTCGCTTCCCACCAAGTTTCTTGAGAACTGATTCTTTTTTGCGTCACGGATAGCTCTCGGTTCAATACACTGCACGTCACTGTCTCACCACAAATATTTGTCAGGTGCCTCGAGAGTAAAATCGACCCCCGACGTTAATTGTTAATATCACTATACTGATGGTTAATATTTACTGGGAATACTATTATGTGCCAGGCACTGTGCTGGGCGCTCGGGTTTTTATAGTTTTAAGTCATCCCTACCATGACCCCTTAGGGTAGATTTTATTGTTACCTGCATTTGTACCCGAGGAAATTGAGGCAGCTGGTCCCTGATCACACAGCTTGTAAATGGTGGCCTCAGGATTCAAACACAGCCCTGCGTGACTACAGAATCCGAAAGTGGGAATAAATAGGGATGCTGCAACCCCCTGCGCCTGTTTCTGTGTGGGTTCTCTCACTGACTAGCTGTGTGCCTGGGTGAGTAACTCATCTATCTGGCCTTCCCATCTCAAGTAGAGTACCTGTAAAATTTGGTAGGTTGGGGTGAAGAGACTGTTCTAGATCACAGGAACACAATCATTTAGGTTCCTCTGTGGGTTTAGAGGGTATGGGGACGAGGACTCTACTTGTGGTCAGACAAGTCAGCTCTGCCACTTATTGGCTGTGTGTCCTTGGGCGTGTAGCTTTCCTTCTCTGAGCTTCATCTGTGGATGAGGACGATAATGCTAATATCTATTTCAGTGGGTTGCTAGAAGGAGTATATGTGCCCATAGCAAGCGCAAAGCATGATGGGTACTACCATTGTTATCCTGGAGGTGCAGGTTCCAGGTAAACAACACGGAGGAGGGGCTGCTTCAGGGACCTCTTTCTACAGTTACAGAAGGTAGAACTGAATTCCTCTCAACATGAATTATTTGCACTTGATCTACCCGTCCTTCCCAGTCCTCTTCTCCCATCTCCTTCCTGTGCTGTGGGCATCCGAACCCAGTGATTTTGGCCCGGGAAGGAGAAGCCCAGGAACGATAAGAGTTAAGCATCAGGCGACCTCTCACATACACACACACACACACACACACACACACACACACACACACACGCACGCAAACCTCCACAAAGACGTGGAGGATATATTTCCATCTCTGATACGGAGTAAAAAGGGAGCGACTCATTCCATATGGCCAGTGAGGGGCGGGCAGGCGTGGGCGGGGTCCTCAGCCTGCCCAGCCACACCGGGCTGATCAATGACCGGAGGGCCCGGGAAAGGCAGACGGGGCTTCCACTTTGGAGGGATCACGAGAGAGGGAGGATCTGAATCCTGGATGAGAAGGGGGCGTCGCAGGAGCCCACCCTATTTTTCTTACAGGTGGCAGCAAGAATGTGTGTCCCCATCTGTCGTTTGGAAAGAAATGGCAGTTTTAACTGGAGAGAGATGTGTGAAGGGCAGCATTCGTGGTGTTTCAGCTTTGAGTCAATCTGGAGTTAAGAGAAAAATCACACAGTCTTGGTGGGCTGTTTGGCAAGACCGAAGAATGTAATTTTCCTTAACATTGACGCCTGAAAAATATATTAAATACGGCTTGAGTTGAATCTACCGGCCTTTTGGCTGGATTCAGCCCCCTGATGCAGGTTTCGTGCTGGGCAACTCTGTTCCCGTTCTCTGGGCCAGTACCCAGGCTGTGCCCTCTGTCTGCAGCACTGTTTCTCCTCATTTGTTTTAAAACCTGGACATTCACTAACACTTACCTAATATAATAATGTTTCCTGGCTAGGCATTTTCTCGGCGCTTTCTGAAATAGTCACCTCTTTCTAAAAAGATAATTTCTCTCATCCTACCAGTACAGTGATACGGTTATTATCATGGTTAGGCTAGACAGGAAGCCAAAGTAACCCGTACGTTCTAGGCTCCTCAGGTAGTGGATGGCAGAGCTTGGAGTTGAACTCACACAGCCCACCTTTAAGGTCTAAGCACTTTATCACCATGTTGTGGACCTCTCTGAGCCTTCAGGTCTCTACTGATTCTCCTGGTCGTGCATGCTGTCTCAGCGTTAAAAGCCAGCTGATTTAGTCTTCTTCTGATCTAGTCAGCACCATTTAACCGCCCTCATCAGGGTGTGAGAGAGTCAAAGAGGTGCCTTCCTGTTCAGAGGTGAGCAGTGCAGGAGCTCACAGCCTCCAGCTGTGGCATCTTAGAGAGCTACTGTGGCTTCCCGCTGAGGCCACATCTTTTAAGGCACCATGGCTGAGTGTGACAGGGGTCATAGGGCCTGGCCATTTTTGTCTAGTGGTCTCTGCTCTGGAGTATCCCAAGTGTTGACCCAGACTCTGTGGGATTGGAGTCACAGCTGGCCATACTTTCTTCCCCTTTCCTTTTCCCGAGCCTCCTGAAAGCGAGGGCCTTGTCAACAGGCCTGTGATGTTTCTAGTCCCAAACTCCGTGCCTGGCAGATGCTGTGTATTTGTGGTGGGCTACTATTTTTAAAACGCTAAGTCAAATATTTTTTTTGGTATTCTGGTATTTACTATTACGCTTCAGATTGTGCCTGCTCCCTGTTTCACCGCTTCCTACCCCCACTGGAGCAAGGTTCTTTTCTCTGGGGGAAAGTTGAGATGGTAGAAAATGAAGGAAAATGAAATCTCGCTCTGGCTTTTGAAATCCAAAATCCTATACCTTTTAACGGGGAACTCATAGATGGTATATATGCTTTTTAGTGTGAATATGAGTGAGCTTTCATTCCCTGAGTTAGAAAGGGACGCCCAAGCTCGGAGGGAGGGGAAAAGATGCAGAGGATTTGAGGAGGAAAAGAGAGAAGGGGGCCCAGGGGAGAGGACCCAGTAGGAAGAGGCTGAACAGACATAAGGGGGTGGATCAACTTTCTTCTGAGGGTACATCCACAAGCCAGGTAACATCTGAGCAGCATGAAATTGTCCAGTGTCCTCTCCAGTGAGTGCTAGGGACCACACTGCTATCCTTCCTTGTGCTGTCCAGCCAGGACCCGCTTTCAACCACATCCAGCATGCCACGCGTTGAAGATCCAGGCTACGGGTCCCTGAAATGTTGCTGGGTCGCAGCAAGACTTTCTCCTCTGAGCAAGTGCTCCTGTCCTTGTCCCAGATGCTGGTGACATGGAAGGGGGTGGAGATGGCAGGTGGGGTCCTGAACATCACTGAGATGGGTGTCGGTCCAGAGGACCAGAAAGTCCCCTACGTGCTGTGCCTGGGTGGGGCTAAACAGGACTGGCCCAAATTTGCCACTGAGCTGAGGCAGTTGGAAAAGTTTCCTCTGGTCTAAGAGCTTCAGGCTTATTTAGGTCTTGGCTCAAATGCCCCTCTTCAGAAAGTTTGTCTCTGGCTTTGGATAAAAGTTCCAGTTATTCTCCAACTTACGAGTCCATGCCCTGCCTTTAATCACCACCAGAAATTGTCTTCCTTATTTCTTTACTTGTTTAGCATCTCTTCCTAGAAGATAAACCCCACAACTGTAGGAGCAAGTGGGCGTGTTCCCGGTGCCATGCCCAATGCTTGGTCCAGGGAAAGCCCCATCCCCATAGTGAAGGTGACACTCAATACTCTGGAAGGAAGAAGAACTCCCCCTTGTCCGCAGAATAAAATCCAAACAAGCAGTGTCTTACTGCAGACTTCTTATTGGCGAATAGATGAATGGATATATTTCGAGGGTGCTGAAATCGAAGGATGGGAATAACCGCTGAAATGTTAGTTGGGGTCAAACCAGTCATGGGAACGGGGGAGAAGAGCATCTCAGCAGGAACCAGAGGCCGCGTTGGGGAACTCAAGAGATGGAAGTGGTCCAGGTGGATGTCTCTTGTTTGAGGTAAGCAATAGGACGCCAATCTTCCTGTCAGAGTCCCGCTACTGAAAGATGGATCTTGGCCAAGTTTGAAGGTAGAGATAGCCTCTTCCCCGCTGACTTTCATTTCAATCGGATAAAATTCTTGATCGCTTAACTCCCTTTATGGTCTTTAAAAGCGTCTCTGCCAGAGCCACAAATCCTTCAAGGGCCATCCCGAATGGAGAACGCCATCGGCCTGCTTCCTGCGTGGGTCCTCAGTGGGCAGTAAATCAGTCTCCTCGTCTTACTCCACCCTTGGAGCCAGAGTTAGAAGCTGCTTGCCAGAGTTAGTCAGCGGGCCGACGCTCTCTGGAGAGGTGGATCTTCCCCATAGAAAATGGAAGGGAGGGGACTGAGCGTTTGGGGCACCATGAAGGGGACCCTATTCTCCACTGGGTTCCAGGACCCAGCGGTATCCCCAGTCCCAGCAGATGGTCAAGGGGAGGGAAGACAGGCTAGTCAGAATGTGGGGGCTGGTCCCCCTGGAAGGCTAGGGAAGGACAAACAGCCCAAGAACAGTAGAGGTGAGCATAATTGATGGGTATTCTGGGGCCTTAATGAAAATATACTTGGAACTCTATTCCTGAGGTAATCCATGTATTTAAAATAAAAATGAAAGAACACAGACAAGCCAAAAGAAACAAAATATATACAGGCATAATCCCTTTACCCAGACATAACATTATTAACATGTGGTTTAGCTTTCCAATAATTTTATGCATAAATATATATGCTTTTTATTGAAATAGAGTTATACAGTATAGACTGTTGTATGCCTTGTCTTTCTCACTTAGCGTTATGTCAGCACATATTTCCTTGAAAATAAATGTAGAGCTACATCATCATTTTTGATCGTTACATAAGATTCCAGTGTATGGATGGCTTGTGATTAAGTAGTGATTTAACCAAGTTACTATTGTTGACATTTAGGCCATTTCCAATTTCTTTGCACTCATGACTAACAGTGCCGTGAGCACTCTTTTATGTCCCTGCGTATTTCTTTATAATAAATTAATTTAAGTGGAATTGCTGGGTCAATGGATAGGCACAGTTTTATGGGCTTTTTTGATACGTGTTGCCAAGAAGCCTTTCCCAAAACTATGTCCATTAAAGTCTCATGAGAAGTATTTATGGGAAGATGCCGTGATAGAAATTACCTGAAAAAACAACATGTTTGTGTGTAAAAAGGTAACCAAACAACGCAGAAATATAAAGTGAAAGCTGTTGCTTTAATTTTTCTTTCTAGAGAAAATTATAGTTTTACTGCACTAATATCAGACCCCAACTTCCATTGACTCTTGACACTGCCACCTAACTTCACTCTCTTTATAAGACTTGCTTCTGTACTATGAGCTCTGAGAGGGCAGAGGCTCTATTTACTTTCTTCATTTTTGTAGGCTAATGCCTATTTCAGGCCCTGGCACAAAATGTATATCTGTTGTGTAACAAATTATCCCCAAATTTAGCAGTTTAAAGCAATAAACATTTATTATCTCACACAGTTTCTGTGGGTCAGAAATCTGGGATTGGCTTAGCTGGGTGGGTCTGGTGTAGGATCTCTCATGAGGTTGTAGTCAGGATGTCAGCCAGGGCTGTGGTCTCATCTGAAGGCTTGATTGGGGTTGGAGGCTCCACGTCCGTGATATTTCACTCACATGACAAGTCATGCTTGCTGTTGGCAGGAGGCCTCAGTTCCTACCACGTGGATTTTCCACAGGGCTGCCTGAGTGTCCTCACAATATGGTGGCTGGCTTTCCCAGAGAAACGATCCAAAAGAGGGGGCAAGGGGAGCTGTAGTATCTTTTATGACCTAGTCTCTGAAGTCACACTCTGTTATTTCCACTATATTTCACCAGTTCCCTAGGTCAGCTCTATTCAGTGTGGGAGGGTCCTACCCAAGGACATCATTTCCAGGTGGCAGGGATCACTGGGGGCCATCTTAGAGGCTGGTTACCACATTTATTAGAATAAGCTGAATAAATGCTGGTGCGATTGAATCATCGCCTCAGAACTAGAAGAGGCCAAGGGTGGTCTCCATGCCTTCCCAGCTGTTTGGTGTAGAGATGGGATAATTCTCTGAGAATTGAGTTTGGAGCAAGCTGTGTATTTGTTGTAGAAACTGCCAATTTGAGTTATTCCTGCCTAGGTCAGGATGGGCAAGCAGCAGCTAACAACTCCCAAAGACATCTGGAAAATTCCCAGGGGGTTGGGTCTTGTGGTTCAGACCACAGGCTCAGGGAAAGTTGCTTTTTGCCACTCTAAGGAATGCCAGGCCTACATGTCAATCAAGACAGGGTGGGTCATTTGGCCAAGGGAGGTAAGTCACTCTCATCATTGAAATACTCAGTAGTTTATGACCTCTATAAAGCCATTAGCCCCAAGAGAGGAGGGGAAAGTGGTTACCAGCACCCTTTGCTTCTCTGGGGTCCATTAGGATCAGGGTTATAAATTCCATCTCCTGCCATGGGTGACTGGTTTTATTATCAATCAATTACTCATGCTTGTTAGCAAGTCTCAAGCACCCCACAAGCAGAGAATCTAGCCAGATAACCGTGGGCACTTGGGGCAACTTGGCTCTATACCCTAACCCTCAGTTTCCCCATCCGTAGGGCAAAGGGTTGGTGGACTAGCTCAGAGGTTCCCACACTTCTCACTACCAAAGTCTATTTGCTGTATTTTACTTCCGTGGTGTTTATTTCGTGTTTTGAAATTATTTTTCTAGCAATCAGAATTCCCTAAAAACCTATTTCTCTTCCCCACTTTTATTTAATATCAGTAAAGACAATTGTCTTCATGTAAAAAGGAAGACACAACAGACACTTGCAAATTCGGACCACCACTGGCAGGGCTGCACCCAGAATTCACAGAGCCTTGGCCAAATATTTTTTTCAGGGCCCTCGCCATGTGGACAATTTGAGTTACATAAAATCAGCGTGTCAGGACCGTTCTGGTGGTATGATTCCATGAAAAAAATATGATGCAGGCCTGTGGGTATGATCTGTACCCTAAGCTGCCCTCCTGGAACAGGGACCAGCTTTGGGGCCCTGCAATAACCCCAGAGGTGCAAGTTCTGGAGCTGTTCGAGGCATCTGGTTGGCTTCATACATGGGCTAGAGGGTCAGAGGGAGCCACAATGGGAAGTCACAGGGAGCAAGACCCATGTGGTTGCCATCCAGACTCAGAGTGCTCTGCTCAGATGGCAGAGCCAGCCCTGGCTGGTCCCAGGCATCAGAGGGGACTTAGAATGTCTATTTCCATGACGTAGTCCAAAGTGTGGAGCCTGGCTCAGGGTCCCTTCTTGCTCAGATCTGAGGCCATACTGACCATGGGATAATCAACGTTTCCGTGACAAGTTGTAAACATTCTAACCCGAAGTGCAATAAACACATTTTTGTTAATCCGGGAAGCCAAAACATTGGCAAATGAACAATTCTGTCCATCCAGTGGAAATACAGAACAAAAGTTGAGACTCAGTCTTGGTACCCTCTAAGACTTTCAAGGAACCAAAGACTCCAGTCATTATACTCACTACTCTTTATTGAGCAGCTATTTTGTCCAAGACCCTTTACACATACTAGTTGTTAACCTTTATAAGAATCCTGTCAAGAATCCCCCTTTACAGATGCATGAACTGAAGCTCACGCCTTCTTCAGGCTGAGAACTGAAGAAGTAGTCTCCAAGAATTATTCTCTAGCAACTGTATCCAACATGAAGGTTTTCTAATGTACCAAGAACATTTGAGCACTTTCTATGAACTAAATATCTAGTCCTCACAACAATACTTTGGGGGAGGAACTATCATCACCCCCATTTTCCAGATGAGTAGACTGAGGCTCAGAGAGGTTACATCACTGGCCAATGTCACAGAGCTTGTGTGTGATGGACATGGGAGTGGAACTCAGGCTGTCTAGCACCAGTGCTGAGTCCTTAACTACCTTTCTCTGACCTCATTTTCCCAAGTTGCTACCCCAAGAAGTACCTGTTAGGCAGATTTTCTGGAAGAAATGTGCTTGAGCAGCCAAGTTATTCAGCTTAGTCTTTGGAAATAGAAAACTAGACTTGAAGCTCTTGATGGTAACTCTCTCCACCTCTCTGAGCCTCAGTTTCTTCCTCTGTGTAGGATGGGGATAATCTCATCTTGCTAGAAGCTGCTGTGGAGATGAAATGACACAGAGTGTGCAAGGTGCTGGGTTAATAGCGACTTGCTAGTGTTTCTCTTCTTAGCCCAAACCACCCCAAGAAGTGATGACTGATTTATGGCAAAAGCAATCTTCATCGCACATGCAAAATGGAATTAAGCTCCAGGTAAATAGGAAGGGATGCATGCTATGTCAAAAGACATATGATACCTCTTTTGGCAGGAGTTGGTGTAGGCGGAGCTGGAGTAGGTTGGAGATTGGAAGAACGTATGCGTCTGTGTCTCAGGTTGGGTTTTCTGGAAGCAGACACTGAGTTGCCTGCATTGGGCCGAACTGGCCAGGCATCTATATCTTCCTTTTTGCTCAGTTGCCACTAGAAGGGCATGACCTTGGTCAAAGTGGCTCTCTGCAGCTGAGAAAGACCTAAAGGGGCCAGTTGCGGGGGTCATCTGCTGATGGCACTCCCTGCAGTTGGATAGCAAGTTCTTCCTTGAAGAAGGATCTGGAAGGCACATCTTCGTGTCCACCAAGCCTGCGAGGCGGGGAAGGGAGGAGGGTGCCAAGGGCATTGGGAGAGGAGCAATGAGGTCATTGGGCTGAGCAGACAAACCACATGTTTAGTCTACTTTCTGACCTCCCTCTTTCCACCTGCCCAAGGCTGGGTACATTGTGTCCCATTGTCCCAGTCTTGCCTGACCATCCAGAATGCCCTACCACACCTCGCCATCTGGCTGCAGATGTCAGCTCTCATCTCTATAGAAACCCTCGTGCTAGTGAAATCGTTATCTATTTCTACTGGAAATCCCATGGGTTCTCTGCTAGCCTTCTCAGGACGAACAGACTTGGAATGGAAGCATCTGAGCTTATTTGCCCTTCAGTCGCCAATATCTAAGAGTACAAGAGGCCAATCCACGGCCAAGTAAGCATTCCAAAGGCAGACTGTTTCCAAGGAGCCGAAGAGTAAGAATGACTGAACCCAAGCACTTCAGGGAGACCTAAAGGAACTCAGGCTATGGGCTGATGGGAAATTTAGGCTGAGGTCCTGCTAAGTTCTGCCTTTCTGTTTCCTAAGATGGTGAAAGATGTCAGCATACTATGCGGACTCAGGGGGTTTCTGGAACATCTCAAGAACAACTCAGCATTAGAACCCAGAAGAGAAGACAGGGACAGAGGCAGAGTCCCAATAGAATGGCAGAAACTGTGGGGAAAACCAGATGTGAGTTGGAATTTGGTGACTCAAAATAAGAGTATGACTAATAATCATAATATAACCCATATATAATGTAATTAACAATTTATTACTGCAATAAGATATTTCTATAATTAAACAGTTGCATAAACATATATAACAGTTAGTTATTATTATAGTTGATATTTACTGAACACTGCTGGGTGCTTGCATTAGCTCATTTCATTTCCCAATAACCCCATTAGGGAGATACTATTATTATTCCTATTGTATACAGATGAGGGAAATTTAGTCTCAGAAAAATTAACGCACTTGCCAAGTTCATGTCAACAATAGTCTGTCGATCGAGCCAGTTGGAGCAAGTTGTAGGCTTACCCAGAGTAGCATAGCATGAGGTGGCTTTTAGAGACACGCACTGTAAGCCAGGTCACCTGGGTTTGAGTCCTAGATGTACCACCTATTCGTTGTGTGACCCCGGACAAATTATTTCGTCTCTCCGTTCCTCAGTTTCTCATCTGTAAAATGGGGTTGGTAATAAGTACGTCCCACAGACAAGAGTTGAGAGGATGAAATGAGTTAGAAATGTGGCATTTTTAGAACAGTACCTGGCACATAACCCATATTTCATCGGTGACAGCCTTCACTATTATTTTGTATAGATGTATTCATACAACTGATCCCAAAGCTCCCACCCATTTGCATCCCATCAGTGAGAACCATGGTATCCTTTCACAACCGAACACAGGACAGAAGGGTCTGCTTTTTCCTGGGAGGAGCTGAAAAGTCACATTGCCAAGGAAGGGATGAACGCATCGATGTTTGCAAGGAATCCACCAGTTACTATGTAACCTACATTTGGGGTTGGTCTCAGTTTCAAACATTCTGTTCCACTGTCACCATAAACCACTGACATGTTCTGGAAATACCAACCCTTTGGCACTGAACTTTATCCATCAGTCTCTTGTGTTCCACAGTGAAAGAGAACTCTTTTTCATTGTATGCAGCCCAAGTTGTAGCTGCAAATGTAGAGCTGTTGGTAGAGTATGTAACTTGCAACTTTGGGGTCTGAGACCTGGATTCAAGTCAGGCTCTGCCGGTTACTTGCCGTGTGACTGTGGGCAAGCCACTTCCCCTCTCCGAACCTCAGTTTCCTCATCTGTAAAATGGGATTCACAATACTTTTGTGTCACAGGGCTGTTGGGAGGATTAAGAGAAACAAGTATGAAACATTTGGCACACGGCCTGGTCCCTGGCAGCTTGAGCGCTGGCTTCATTTGTTATTATTATTATTCTCCCACGATTCACAATGGGACTGAATTTTTCCTTCCCTGCTCTGCAAATTCTAGAGTCCAGGACTGAGAGTGACGCATGGCCACGTGTAATCCATGTGATGAGCTATGGACAGACATTTCGAATCCCATTTCCTCCTGCTGGGAGGATAAACTAAGACACTCACCTCTGTGGCAGAAAAACAAGACAAAATACATAATAACCGCGTGCAGTATTTAACCTCATGGTACCCCTGAGAGGGAGACCCACGAGAAGGATTAGAAAGCAGTGTGAGAATAGGAAGTACAGTATCTGTAATCACTTCTTTGGCCAGCTTTCTTTTTCGTTTCTTCCCCCATCCAGATCTCCATAGTGAGAGGTCTAGACCAGGGGTTCTTAAGGTACCTCAAGCCACACTTGAGAGTTTGTTCAGGATTAAAGAAAGGGTGATCTGGCCAGAGAAACTTGTTCCTGGACGCCTTCCAGCCGAGCTCTGCAGCTGTGGCATGTGGGGATATGGTTGTGATCAACACCCAGCTTAGCGTCATGCACGCCAACTCTGGATCAGGGGGTCCTAATGGGACCTGCCAGGTGCTTGGGCTGGAGGAGACCTGGAGACAGGTTTCCACCAGCCAACTTGGAAAATGTGCCAACTCCGAAGACCCTGCCCAAAATTCCTGACCTCCCCCAGTGTTTGCTTCTCTTAAACGTGGGGCTCAGCACGAACCTTTCTTCTCGAACAGCACCGAGGCCAGCCAGTACCTTTGGGTCTGGGGAGTGGATGGAAAGAGGCTGGCACATGGGAGTTGGAAGCACAGGTACTGCGGTTGGGTGGCTGGCTGTGTGCTTCCAACCTCTCTGAACCCCATAGGATCATTTCCACTCTGACAGGTGGGTGAACTGGGCATCCTTTCCTTTTGTCAGGTGGGGAACCTGAGATCATGAAGGCGGTGTAGATGATAACTAACACTTCGTGGATATTTCCTATGTGCCAGGCAACACGGTACGTGCTTCAGATGCTGTCTCATTCAAGCCCATTCATTTTTTCCATTCGACTAATGAGCTCATTGAAGCCCAGAAAAGTGCAGCCGCATGCTGAAGGCCACACAGCTGGTAAACAGCACGAGGAATGTGCTCGGCTATTATTCACCATCACGCGCATTCTTTCTAAACCGTATGCATAGAGGTTCTGATTAGCTAACGAGAATGCCATCCCTCCCTGCAAGCACATACCCACATGGCTTAGACTAACAAGGTCTCCAAACTTTGTTTCTTTTAAATAAACAGTTCCAGTTATCTATTGTTGCATGAAACAAAACAAAGCAAAACAAAACAAAGCAAAACAAAACAAAATAAACCTACCCCCAAGCTCACTCAAGTCAAACAACCACTTTTTTGTGTTCATGATTTCGTAGGATGGAAGTCTGGTCATGGTAGAGTAAGGATGGTTCACTCATGCTCCGTGATGACTGGGGCCTCAACTGAGGTGACACACATGGCTAGAATGCTGAGATGGCTTGCCTGGAACCATATGTTTGGGGCTTTGGTTTTAGCTGTCAGCTTGGTTCCTTATTTCTTCTCCACTGATGTCTGCTGGGGCTGGGAAATCCAAGATAGCTTCTCCATGTTACGTGTCTACACTGGGATGTCTGGAAGTGTTGGGGCTGCCGTACATCTCTTTCTCTCTCCATATGCCCTTCCCCATGGTTAACTTGGGCTTCCTCACCATATGGCCGTCTCGGGTTGCTAGACTTCTTACATGGAGGTCCAAGCCTCGAAGAACCTGTGTTCCAAGAGGCCCAGGCAGAAGGATTTTTATGACCTCGCCTTGGAAATCCCAGAAGATCAGCCACGGTCCTAAGCATAGCAGCCGTGGGGCTGAGCCACTTGGAACAACTTTCAAGAAAGAATCTGTCATTCAGCTGGGAGCAGTGACGCCCAGTGCAGCCTCCAATGCAGTACCTTTTGGAGTCACTGCAGCATTCCAGCCCAGGGGACCTCCAGCCAGTGACCGAGTGGGAGTGCAAGGGGTGGGAGTGGTCCTAGGCCTGGCCATTCCTCCCCTAATGAGACCTAAAGCCAGACTCCTCTAAGGAGATCTCTGTGCTCTGGAGCTCTATCTACATTGCGTCACCCGTGACTTTGTCAGACCTGCAGCCTGGTGTCAGCCTCTCCCCCTCAAGTTCTGCCTCCTTTCCCTTCATCTTTTGGGGATGTTCAGTTATGCCCAAGAAACCTCTCTCACTCCTAACTCTGCCTCACCATCTGCTTCTCAAGAGACCCAAACTGGCACACAAAGGCAAGCCCAGATTCAAGGGGGGAGGGACTCGGCCGCACCATTCAATGAGAGCGTTAGCAAAGTCTGTACAGTCATCTTCTATCTGCTGTACCCACTCTCTATCAATGCATAACATATATGTAGATAGAGAGAAGAGTGCACACAGCACAGTGTGCAGCTCACTGGGGGATCACAAAGTGGGCATGTGTTTGCCATCAAGATGAAGAAATATTCATAAAACTTAACCAGCCCCTCAGATGCTCCCCCAGCACCCTCTTTTCCCATCTCCACTCACCCTCCTCCCTACCCAAATGTCACCATGATCCCGACTTCTAACCCCAGAATTTAATGTGGCCTCTTTTGGTTCTTTGTGTTAATGGAAACGTAGAGCATATTTTATTTTGTGTCTGGTCTTCTACTTTATGTTACATTTGAGATCCTTCCAAGTTGTTGAGTGTGGCAGCATTTATCAATTTTTATAGTATTCTATCATATAAATAGATCACAATTTATTTATCCATGGTATTATTGATGAGTATCTCTAATTTTTTGATCGTGTACCCTATCATTGAGAAATCTTGAAGCATGCACTATAAATATATCATATATTATATTGTATATACTATTATATATATACACCACTATCGTAATAAACTTTGTGTATTGTAAAATATATACAGAAATACTTAGAAATTTTAAAAGATGAGCTAATGTGTGTGGGGAAATAATTTTCCCTCTACCCTCTAGGTTTTTAGTCGAGACCCCAGCCCCCACTCCATAATGAAAGACAGACTAACAGGAGAAAAATCAAACAGAAGTTTAACAACATGGATGCTTCCTGTATACATGGGAGAGACCCAGGGAAGCTGAGTAACTCCCCAAGATGGCCCAGGCCACCACCTTAAATACCATCTCTAGCTAAAGACCAAAGAAGATGGTGGGGGTGGGGAAAGCCAGGTATGGGAGACTACCGGGCCAAGCACAACAAACAAGGGTCAGATTGTTATGCTGATTTAAATGCACTGATACATTTCTAGAGATTGAGTCACCCCCCTCTTCTAGGTAGAGAGAGAGAGACACCCTCACCATGGAGATTAGCCTTATAAATGTAAATATCTCTTATTGAAGGGTAACTTACAGGTACTTTTTAGAGTTTCTCCTGTGCTTGCGGTTTCTTAAAAAATAATCAGCCTAAAATAATTCTTATGCCAGAGAGACGTGTTTCGGGGTGGTACATTCTATCCCCCTTCGCGCATCTAGAAGTTTTAATGTTGTCTTTCTGCATCCCAGTGGATCGGACATGCCCCACCCCCCATTTTGTTGGCTGCTGCCTTGAGGGACAGGATTCTGATAATACAGACGTGCTGGAAACAAGAGTTCACGTGACATATTGGGAAGGCTTTGAAATCAGACAGACCTGGATTTGTTTCTGTTTGCCAGCTGTGTCACTCTAAATAAGTGATGCTCTTTCCTCATTAACGGGGGTGGGAGACAGGTCACCACCTTGTATTCATCCAGCAAATATTTACTGTGCACCTATTATATGCCAGGCACTGTTCTAGGCACTGGGAAGACAGCAGAGACCTGCAAAATCACATACGTAGCAAAGGGCATAGCTGTATTCATTCTAGTCCTGGGTGAGAGGGAAGAATTGACCAGTGAGCTACCTATCTACTGCCCAGGCCAAATGGACCAGCGTGTTTTTGGTGATTTTTGGTAAAGCCCTGTGTTGGAAGCAAGCTCACAGCCTTCCCTTCCCTGACGTTTCCTGCGTCGGTCCTCCAATCCAGAATTCTCTCCACTCAAGGGCCCCTTCTCCCCCAGCCTCCCCTCTGTGGTGTACGGGGGTGGGAGCCAGTCTCTGGTGGCAGTGGGAGGAAGTCAGGGGAGATGGGAGAGGCAGGGATAGAAAGGCAAAGGGCTGAGTGGTAGAGATTTCAGAGACCCTGTGGTTCCATCTACCAC
Source organism: Rhinolophus ferrumequinum (assembly GCF_004115265.2). Lineage (NCBI taxonomy): Eukaryota > Metazoa > Chordata > Mammalia > Chiroptera > Rhinolophidae > Rhinolophus > Rhinolophus ferrumequinum. The sequence goes on along the minus strand of NC_046308.1, from coordinate 8,723,887 downwards.
CCCTCCGCACGCCCACCTAATATTGCCTGCTTCTCCCTCCCTCTCCCCGAGTTATCTGGACGGGGTGTCTAATTGAAATTGAAGACCTGTTTAGCTGTGTGCCTACACAGTCTGATCTCAAATATGGGCAACCACAAAGTATGTGCTGGTGTTTCACATTCCCAGGAATCTGACAAAGTGATTGATGCCCAGAGAAGCTATTTCTTCAGAGGTCTGGAGCCAGTCTCTTCTTTAAGCCTTGGAATTGAAGATTCATCCAACACACCAGTCTTGTGTTAACTCACACAAGAAGACTGAAGCGAATGCAGGCCTAGACGGCCCCGAGAAGCACCTCAAGGCTTGTGTGAAGCTTGCGTCTGTGCTGTAAGGATGCCTGCCTTGCAAAGAAGCCCTGAGATTTTACCAGCCTACAAACACTGTAAGAGAAATAAGGCCTGCTTGTGATGGTTGCAAACAACTCCTCATCCACGCGATCAGGGTGGGTCCAAATTAGGGGGCCATTGTCTCAAAAGGGAAGGGAGTTTTTGAAAAAAAATCACAACTCCCTTGGAAGCTCTGGTAAAAGATATAGATCCTTTAACTGGGGAAATAAATACGCATACACGGATGCATAAAATGGCACATACAATTTTAGTAATAACAATGAGTAGTGCTTACAAATAGCACAGGTTCTCTTCTAGGTTCTTAAGTTTACCCATTCATTCCTACCAGGCCTTACGAAGTAGATACGATCACTGTGCTTATTTACCCAAGGTTGCTCAGATGCTCAGTGGGGGAGCTGGGACGTGAACCTGGAGTTTGACGTCAGTGGCCACTTTCCTAACCGCTACCCCACACTGCCATGCAGTATCTCTGGGGGGAGGGACCCGATTATCATTCATTGTGGAACTAGTGATAACATGTCACACTTGATTTTTAAAACTTCACATTTTACACATTCAGCTGGATGGATACCTCTTGGTTTTGCCTGCCTGATGTCCTGTCCTTTGTGGACCACCTCCCTTCCTCCCCCATCCCCATTTCAGTCCTCGTTGTTCAGATGGGGTCAGCTGCAAGCACTGTCTCCCAGGATGGGCAGATGTGCGTCCTAGACCTGGCCAATGAGAAAGCCGCAGTGCCTGGCCATGGAGATTGGTTTCAGAGGTGGGTACACATTCCAAGCGGGACTAGTCAGTGCCATGGAGTGTTAGTCCAGGGACTTCAGAAGGAGCTACCTAAAAAAGACAAAGTCTCTTTTCTGCTGAGGTTGCTAGGAGGAAAATGTTAACATTTTGGAGATAAGTTCGAGGGATGAGCTCCCTTTGAGAATGAAAAAAAAAAAAAAGAGAGGGCGCGTCTAAGTAATCACTGTTCAGTTATCAGGTAATTCCTCGATCCATCCATGCCTTAGTCTTCCTATATAGTTACACGAGACTATATAAATATGTATATATATATATTTATTTTTATTTTTATTTATTTTATTTTTTTTGGTGGGGGGTGGGTGGGTGGATTTCTGTTACGTGCAACCGAAAGAGTCCTGAGAAATATACAGACATTTTATCATTCCCTCCCCCCGACCCCGCCATCTCCAACACAGTCTCTCCCCGTGACACAGATGACGACATAGTACAGCGTTGTGTGCAGGTAAACACCACAGAGCTTCACATTGTCCTCGCTGGCTTGGAAGACTGGAGACACCTTCCCCCCTCAGTTATCTACCAGAGCTCTGAAGTAGGTGTTAAGGCTCAAATATCTCCTCCTACATGCTCAGCATACGCAGATGCTTAAACAGGAGGTGCTCCATAATTGCTTACCCATGTAATGAGATTATAAATAAGTCCTTTCCTGTTTGGGGATTTGAGCCGCCAAACTTCAAAGCTGAGGATAGTAATGGCTGCTGAGTGCGCACACATTCTAAAGAAAGGGGTCGGACCCTATTTACAAGACTTGCAACAGGAGGCAGTTGGTTCTTATCACCCATAGTAAAGGGTGGTGAACATGGAAGAAAAACTGGAGCATGAAGATTTCCTTAAAGAGATCTGTTAGACTGCTGCGTCTTTCTCTTCATTCTGTTCCCTCTTCCAGAATGACCCATCCCCCTTTCTACAAAAGGTGAATTCCAGTTATCCTTAAAACTCAGCTTAAATGGTGCCTCCTCTAGGGAGATTTCCACGGTATCTACAGCTAAAGCTGTTGCTCCTTTCCTCTGGCCTTCTTCTCGGAGCCCTCAATATTTACTTAGGTTATAGTCCTTGAAGATACATACTAATAGTATAATAGTGTGACATGTGTCATCTCTCTGTTAGATTAACAGTGCCAACCTGGCACAGACCTGTACTATTCGTCTCCGCACACTTGAAAGAAGGGATGGGGTAGACCGTATACAACTCTAATAGCCTTCCCGCTTAAGGAAAAGCCTTTTGGGTTTGCAAAATAGACCTGGAACTGAATGTGAGATCAGAGCTAGAAAGAATGGAGTCACTCTAGATGGAATGGAGTGTGAAGAATTTGGAACTCCAGGAGGTAGGGAGCAGAGATGGGGTTGGGTAGGAACGAGAAGAAGAAATAGAAAGGAAACAGAATGAGGAGCTCTGGAAAGGCCTTGCAAACAGGCTGTCACATACAGCGAAGGGTCAGTGAACAAACACCCCAGTAGGGTTTGGTCAGAGACTTTGGATAACATGGATGTCTGTCACTAACTTGAATTTTAAAGATATTTTTGCAGTGTAACTCCCCTTGGTATCTTTCGGTCTTAAGGAAAAGCGTCGACATATTCATAACCAGAAATCTTATGAGATTGTTTTTGCTTTTACTTTTTGCTTGGTTTGAAATAAGGAAGAGGGTGGACAGTATCCAAAAGAAGCAACACAGTGGTCAAGAACAGAATGGTTGCAAAAAACCTTGACGTTCAGGGTGAAGAATGACACTGAGATCCTAAGTCTCCGAGCAGGAAGTGCAGGCATCCGAGTAGGACTTTAGATTTCAAGAAGGCTCGGAGTGGGCGTATTGAGTCAGTCTTGTATAGGACTTACAAGGCAAGGGGATCCCAAGTGACACCGTTTGCCCTGCGCCGGACACAGTGGTTCTAAAAGTGTGATTCATACATCAGCAACCACAGCAGCAGCTTGTTAGAAAATGCAAATTCTTGGGGCCCACCCAAGATCTTCTGAGTCAGAAACCCGGAAGGTGAGACCCCATAACCTGCAATTTACAAACGCTCCAGGGGATTCTGATGGAGCTAAATTTGAAAACAGACATGGGAAGCCTCCAGTAGCTTGGTGTTGCATTAATGAATAAAAAGCTTGTGGAAACGCAGTACACTTGTGGTAGCTTCCTTTTGTATCTTAAAAAAGAAAGTGTTCAACTCTGTGCTAAATCATAATTCATCAACAGCCAGGCTTCTAGCCCAGAGGAACTGTCTGGAGTGGCTTTCTGTCAGCCGAAAACCAGACCGCTTGCATCCCAGGGTATAGGTTAAGCACGCTTGTCTCTGGGTCATCCAGTGAAAGGGGATATTCTGAGGCCTCCCTGGCCCAACAGCCCAATGCCAGATTGCCACTGGAATCAAGGACTGTTTTTCTGTTCCTTGATGGGTAAGGAAAGGATAGCAGTTGCTTTTCTTTAACATGTCCAGGGACTTAAAAAAAAAAAATATCGTTCACCCTGGCAGATTCTCCCACAGAGGTACAGTTCATTGCCTGTCAAGCCAGGATGCTAAATTAAGCAATTTTCATCAGATAACACATTTTCTGGTTCATGTAAATGTCCCACAAATCGCTGAGCTCATAATTCAGCCTGACGGAAAGCGGGCCACTCGTCAAGTTCACTTTAGACGGCTCGTTGGGAGCTTGTCGTTGCCCAAGAGCCCAGCGACAGCCATGCTAAGATGCCCCCGCCCCGCCCCGCTTCTCAGTCAAGCCAGGAGTATTGTCTAGTAAAGAAAACCCGCTCCCACCCCCACCCCCGACCCCACCCGCCGCCCTCAGACCACATGACCACAGGAGACCTGGTCCCTGGAGTCTTAGAGGAGAAAGTGCCCATCGTAGGACACACTTGAAGTAAAGCTGGGATGAGGATGACATTTGCCGTGATGTTCTCCTCCTCCCTTCTAACTTCCGAAGCTCAAATCCAGGGACCTGGTCCTGACTCCCACTCTTGCCCATCACATGTTGGCCCCAGCCCTCACCAGCTGTGTGCTTATTTCCTGATCCATAAAATGGGAAGACGGCCTTACTTAAGTATAGCGTCGTGGACAATTAAGCGGAACAACCTCTGTAAAATGGAAAATAGCACAGCGCCTGACGCCTCGTCTCAGTAAATTTGGGTGATTCTTATTATTCTTATTTGTTCTGTATCTTCGTCGCTAGTTGTCTGCCTCTTTAAAAGAAACATTACCACTATTTCTTGAGTACATACTATACATACTAAGCATCACTTGCAGCTTTCAACCAGGTAATCCAGAGTTTACATCTCTATAGTTCAACTCTCATTTTACAGGGTTGAGCCCTGTCCATGGGACTAAACTGCAAGCTTTCTGTGATGAGGCATCTAGTGGAGTGCCTGGCAGAAACGATGCTCAAGAAATGGCATCAATGCTGGCAGTTACATTTGATGTGCTTGGATGTGCTTGTAATGTGACTTGGGGATTTGGAGACGAGAAATAGGACTTAGGTGAACAAGGAGTGGCATAGGTGGGGGAAGAGATGGGAAGACATTCAGGGTGGAAGTCACTGCAAGGTAAGAGGCACGATGGTGGAAATGCAAATGGGGTGTGTGTGTGTGTGTGTGTGTGTGTGTGTGTGTGTGTGTGTGTGTGTTTAAGCAGAAATGCATTCCCTGGTATAGTCTGTCTCCTACGTTCTGAGTGTACAGGGAAAGATGGGACAGTAGAGTCCCCCAATATGATGGGGGCACAAGCATGTACCAAAAGGTTGACTAGACCTTGAAGTGGGCAAATTCCCCTGAACACACCAACTGCCCTGTTTGTTACATCCATGCTCCCACCTCAGCTCCATCACTGTGCCCGGCATAAAGTACGTGGTCCCCAGTGTGTTGATTGAATTAATGACCAAGAGGTTAAGATCCCCAATCACAAAAGGAATCCCACTTCTTCTCAGGCCAGTCACAATTTAATACTTGGTGACACAATAATGCTACAGCATTAACTAATTTTATTTGGCATTCAAATATATATTCCCCTCCCTGTTAGATAAAACTGTAAATTGTACACTGAAAAATTCAAGTTCTTTTCCTGAATTTATGCTGAATGTAGAAAATTGAAAAACATGAAGTAAATCATAAATCAACTCTCTAGAGATAATGTGGGGACAGAGCCCCAGAGAGCAGTTTCCAGGCTCTTGGCCTCATGTGGAAAGGTGCTGGCTCAGGTAGTAGATAGCCATCAGCTGTGGCTAGTTGGCCGTCAGCTGTAACCAGTGAGCCATTGGCCACTAATATAACTGCCTTGGCTACGGAGGGAAGTCGAGGAGAGAGGAGGAGACTGAAGGAGAGTGGAGGAGAGTCGGTCGGTTGGCAGCAAAGCGGACAGCAGGTCGCACGTCGTGTAAACCCAGCCTCCAGTGAGACCATAGTGGTATGACTCCCCTACCTATGGCTCCGTGGGTGTTCCTTTTTGGCCTCATCTATCCTGTGTTCTTGTGTGGGGAGCGGGACCAGAGACCCTGCCGGACACCCTGCATGACAGATAACCTCAATTAATATTCTTCCATATTGCCTTATGCTTTTCTATGTGAACACACTTTTTTTTCACATAATTGAGTAAAAGTACATAATTCTGAACTATGGTTTTTAACCTGGCATTATACCACAGGTGTTTGCCATGTCATTAAAAAATTATAACTTTCTGATGTTTTTAAAAATGATTGAATATTTCATTGCATGGATCTACAAGGAGTTTTAAATTTCTTGATAGTATGAATGGCCTAGAAAAAATATTTTTATGCATAAAATTTTATGATTTCATATTTCAGATTATTGTCTTAGAATGGACTCTGAGATGAATGGCTACGAGTGTCTAACTATCTATCTATCTATCTGTTTATCTATCTATCTAACTACACATTTGTTGTTTTTTCCTGTGATTGTAAAAGAAATTCATGCTCTATGGGTAAAATTTAGTATATACTGAGAAAGCGTAAAGGTGACAATAAAGCGCCATTTGTAACCCAGGTACCAGTACATAATGTGTTACATTGACCTTTTCTCTGCTTCTGAAGAGTTCTGAGGTCATTACTTCATTCCTCTCCAGAAAGATTGTATGATTTTACTCGCTGACCAGCAGAAAACAAGTTGTAACCATATTTCACAATGTAACCATTACTTACTATTGTCTTTAAAAAGAATTGTTGCTAATTTTATAGTTGTTTTAATTTGAGGATCTTTGATTCTTGGGGAGTTTGACCATTTTTCAAAATATAGTATGTGTTTTTGAACGAAGGACACATGCATGTTTGCATCTGTCTGTCTGTCTGTCTGTCTGACTGCCTACGTATCATCACTTGTGAATAGCCAGCCAGTTCATGCCCTCTGGTCAAGAGTGAGCTCCCTGTGGGTTGGGACCACATCTGGTACTTCTTACCTTTCACTCAAAACTCCCCTTCAGTGGTAAACACATAGTAGACACTTTAGTCGTTACTCATTAATTACTAGTTGAATGCTTCCAACAATCCCTCCAGAAAGAGATCGCTGTTCCAGGACAAGGCTCCTGACGCCCTCTGGGAGTGCTATCACGCCAGCATCCACTTTGGCTCACACTCACGGTCCATTTTAAGATGATCAATTGTTTTGGCCTCCTGCAGGTACGCCGTAAGGACCAATTGAAATATCTTTGATTGCTTGGGGATGGAAAGCTCAGACTTAGGTGGTTTCTCTTTTTTTTGTGTGTAGAGAAAGATACACCTTTCTCTCTGTGTCACTCGCCTCGCTAGCTTAGCAGCGTGGATGAGCGGTACAGAACACTGACGAAGCAGAGAAGCTTCATGAATGCAAGATTCAAAATCCTGCTGGCATTTAGTGCTCAGAGGGAAAAGAATGACCAGTGCTCAGAGTGGCTGATGGTGGGGGACACCCAATGCTGACTGGCCCCCGACAATAGTATATTGAATTCTGGTGCCTTTTTCTTAATGGTGGATGCCTTCCTTCTCTGCATTACAAAGTCCCCTCTTCTAAGCCGGGCAGTGCACTGAAGGGAACACCTTTTGCTTCAACCAGTACTTAGCCAGTGTCTCTTTGGGGCCAGGCACTGGAATTCAATAGTAAACAAGGCAAAGAAACGTCTCTGGTTCACCTTCTCCTCTTCTAGAGTCTGGGAAGAGATGGCAGCCCCCTTAATTAGTGCGATTCTGACTAACTTCTGTGTTTCTGGCTTGATTCCGGATAGTTCCAGACAGTTCCAGATAGTTGAGGTTCCAGGGGGAAAATGGCCAAAGCATGATTCCAGGTAAGTGAGGTTTTAGCTCAACATGGTCATGAACCCTGCAGCGATGTTTCCCGCCTCTGACCCAGTTGGTCTTGCTCCATTCCAGGACTAATGTGGGTCTCCATGTCTTTGTCAGGCTTCGTGCAAATGTGAGCCACCAAACACAGGGGGAGCCAACCAAGCCTGGGAACTGGACCAGTGAGAAACATTCTCTTCCCTGTTGAGATGACCCAGTCCTTCCCAATGATGGTGACTGACTTTTTTACGAATCAAAGAGAGAATTGCTCTAAAATGAGATTTCCTAAAGTGTGTTCCACTGAACTGATTTTGTGCGAGGCTTATATTTGCAACCGTTGTCTTTTTTCTACAGGACTTCTCAGAGCCTTTATCATGCTAATGTGCTGTCTGAGTTTCCCAAAGGAAAAGACAATGCAGCATTTCTCAAACTCATTTGACCACAACATTCTTCTTTCCTTGTTCTTTCTTCCTTTTCTGCAGAACGTCATCACATCAACTTGATCAAAATAGCTATGTGAATACCTTAGCACAAATCGATGGGTTAATGGAAATGATAAAACTGAGGACATCGGTTTGTCCTCAGTTTTATCATTTCCATTAACCCATCGATTTGTGCTAAGGTATTCACATAGCTATTTTGATATAAACACATAACGAAATTAAAGATGTTCGCCAATATATAAACTTAAGAGTGAGAGAGAAATAAAAAGAAGTCCTGCATTGGTGCTTGGCCCAAAGATTTATGCCTGACTCTTGAGAGGCCACTTAATGGAGTAGGTCTAAGAGTAAACGTTAGACTTACTGTTCCCTGAATAGTGTCCTCACCTGGACAGGATTTAATTGGGACAGCTACACTTTGGGGTCCCTTCCTATCATGCGTTAGGCAAACTGACTAGAGAGAAGGAGCCATCCTATGGTGCCTCTTTCCCTTTTAGGATAAAAACCCAGAGGGTGCTGCACTTTGGAAAATGTCCTGTCAGAGAAGGTTGCCTCTTGACTCTTCCTTGGAACTTTGAAACCGTAGGTCTGCTATGTGCGAGAAATCTTCTCCGATATCTAACCCGGTGTCTTCATGCAATAAATTAAGAAGACACTGGGGCTCTTTCCTGCTCTGCTGTGAAGAGCTCAGTGGCTGTTGGGGGAAAGTGAAGGGCACAAGTGTGAGCTGAGGTCGCTGCAAGTTCCTAACGAGAAGTGCATGACTCTTTCTGGAAGTTCCCTGTTGGATCTCCAGAGGTTGTGTCTCTACCTTTGATCTTTAAGACCAGAGCTTCACAGAAAAGCAGAAAACGTGGACATGATTGAGACTGGGGCAGGATCCTACTTGGGATTTATTGCTGGAATGGGTAAGGAAGAGACAGGAAACATAGAAACAGGGTTTGCGATCTCCCCAGCACCCCTCCTGGAGCCACTTCTAAACCATGTGCGTGATTGGCCTGGAGGACTTGTCTCTTCCTGCTGCTGTCTTTATAAACCAGGAATGTGAGCAGCTAGTGCCCCAGGTTGTTGAAGAATTAATAGTGGGGTTCAGTTTGGAGAAAGTGTTCAAGAGACAGGAAGTAAGATGAAAAAGGATCAGGCAGGACTTGGGGTTGGGGAAGGTGAGTGTGAGCTCTGACCCAACCGTATTATCTGCTTTGTAATCCAGCAGTCTTCCCATCTGCAAAATGGGAATAATACTCGTATCTACCCCTCTAAAGTCATAGTGAGACTAAAACCAGATTATCCAGGCGATGCTCTTAGAACAGTGCCTGACATTCGGTATCCTTAGCAACTGTGGCTCACAGGCCAGATTTGCCCACCACCTGTTTTCGTAAACAACATTTTATTGGAACACAGCCATGCCCAGTTGTTTTTGTATTGTCTCTGGCTGCTTTCCTATGGCAACGGCAGAACTGAGTAGTTGGGACCGAGACCACATGGCCTGCAAAGCCAGAAATATTTACCATCTGGTCCTTCACAGAAAATGTTCTCCAATCTTTACTGTAGAATATTAGCCATTATCATCCACTAATTACTAATACCAACCCCTCCTTTTATTTATGCAAATAAAACGAGGGAATGTCGATTGATGCAGCCACTATGGAAAACAGGATGCAGGTTCTTCAAAAAAATTAAAAGTCGAACTACCCTATGATCCAGCCATCCCACCTCTGGGTATATACAGATGAAAATGAGATATCTGCACCCCCATGCTCATTGCAGCATTATTCACAACAACCAAGACAGGGAAACAAGAAACAATCTAAATTTTCGTCAACAGATGAACAGATGAAGAAAATATGCTATCTACGTATCTACTGAGGGGATACTGCCAAAACAATGTGTACACGTTTTAAGAGATGTTAAAATGCATACACATTTTTTGGCACCCTATATATAGATATAGATATCAACGATTTATATCTATGTCATTTATATCTATATCTATATCTACATCTATATCTAACTATACATTACCCAGCCATGAGAAAGAAGGAAATCCTGCCATCTGCAACAACCTGGATGGACCTTGAAGACATTATACTGAGATAAGTCAGACAGAGAAAGACAACTTCTGTATGATAACGCTCGTATGTGGAATCTAAAAGAAGCCAAACTGGTGAAAACAGAGAGTAGAACGGTGGTCACCAGGGGGCTGGGGGGTAGGGGAAGAGGAGAGACGTGGTTTTAGGGCATCACCTTGCAACGAGCAGAGGAATACGTCCCGCAGATGCACTGCACAGTGCAGGGATTGTAGACCACAGCACGGGATGATAATTATCAAAGTTGCTAGGGGACTAGGTCTTAATTATTTCCCACCACAGAAAAGAAAATTATGCGAGGTGATAGATGTGTCAGCTAACGCAATCATATTGCAATATAAGGGTACCAAATCTGCAGGTTGTGTACCTTCAACGCACGCAGTGCTATATGGCACATATATTTCAATAAAATATTATTTTTCAGGAATAAAATGAGGATACTTATGTCATTTGAACATGTTTTAAATGAACCTCTGTCTGACAGAAGGGAATGGTAGTTCATGAAACCATCCCTCTATGTAATGGAATTTTATGTAGAATTTTTTGATGACATGGAAAAAGACTGCTTAAATACATGGAAACCCACGCGTGTTTACATGTGCACGTATACACATAGTACTCTCTACATGTTAGGCATTTGCCAGGTGTTATGTAACTTCGCCCTCAAACGTCCTTTTGAGGTAGGTGCTATTTTTATCCCATTATAGATGAGAACATTTAAGCTCAGAGTGTTTAAGTGATGTCTCCAAATTTACACAGGTAGTAAAAGGCATATTCAGAACACAGGTCTCTCTATATGAGTGTAAAAGAAAAAAAAATTTAAAAACCAAAAAACAAAAAAAACAAACAAGTCAGTTGGCAAAACAGTGCATGCAATAATATCTAATTTTTGAAAAAATCGGTATAGAAGTGTGTGTACACACTCAGAAGTCACAGGGAAGACGTATATTAAAGTGTCAACAGAAGTTCTTTGGGGGTTGTAAAGGAATAGGCAATATATTAAAAATTTCTTCTTTATAGCTAATAATAACGTCTTTTCTGGAACCTGTATGATGAAGGGGGAAGAGCGTTAGAAGAAGAAAATGGGTTCGGCACTGTGGAAGTGCCAGGTTCACTGGCCAGTTCTCACACTTCAGACCTAATCACAAGCTAGGTTCAGAAGGTCTGAAAGCAAATGTGAACTTCGGGAGAATGAGATTCCAAAGGAAAATTTGGTGGTGCCAGGAGTCAATACAACTGAGTTTCCCAATTTCCCTCCATGCCTGGGGCCTGCTCCCCACCCCCTCCTAGCTGGAGGTTGCAAAGCCACCGTGCCCTCCCTCCCTTTCTTGGAGGTCTGTGATTGCCTCCCATTTTTGAAGAGCCCTGCTGCTTTTTATAAATATTTTGGAAGCCTCTCAAGCCTTAAAAAAAAAAAAAAAGAAAAAAAGAAAAAAAAGGAAAAGCAAGTTAGAAGAGATACATCTTGACAAATCGAGGACTCCATGAGATCATTGTCCAGGTTTTTATTGTATTTTTCCCTTACTCCAGAAAGTGGGAATACATCCAAACCAGAATGACTGCCCTGTTATATTTCTGGGAGAATAAAAGGAATCTGGCCCTGTCCTGCGAAGCATCCGACATTCACATATTTTTCTGGCCGAGACGTTTTGCCAAATGTCAATGTTACTTGCAGAATGTAGCTGTTTTTATTTTAATCTGCAAATATCACTCCTGTGAATTATGACCGCTCCCTGGTTTGGGTATTAGAGTGGGAATTGGGGAAGTAGTGAAAGGTGATCTGGGCAAGGGAACAACGTTTTGGAAAATGCAAACTTAAGAGGTACCTGTCAAAACATTCTTTGTTAACAATGTTTTTCCCCCTTTGCTCAATTTTTAGAAACTTTTTTTTTTTAAAGCCTTGGAACCATCAAGCCTCTTCCCCTTGGGGTTTTGTTTTTACTACAATAAATTCATCCAGGTGGAACTGGAAATATATATTAATTGAGCGACGATTTATGACAAACACTCTGCTGTGTGCTGGAGATACATAAGTGCACAGGCAGACAGGGTCCCTGGTGTTACGGATATTATGAGTGAAGCAGAATGCAGACAATTTATTGATGTCAAGGGTGTGAAGTGCTTTGGAGGATGTACTGGGTGATATGTTGAGCCTATGAGAATTTTAACCTAGGCTGGGAGTCAGAGCAGGCTCTTGAGAGGCGGTGACAATTGGGCTGAGTTACCTGAAGGCTGAGGGGCTAGAGATGGGCTTTGAGGTGGACCAGGCGCCCTGGGCAGAGGGAACAGCCTACATGAGACTCAGGGGGTGGAAGAGAGCATGGCACATCCGAGGAATCAGTTTCTTGCTGCAGGGTCGCCCAGTCCCATCTAATAACCCAGCTTCAAAGTGGACTTCAAATGATATCATCTGCCGACCTGCTAATGGCCTCTGTTTTCTTTTTCCACTTTTCTGTCCCAACTGGTCATCTTTGGCTTCTGAGTTTGAGCGGGAGGGGGCCCAGTGGGGAGGAGAGAGAAGTCAAGTTCTGGCTTGACTGATGTGATCATAAGATCGTTCTGGGTTCTCTAGACTGACTTGTCCTCTCGTGGGCCCTGCAGCAGGTTCTTTGGAGATGTCCCATCACTGGGGACCCCTCACCGGCCTCTCCTTGACTGAGCTAAGAGAGGGCCACTCTGGCTCACTGCCTAACCTTCCTGTAACCTCCAGGAATCTTGCAGTGGCTTTGGTGCCTGTTTGCTGGGGTCTTTCCACCTCTCCAGGTGTCCTTGTTGTCTTAGAGTGACCCACACCTGCTCTGTCACACACACAGCCCCAGCGGGGCTGTTAGACACACTTGACACCCTTTGCCCCGACAAATTCTGAGCGCGAAGGCCTTTGCTAAGGCAGCCGTTTGTCTTTCGGTTGAGCACATAACCAGTCTGCTCCTTTCTAATTCTTTGGTGGGAGCCAGATAAAAGTTCCCCATTTATCCATACCGCAGGGGTTGATATTAGGCTCTCTGGGTCGTTTCCTTAAAGTTCCTTTTTCTTGTCCTTGAGTAAAAGTGTCATCTTCACCCTACTTGTTGGGGGAGGTAGAATTATGGTATAAATTCCTGAAAAGAAACGTATTCTCCTTAGTTCTATTCTTTGGACCCTTACACTTGATGGAGGAGAGGGGTGTAAGAGACAACTAATTAGTGCTTGGACCCCTAGCTTGGAATTTTTGTGGCACCCTCTCTGTCACAAATCACGCTGTGCTGATGTGCGTGAAGGGCCTCCCTTCCTGATCTTCACGCTCTTTGCCATCTGACTTCAGTAGCTCTCCACCCTTTGGAGCTGGCCGGCCTTGTGCTCTGCTCCGACCTGTAGACTATGGCGGAGATGACTGTGTATCACCCTGCTGAGTCTGGCTGTCCCTTCCCACCTTGGCCGTGACCATGAGAACATGCCCAGCCTAGCCCACTGCAGGATGAGAGGCAAGCGGAGCAGAGCCAAGCACCCCAGGTACCCCAGCCAGCAGTCAGTCACCCCATCCAAGGGGAGCAGAGCTGCCAAGCTGCTCACTTGGACACATGAGCAATGATTGCTTATTATCACAGGCCGCTGAAGCTCTGTGTTATTTATTACACACCATTCTGCTGGTGTTAGATAACTGAGAAGTATCTGATATCTACAGCCTTAGGCTTCCACCTGAAAATTCCCTATTGTCATAAATTTTGCTCCAAAACTCTAATCTCCAACTAAAAAATTAAAGAGAAAAATGTACTCCTCTCCTCCCTCTAGCCCTTCTTCCTGACACTTAAAAAACTTGTGGCATTTCACTTGTTTTAACCACATATAATGAAGACACAGATTTCACAAAGTGTACTCTATAGCACCCTACTTGCTTGAAATGCTCCATGATGTGACATGTCCAAGGTCATACATGTTTCGAAGATGTTTCACAGGGTCAGGACTAAGGTGAAGTGAGTGAACATGTACCTAGGGCACAAAATCTAAAGGGGTGTCAAAAATCTCCAGTAATCAAGATGAATATTATTTTAATAAAATATTTTTTAAAATAAAAATGAATGCAAAAATCCATGATGAACAGAATATCCCGGTTTTAAATAAAGACAAGACCACTAATAGTGTCATATCAAGTTTACATTAGAGCCTGAGGCAAAAATAAAAACGAATACTACTAGGTGTTTGATCCATCGTCTTTCTCCTATCCTTTATAATGCATGTTATCATCATAAAGGCTCTGAGAAGTCCTGCAGAAAAGAAAGCTGTGGCGTTTTCTTCAAAGCATGCGACCATGGGGAAAGAAGAAACACAAAGAGCGAGGGGAGGTGGCGGTGCTTGCACGCAACTCCTTCCTATCCTGTCCCTGCAAGAGTTTGGACTCAACTTCTGAAAGAAAAAAAACAAGAAAAGAAAGACAATAGGCATTTCCATGTTCGAATTGTGTAAACATGCATGAACAGCAGTAGGGGGTGACAGTTAAGAAAGCAGGCTCTGGGGTCAGACTTCTGGGTTCAAACCCTGGTTCAGCCGTTTACAGCTGTGTGACATTTATCCTCCCGTTGCCTCAGTTTCCCTCCCTTGCCAAACGGGAATAATAATATGAGGCTCTCGTGACTCACTGCATGCTGGGTTTGGATGTGCTTTGTCAATGCCTAGGCCCAAGGCAGGTTGTTTCAATTTTTATCTTTATTGCCTTGGAGGGGTCGTTGACCCCATGGGTCTCAAAGACCAAGTCTTTCCAGCTTGGAGTTCTTTAAGAATTGAGAATTAGGCAACAGGTTTATGTCACCCATGGTTACAACGGAAGATTAGCAGAACAAAGAAGTCTGGTCAGTTTCAGCTGAGTGGAGATGTACATCTGATTTCTGGACAGAATTGCATTGTGGAAGGGCCAGCTCACTGGGCCTCGTAGCTCTGGCCTTGCTCAGGGTGGAGCCCTGCTGCTCTGTCTGACTCCCTAATCAGGGACGCAGGGCCCTGGAGTCCCAGAACATGCCTGCTCATTGCTTCACACTCAGGGCGAAAGCCACAGACACTCTGCAGAGGAGCGTGAGTCTGTGTCAAGACCCCTCACTTCCTCCCCAGGCACGGGGTAGGGGAGTGGGCGGCAAGAGCCCTCTTCTGGGGTGTCTCTGCAGCTTCCTCCCTGCATCCCACTGATGGTAATCCAGAGGCTTCAGGAGGACACACGAGGGCCGGGGCAGTGAATCCTGAGACATCCCAGCGTTGACTCATCCAGCCAGCCCAAGGGACCGATTTTCTCAGTGCCCACATGGGCCTTTCCTGACTGGCCAATGGGGAGTGGAGACAGCTTATGACGTGCCAACAACGAGGGGTGTGTGCTGGGGGTGACTGAGGATAGCACCGGCTTTTACGGTTGAGTTGGCTCAGGTGAACGTGACCCTGGGTTCTAACTTGCCAGTTTTAGTCAAAGATGCCCCTCATGAGAAAAGAAGTTAATAAAAATGTTAAGAGGCTGCAGTCTGGAAACTGACTTGCCTGGGTTCAAGTTCTGGTTCTACCACAGCTGGGGCTTCAGGCAAGTTGCTTAACCTCCCAGGTGCTCAGCTAATGTTTCGATAAACCTCCCCTGGGAGGTTTCCTAACTTTTCCTACCAGAGATGGTGACGGAATCTTCTGCGATCACACAGCTTCTTGTGTACATATAAATTAAAGGGCTTACCAAACCAAACCAAACCAAACCATAATTCTATCTATCTATCTATCTATCTATCTATCTGTCTGTCTGTCTGTCTGTCTGTCTGTCTGTCTATCTATCATCCATCCCTCCACCTATCTCCATCTATTCATATCTGTTTATCTATTAGTATCTATATTTACATACCAATCTAAAAATGAGTTTTTATGAGAGACCCTCAGCTTTTTAAAATTTAACAATATATTGTAAAATTCCTTCATGTTAATAATTACACACACACATCATTACTTTAATTACTGCAAAATAACTGACCAGATGGCTGTATTTATTAACTAATCCACTATCACTGGATATTTCAATTTTCCCAATCCTTTGTCTCTTTTATAAACACTGCTAATGTAAGTACACCTAAACCTTTGCAGACTTCTGTAATTATTTCCTTGGGTAAATTCCTAGTAATGAATAGCTGGGCTAACGGCGCTACCCTTTTGAAATCCAGGAAGGACACTCCCACCAGCTGTGCCTGAGAATTCCTGGCTCCCTGTATCTGTACCGATGCTGGATGCTATTACTGTTTTTCTTCTTGGCCAGTCTCCTCGTTCTCATTTTCAGCACTGGGTTTGCAATAGGATGTGCCATTTAGCATGCTGTCACAGGTCACCTCTTCAGGTGGGTGGGTCCCTTAGGGCCAGCTTTGCCAGTGGAGCTGACTCATGGAGCTGAGATCCCTGTCCCTGGGGTCACAGCCCATGATGGACCGATCCCGGAGGGCTCACAGCACCCCGTCCCCATGCCCCCAATATCACCCTCCGTCTCCATAACAAGGTGGGAAGTAGAACTGGTTCTTGTATTAGATTTGCTACGAGATCTTGAGCAACTACCCCCCACCCTCCACGCACCCTGGCTCCTATTTCTCCAAGTGGAAAATGAAAGGAGAGGAACAAAGCCTTATCCAGTTATAAAATTCTGTTTCTCTTCTGTATGTTCCTGATTTATTATATGACTCCACGACTTAGAGCCTCAGCGGGATGGGCACCCTATGAAGAGGGAGGGGGATTCCCTGACTACCCTGTGTGAAGGGTGCCTCGTTCTTGGATTTCCTTCCACGACAGGGGTTCTCAAAACATGGTCCCTGGACCACCAGGACCGGCATTACCTGAGAAGTTGTTAGAAATACAAATTTCTCTTTCTGAGAAAGACCCCTCACCCCAAAACCTGTGAATCAGAAACTCGGGTTGGGGTCCAGTGATCTGTGTTTTAACGAGTCCTTCTGGTGATTCTGATCTCACAAGTGTGAGAACCATTGCTTTAAGGCACCTGGGGCATGTTTCCAAGGTCACTGTCAACCATCATTAGTTATGGTCAACACCGCACACCGACTATATGCCCGGCACATGCTGAAGGCTTTACATGCCTGTCGTGCAGGGTGTCATGCGGGGTCTCTAGTCCTGCTCCCCACATAAAAACGTAGGATATGGTGAGGCCAAAAAGGAACACCCACGGAGCCATAGGTAGGGAAGTCATACTACTGTAGTCTCGCTGGCGGCTGGGTTAGAGACACAGGAAGCAGGAGCCACGTGATCCGCAACACGCCATCCACTTCTCTCTGCCAACCAACCTCACTTGCTAGCTGCAATCCACCGTGCTAACTGCAATCTGCTCCTGCCAGCTCAGCCACCATCTTCTTGCTCGCCCCCATTTTTCTGCTAGTGTAGTCACAGCAGTTATATTAGTGGCCAATGGCTCGCTGGTTACAGCTGACGGCCAACTAGCCACAGCTGATGGCCGTCCAATCACAGCTGATGGCCATTTACTACCCGAGTGAGCACCTTTCCACGTGAGGCCGAGAGCCTGGAAACTGCACTCCTGGCTCTGTCCCCACAATGCCTGTCTCAATGAACCCGAACAAAACCTGTTGTGGGGACAGAGTCCCAGAGAGCAGTTTCTAGGCTCTCGGCCTCACGTGGAAAGGTGCTGGCTCTGGTAGTAGATGGCCGTCAGCTGTGACTAGTTGGCCATCAGCTCTAACCAGTTAGCCTATAACTGCTTTGGCTAAGCTAGCAAGAGTGGATTGCAGTTAGCGAGGGGTTTGTTGGTTGGCAGAGAAGTGAATGGCGGATTGCGGCTCCTGCTTCCTGTGTCTCCAACCCAGCCGCCAGCGAGACTATAGAGGTATGAACCCCCCACTCATGGCTCCGTAGGTGTGCCTTTCTGGCCTCACCATATCCTGCGTTCTTATGCGGGGAGTGGGACCAGAGACCCTGCATTACACATGACACAGCGAGCAGGGTACGGCGCCGGCCAGAATCCCCAGGGGTAATGGAGCAGTTTACACGCATGAGAGCTCAGCTTCGGGAGGCCCGTGAGGAGCTGCGCCTGGAATGGGAGGTGCGGTCTGCCTGGGAGACTCGAGCCTCTGGATGGCACACCACCCTCTTGGCCATAGAAGGCGTCGCCTTCCTTTTGGTGGTCTGCTGCTGCTGTGGGCTCCTAGAGTTTTGGACATCTGACACCGAGGCCACCACCCACTCAGACAACTGGCGTGGCGAGCAGGATTCCAGCCAGGTAGGGAGGGTATCTGACTCTGGGAAGGAGGACAGGTGGCCCCCACACAGTGTGTGGTACCCTGTGGCCACCACTGTTCTCAGGAGTTGAACGCCCAAGGAGGGGTGGGAGGACATGGATGTCTCTCCGACCAGCGTGGAGGGGGCCATGCAGCTGCCGGAGAGCTGGAACCTCATGGCGGGGTGGGAAGGTGTGGATGGTTCTCCAACCAGCAGAGGCCGGAGAAAGCGAAGGTTGTTGCAGCCGTGTGGGCTGGAAAGTGCTTGCTGAGGCCCTCACCCCCGGGTTGGGGAGGACTTGGAGCCCTTGCCCTGCGGAGAGGGCACAGATTGTGAGGCCAACGCACAGGCCTGGCGAATGACTGTGGACTATGGGGAACTGCCTTCCATCCTTGATTTGAGGGACCGCTTGACTGTTTGCTTGGGAACGTACCACCATGTAGTGGACCTGGCGGATGTTTACTTCCTGTGTCTCGCCCGGCCGCCAGCGAGACTGTGGTGCAGGAAGACCCCTTGTTGGGGTGCAGGCGGATGTTTGCTTCCTGTATCTCAACCAGCCGCCGTCGAGAATATGTAAGCACCTTGGCTGTGAGCCACTATTGTTCTAGCATGGTACCCTGAGAAACCTGGCTGTGCCCAGGAAGTTTGGCTGTGCCCAGAAAGACTGGCGGTACCCTCAGAAAGACTGGCTGTGCCCAGGAGTCTGGCTGTACCCAGAAAGACTGGCGGTACCCTGAGAAGCCCTGGCTGTGTCCACAAAGTAGGTGGACATTGAGGGATATCCCTGGGACATTACTTGAACTGGATTGGAACTTTTTCTCGTGAGCTGGGTTCCTGACACCGGTCCCCTCGTGGAAGACACTTGTCATGTAGATTGTGAGGTGAGACCCTGTAGGGGTGGCGTATGGGGACAGAGTCCCAGAGAGCAGTTTCCAGGCTCTCGGCCTCACATGGAAAGGTTCTGGCTCGGGTAGCAGATGGCCATTAGCTATAACCAGTTAGCCACTGGCCACTGATATAACTGCTGTTGCTAAGCCAGCAAGTGCAGATTGCAGTTAGCAAGGGGTTGGTTGGTTGGTTGGCAGAGAAGTGGGCGGCGAATTGCGTGTTGTGTGGCTTCTGCTTCCTGTGTCTCCAACCCAGCCGCCAGCGAGAATATAGTGGTATGGATCCCCCATCCATGGCTTCGTGGGTGTTCCTTTTTGGCCTCACCATGTCCTGTGTTCTTATGCGGGGAGCGGGACCAGAGACCCTGCATGACTCCTGTGAAGTGGGTGCTATGATATTTATCCCCATTTTACAAATGAGGAAACTGACTCATAGAGAAGTTAACTTGTCAGATGTCACACAGCAATTAAGTGGCAGAGCTGGGGCTAGGACCCATCTGTGTTTCCAAAACATCATATACTTGCCTCTTTTGAGGAGATTTAACGTCAGCGAGGGGAAGAAGGAGAATTGGATTTAGCAAGGTCAGGAGACCAGTTCCTAAAACCCACCTTGGCGTAAACGACAGTATAACCTGGGGACTCTTTTGAACTTCCCAGTGCCCAGGCATCACCATCTCTGGGCAGTGGGACCTCCACACTTTTAATGCTCCCCAGGGATCCCAATGTGCCCCTAAGATTGAAAACCACCGAGTGAAAGAGTTTTGTCCCTAGCTGGGAGACCAGCTTCCACCTCCCCCATTATTTCTGCTCCGTGCTGCACCCACCACCAGCATAGAGGGCGTTCCTCTGCTGTCCATGGGAAGAACCCACAAAATAAGCCATAGATTCATAAATGGATCCTCTGTGGTGAATAGATTTCTAAATGTAGAGCCCACAGTCATATTACAAATGGGGAAAGCGAGGCTCACTGGGGCCAGGGCTCTTCCCAAGGTCGCACAACGAGTCCTGGTGGGGGAGGGTCTTTCAACAACCCCTCCCAGAAATTGCGTTTTCCCCAAGCTAAGCGCCCCCCGAAGCCTTAAACCTTTCACTTTGAGAGGAGCTCTCAAGTCCTCTTGCGGTTTTGAGCCCTCCTTTGCAATAGCACTTTGCATTTTCTCCTAAATTCCTTCCAGCTGTCAGGTAGGAGAGCCCCCTGATAAGGATTTCCCCAGCGTGGGAGAGAAACATTTACCAGAGGTAACTGAGCAGACCAGGCTCCCTCCCCAGCCGTTTCCAAGCATATGGAATATATTGTGGTTGGAGGGAAATATATTTTAAGAATTTCTCCTGCATCTTTTCAGATACATTCCACCCAGGATTACTACAGGTGTCATGAAAAGTGGGCTTTCGCTCTTTTCCCCTGAGGAGGGGGGCAGAATTCGCTCCAAGGGTATGGGAGCCAGAACCAGCCTCTGCCCACGACTGGAGAAGGAGCCTGGGACCGAAACTCTCCTCCGAGTCCCAAGGATTGGTTGCTTCTCTGTTTTCCCTGGCGGGTGTGTGCTGGCTGGGATATTTGTGAGAATGAGAACTATTACCTGAGTCCAATCCCCAACTCTAACCCCGGGCCACATATTGTTTCCTTCTAACCTGTTGTGTGTTCATTTGGAGTTTTGTTTGTGGTCTGCCTTCCCTACTCAGGGCAACTTTCCCTGTGTTGTTCCCTAGCTTCTAGAACATCACCTTTCACATAGTCGGTACTCGATACATATTTGATGAATAAATGGGCTGGCCTTTTCACATGTCTTCTAGTACTTAATGTTCACAACAGCCCAACAGGGTAGGAACAGTTATTAACCCCCATTTTGTAGGTGAGAGAAATGAAGCACAGAGAGGTTAGGTAACTTGACCCAGGTCACACAGCTCGTATGTGGTAGATCCTAGACACACAATCAGGTCTATGTAAACCCATAGCCCATGTCCTTAACAATCCTTGGGAGAGACAAAAGTGCTTCAGGAGGCCACGACTTTGAGTGGACACGCTAGTGCCCACTGTATGTCAAACCCTAGGCTGGATGCCAGAGCTAGAGTGGTGAAGAGGACACAGTTGCTGCCTACAAAGAATTGATTGTCTCCTGATGGAGAGAGATGAGACAACGGGCAATGGCAATGCAGGATGATAAGTGTTATGACAGGGGGATGCTCAGGGGCCCATGGGAGCAGTGAGGGCACATCTCTGTCAGAACCAGGGAAGGCTTCCCGGAAGAGGTGACATGTCACAGCATCATCGTTTTCGTCTTCACCATCATCACTGTCCTCAAGATTGTAACTTGCTGAGATATTTCTTTGTGCCCCATGCCATGCTCAATTCTTTACATTTAAAAACAGAATTCTCAAAATAACCCATCAATATATTATACTACTCATTTTATATATGAATAAACTGAGGCTCAGTGAGGTTACATAACTTGCCCAAGTTTCAGGGTTCAGGGTAAGCGACCGCAGTGGGAATAGCTCTCTCTTCTTTCTGGTGCTAGAAGCATTGCCCTCCATTTCACGTGAGACCCGAAGGACAGGTATGTCGGGGGTCATCCAGATAAAGGGGAGGAAATGTGCTCTCCGCAGTGGGAATACCATGGGCAAAGGTTGAGAGGAGAGAGAGATGGATATATAAGGGAGAGGTAAACAAAGGATTTTAAAGCTTCACCCTGGGGCCCAGGCCACCAACTTGGTGACCTCACCTGAGATGTAACAGGATCCAGACACATGCATGGGCTCCCCCTGGGTCTGATCAGCAGAAGCCATGAGGTTGGCATCACATGGTTTGTCAGGCAATAGGAGCCATGGGCAAGGCTACTGCCTGTGGCCGGGGTGGGCAGAGGTGGTAATGAAACCCTCCGGCCAACCCACTTCCTAAGACCCATCATCCCAGGTTGGTCCCAGAGGTCACACGGAGATCCCAGCCTTAGTTCCCAGATCCTGCGGGTCTCCCTGGTCTTTCCTTCCACTGGATAGATGAATCTTACCATTGGAATGGTCAAGGGGTCCAGGCACTCAGAGTTTTCTTTTCCTCACTGAACGTTGCCAGCTCCAATTGTCTGTCCCCTTTCTTTCTGCTCGGCACTGTGTCATCGGCCCTCCTTAATACAAGGTCTCTATCATGGCTAGTCTGTCCACCTCTTCAGATGTATTCAGATGCTGAGCTCACGTCTCCTCCTGGAAGTATCCCGTCCACAGCTGGTCTAAGTGGGCGATGAGCCATGTGGTTTCTTTGAGATGATTCGAGGTGATTTGATTGTGTGATTCTTTAACTGTAGCTGATTGGACCAGCTGATTTGATTATGTCACGACGGGTTGGATCATGTGATCGATTGGCTTCAACTGTTCATATAAAGAACGAGAGCTCATTGTCCCACAAGATACCTATGGCCTATGAGCAATGGCACACAAGATGAGCTGGTTCCTCTGTTACTACCTTCTTTGTGTTAAATAAATATTTTTTAGTGTACTGTTTTAATTCCTTTGTTGATATTTTCATTAAATTCTTTGCGTTATTTTCTTAGCAGTTGCTCCTGGGGTTACAGTATCCGTCTTACTTTATCGCAGTCTCCTTCAGATCAATACTAATTTAATTCTAGTAAATATATATAATTTTAACCCAAGACAGTTCCATTTTCTCCCTTTCCTTTGGACTTGATTCTTTAAAATCGGCTTTTGATGGAATGCAAAAAATATATATAAAATAATCAGAAACTTGTTAAAGTACATTGAGCATTTTTGTGAAGCAGGCTCTCAGCCAAGCACTTCTCACGGGCGATATCTTTGAATCTGAAAAACAAACCCATAAGGTGGTACTAGAATTATCTTCATCATAGAGATAGGAAAAATAAAGTCTTGAAGTGTTTGAGTCATTTGCTCAAGGACGTGCTGCTAGCAAGTGGTAGAAATGGAATTCTAACCCTTGCAGCATGGCTCTTAACAATCTTGGTAATAAACAAAACTATTTAATCAAGTCGGATTAAAAGGTAGTGAACTCAGATTCACTCTGTGGGTAAGACACGAGAAGCTCAGCACTGAGTTCTAGAGGCTGAAGTTCAAAGCCGTAATGTGGCTAAGCATTGTTAGCCTTTGCCTTCCCGAGCAAAGTTTAGTGCAAGAGTTGATCACCACTCAGTGAGTGTCCACTGGGTCACCAGAGCTGGGGAGAGTGGTGTCACAGCTGCACTTGTCAGAAGCTCCCTCGCGCCCTGACCACTTCTCACTTAGTATCCTCTGCTCCCAACCCCTCCCCCATACATTCATTTGTAAGGCATTGGATGGCCTCAGCAAAGGAGCCTTAAAAATGCGGCTCAGTGCAACCTGCATATTTTCCACCTTCTCAGTGAGCCTGAACTAATGGGTCAGTTTGAAGTGGCTCAAAGGAAATCAATACTTTCCCCCTGGACCCTGAGCTTCACAATAAGCCTGAGTCAACTGCCTCCTCCTATTTAACCCTTCCCTGTAATCTTGGCAAGAAAGCATATATGGTGGTTCAATGAACGTTCTTTCTCAGGGGGCAGAAAGCCCCTCGGTGTTTAGTCTCCCCAGAGCTCTAGCTGAGACCACTTTCCCCTCTGTCCTGCCGTCTCCCAGACATATCTGCTTTGAATCATTGCCTTAGCATACCCGGGCAGCAGGGATTCCCCTTTAACAAAAGGCAGAACTTGACTTCAGCGCTGATTCAAAACTTGGAGTAATTCCATCGCTTCGTACTCACTTGAATCTAGTGGAAGTCAATAAATAGAACGGTGAAGAAGGTGTTGATGGCGCTGACCACCCCCCCAAGGGCTCTTCAACACACCCCGTCATCTCCCCACCATGAGACAGATCTGTGCCATTTAACTAGCTTTCAGAATTTGAAAGCACTTTCTTTTTTTGGCTCTCCAACCATTTTTTCAATTAGGATCAAACAGATCCCACTAATCTCTTTTAAAAGCTAGTACGTGACTGAGCCAGGATTCGAACACGAGTTGTCTGACTTCAGAGCCCACGTCGTGTCTTGCTGGTACCCATTACAGCCCATCACGGGGCTACAATGCCTGCTCCTGAGTGATGCTGATGACTATTCTGCCAAGCCCACCCTGTCAGCAGGAAGATTACTGCATTTTATAGAAGGATAGGGTGAGGTGCAAGAGGAAAGGAAATCGGAGCCACGGATCCCAAGATGGAAGGAACAGAAATGGAAGTTGATGATCCTTCTTCCCATGCTCACCACTCTCCATACACAGATGCTTTGAGAATATTTCTGTCTCAGCACAAACATCCTGACTTAGTTTGACATATGAATTAATCAGGATATAGGTTCAAAGATCCAAACTGATAGTAACTTAAGTAAGATTCTCTCTCTCTGTCTCTCTCTCTCTGTCTCTCTGTCTCTGTCTCTCTCTGTCTCAAACATTAGTCCACATATAAGCCCTCCAGGGCTGAAATGGCAGTTCCATGGTGTCATGTGCTCAGGCTTGTTTTTAATCTCTTCACATCTTATTGGTCTGAACTTAGTCACATGACCACAACTCACTACAAGGGAGGCTGGGAAATGTAGTCTTTAGCTGGATGACCATATACCTAGCTAAAATTTGGGGGAATCCCTAACTAAAGGAAGAAGGGGAGAATGGATAGTGAGAGACAAATAGCATTTTCTGTCACAAGTATTCAAATTGTTGGCAGTGACATTTTACACACACACGTGTGTGTGCATGTGTGTGTGAGAGACTATCCTGTATATTCACTACCACACAGATAATCACAGATGATATTTTACTGTGACTTTTTCCCCCAGGTATTTTGTATCAGTCAGATCCCAGTAGGGAAGACATGACACATTCAAACAAGTCGTTGAGGAGAGTATAATAAACTATGTAGAAGATGTGTGCAGGGTACAATACCGCAGGGCTAGCAACAGTGGTATATCAGTGTGTGTTCACTCTGGCAAGTGAAATCACACAAACTTTTATAACATGTCTGTGTCTATCATCTATCGATCAATCTATCATCTATCTCTGTATGTATATGTGTATATATATATATATATATACACATACATATATATATTTGTATAAGAAAAATGTATATACCTTGTTTAAGTGAAGTCATTTAATTTTGCTTGTTTCTCTTCAAGACCATTATTTTTTGCTTGTTTCTCTTCAAGACTAATTTCTTTTGGGAGTGGAGAAGGATTGCTTTGAAACTGAAGATAAGTTTCCAGTCTTTCTTCTTCCACTTGTTGGCTGTGTGATCTTGGAACAGCCACGTAACCTCTCTGAGGTGCGCCATGTTTATTTGTCAAGTGGGGAAACTACTATCTGCCCTGATTTCTTCTGGGAGCTCTGATGCGAAAGGACTGATCAGAAAGGGTGGCAATGTTTGCTTAGGCTATAGAACACTCCATACAAAGTGAACATTGTGAACCCCAATCAAGAATTCACGATCCCACACATCGCAGCTCTGTCCTCTTCAGAGTCATAGCAACTTCTGCAAAGTCAGCTTAGCCAGGCCCTACTCCAAGGATCTGAGTCATAGAAAGGTCCTTCCTATGCCCTTCAAGGATCCATGTGATCTAATCCTTACCTTCTTTGCAGCTTCATCTTGCAGCACTCTTCCCGTGCTCACTATACTCCAGCCACCATGGCCTTCCTTCTGTTCCTTGACCCAGCTGTGTTCATGTCCATCTCTGTCCTGTAGCTTTGGCTGTTTCCTCTGCTTAGAGTCCTCTGCTCCCACATCTCCACATGACTGATTCTTTTGTATGATGCAGATCTCTCCTTAAATGTCACCTCCTCAGAGAGGCATTTCAGGACCATTCAGTCTAAAATTCTCCCTCACTCCTACATCTCCACCTTGTTCCATTATTTTAACAGCATTCATCTCTCTTTGAGAACCTCATTCGTTTATTTTTAACCTTTATGATCCCTCCACTAGAATGTACACTCAATGAGAGCAGTGACTTTGCTGCAAGAAATGCATCTGGGATATGTTAGGCACTCAAACATTTATTAAATAAATGAACCAGAAGAGCGTGCCTGGAAAGTGGGGAGAGCAAGCTCTGAATTATTGGTTGGTGGGATGGTGAATACATATAAAAGGTAACCCCATTTGACATTTGACTACCATGGCAGAGGCTGATAAATATCTCTCAATACCCCTCTTCCTTTAGTAAAACTAGAGCCTCCAAATTTTAGCTAGACACTTAGCTCATTAGAATAAAGATGACATTTCCCAGCCAGCCTTGCAGCTGGGTGTGGCAATGTGACTAAGTCAAAGCAGAAATGATGTGTGCTTTTCAAGGTAACGCCCTTGAAAGGAAGAGGTGTACCCTCCCCTTCCAGCTTCACCCATATGAGACAGAAAACTGGAATGCAGACTTGGTGTCAAGAGCTGGGGCAGCCATCTTGGACCACAATGGAGAACATATGTCAAGGACAGTCAAGTACAAAATGGGAGGAAGCTGGGTCTCTGACATGGGTGAGCCAACAAATCCTTGACCACCTACCCAGATTTCTGCTTTCATGAAAAGTGAACTTTTATCATGCTCCAGCCACTGTTTAGAGGTCTCTTTGTTAAAGTGGCTTAATCTATATCTTAACGAACATACTTACTTTCCCTATAGTTTCAGACTCTAATCACCGATGTTGCTATCAACTATTTCACGCTGCTTTCTCTAACCTGCTTGGTCACGGTCCTAACAACAGTGGAACAGACCTCGCTTTTGGGAAATATATTCAAGAGAAACGACCACTTCCCCTCATCCACCTCTATCTAAGCTTCTGACATAGACAAATGTTTATTGAGGTTTGGTTCTTCCTGGGATTTTGAAACACACAGTTGAGGCAGAGTTTGTAACTCCCAGTTATCTGAGATTCCCTCTTTGAAGCAAGTGCATTGGTTTTTGGTTTGCTACATTTCAGTAATAATTTATCTTCTCTGGGAAATTCAGGAAATGGAATCTGTGGATGTTTTCTAATCCGAGAGGGAGAATTGTTTTTTTATTCCAACTTTCAAGCCCCATCAGAAAAGACAGCATCTAAATTTAAACCGGAACTTGAAACCTCTGTGCCTGTTTAGGGGAGGGTTGGGGAGGGGAGATTTCATGATTCTGGCAAAGGTTTTGTTGGAACAAGGTTCAAATTTTCTTTAGTGAGGTTGTTTCATTTATTATTTTTTTGTCTTTAAAAATGGACACATATATATTTTCCATAGGGACTCCTGGAAGCTGAAGCAGAATTACTTTCTTTGCATAACCCTGGTTTTGTTACAAAGTGTAGGCTGCTCAGATTTAATTTCTTTGGGAAAACAGGGCCTGCCATGGAACTGTTTGCTATTCCAGGGTGGAGCACAAAGCTACCCAAAGGAGTCTGGGAGTCTTGGATTCTTGTGCCAATTCTTTAGTGCAAACATACCCCATGCACCGTGGCACATAAGTAGATTTACCTGGATGTTAAACTTCAGGGCCGCTTACTGCCATAAACCCCTTCCAGCAATGTGTGTACATGCCATAAGTTTTATAAAATTGGCCAAAGGAAGGGTTAAGACCCCTTTCTCTTTCTATTCCAACTTCCTCTCCAATACATGTTCCCTCATGGCCTCAGACATTTTTGGGATCCATCTAAGGGGAAGTTGAATTGGTAATATGTTTAGTTTTGGTTTAGTGGTATATTTTTCTGTGGTTTGCAGTTATTCTGTGTACAGTTATTGCCAGGCTGTTCTAGTGGCTTCTAGAAAGGTTGTGGCATGAATATGTCCTATGTCACAAATGTGTGAGGAGTGGAGGAAAAACCTTGCTAGAGGACAGATAGAATTGTCTAGAGTGAATGACATGTAAAAAAAATAATTTTTATATGAAGAGATGGAGCATATAGCCCACCCCCAAAAATGTAGGGAGAATAATTATACATTGCCAGGCAGTCGATTGATAAAAATATTATTTTAATGGATTTTGTGACATTTATGATATTTGTCAGCTTTTGAAAATTTGTTGTAATCTTTTTTCTCATAAGAAATATTCATTTTCATACTTAACTGTGCATCCATAATTCTATTTTATTTTTCTTAAGTGGGCCCCCTGAATAGTGTGAACTTCAGTCCCCACCAATCTTGAATCTGCCCCAGGTTATGGGGCAGGCACAGTGGTATATGAAAAGAAGAGTGGATCATATTCTCAAGCACTATATTGAGTGGAGTTTTCATTTTACAGCAGAATGGACGGATACTTAAAGAATTCTCTATACTGGGCATTGGTAAACTACCAATTCCTGCTGCCTATTTTTGTAAATAAAGTTTTATTGGAACATGGCTTTGTTCATTTGTTTGCACATTGTCCATTGTTGCTGTTACACTACAGTGGCCGCATTGAGTTGAGTAGTTGCACCGAAACTGCTGGCCTGCAAAGCTTAAAACATTGACTATCTGGCTCTTTGCAAAGAAAGGTGACCCCTGTTCCATACCATGGACCCCTCAAAGAGGGCCGAAGGCAGGCCATGACTCAGAAAGAGTCATGAGGCTCTCAGGACCACACCCAAGCCTGGAAATGTCCATCAGAACCACCCGTTTCCAACTGAGCCTTGATTATATTCCTTTTCTCCTGCTCAAACACTTCTGATGGCTCCCAATGCCCACAGGACTCTCTAGCCAGGCATCCGCACTCTTCTGTGATCAGGCTATACCCCATCTCTCCAATATCCTCTCCTACCCTTCTACCTAGTCTCACTTCTGACCACAGGGGTCACTGTGGCTATTTCTGCCTCAATATCCGTTGACCACAGGAAGAAAGTTGGGCAGCTGAGAGCCAAACCCTGGACTACCTGACTCCAAAATCTACACAAGTAATCACTGTATTATGTTGTTCCAGTGGCAGATAATTATCTCTAGAATCCCAAGTTGCAGGTGGGGACAATGTCACCCAGATAAAGACTACATTTTCCAGTCTCCCTTGCAGCTGTCCATGGCCATGTGACTCAATCCTAGCCAATGAGATGTGAGGAGTGACATGTACAACTTCCTGGTTTGGCCATCAGACAGCAGGGATGAGTCCTCTACTTCCTGTTTCTTCCTTTTCCTTGGCTGAGTGGGCACCAGCCGTCTTAGACTCTGGTGGGGAAGCCTCATGTTGAAGATGGCAGAGAAACCCAACGCAAAGAGCTTTGGTCTCTTCCTCTGTGAAGCCACCCCAATAGATCACTTATGTTCAAACTATTAAAGAGGAGAGAAATAAGCTTTTATCTTGTTTAAGCCCCATTGATTTTGGCCGTTGCTGTAGAAGCTAAGCCTTTATTTTGACTAGTCAATAGCCCTTCCACCACCATCACTCCTATCAATTTTTATGATTTTTTTCTTCTAAGGTGGATATAGCGAGAGGCTGGTGGAATGGCGCTATGGGCTGGTAAGCTTTTGAAGCTACGTGCAAGGCAAGGAAACGGACACCCTAAATTCTCCCAGTGTCATCAGCTTTCACGGAGTAGCCAGAGCCACATGTTCAGATCCCAGATCCAGATCTCAGAACAGCTGCCTTTGGAACACACCTGTTTATCCAGGGCTCTTTCCTCTGGTCAGGGCCATATTACAGGCAACATAAACAGGGCTGACTGTTTCCATCGCAACTTCACGCTCTGCAGGAAGGAAGTTGGAACTTGGACAAGGGACAGGTTTTCCCCTGGGGGAAAGGAGCGGGCTGTTTCAGACCCTTCTTAGAGTAGACGAGGTTGGCTCCTTCTCAGCTGGGGTCCATAAGTGTCATGCTTCAGAGCAAAGAGGCTGAGGATTCGTCTGCTTCTACTTGGCTGTTCCGGGGCCCTCCTTCCTCACTGGTATCGGTCGAGAGCAGCAGTAAGTGGTGTTTTGTGGAAAGGCTGTCCTACCACAAAATGCTTTTCCAACCCAGGGGTTACACTGCCTAACATTCCATCAGCAAGAAATGAATAACTGGCTTAAGCCTTACCCTCTTCCTCCCCGGTCCTCGTTTATGGGGAAAGAACAGCTGGCCCTATAAAAATAATTGGAGCTACAATTTACGTTGACTAGGTTTCAACTTCTAAATTCTGCACAGTGCTTGGTGGAGAAAGCCAAGAACAGGATCACCCCTGTTTCCTAGCAGAGTTTGGGAATGGAAATGCCTTTGAAAGCAGCAGAATGCGGGCAGCTCATTAGTGTCTCAGTGTGAATTGAACTACCAGGTCTGGTCTTCCTGGGTAGGGGAACTCTCTCTTCTCATTCAAGCTCCAGGGTTCTGGGGACTAGCTTTGTTGTCATATTTAAAGACTGAGTTGATTTAGGCTCCTGAAAATGTTCAGCACATTGTTTGGCTTACAACGTGGGCTCAGTAAAGTTTGCGGAATGAAAAATAACATGGCAGTCAGGGTCCCAGAAGGGCAAGATGGTGCCATGAGTTGGGTAATTTGAAGGGAGTTTACTAAGAAGACTGTTTATAAAGGTGTGGGCAGGATGCAGAGATGCTATAGGGAGCTGGGGATGTTTTGTGAATAGTAATAGCAAACTGGGCAGGGCTTCCTAGGCTTAAAGGGATGATGGGAGATGGTGGTTATTGGAACTTAGGAGGAGAAGCTCATGTGGACACAGCTACTTTGAGAGGAGCTGTGACCCTTGGTTGAGGTCACCTCCAGCCTAAGGCAAATACCCCAGAGGAAATACTGCAACCAAACTCTACTGCCTTCTTGCCTCATGCTGGGGCTTCGGCTTCCCATCGGCTAAATCCCCAGAAGTTGGCAAGCTTGGGGCCCCACTGGTGCAGTTCAGTCACGGAGCAGGATGGAGCAGGGTGGAGGGTAGACCTAGGGCATATGGAAAATATCTGCCACAAGTAGATATGAGCAACGCCCAGTATA
This sequence comes from Rhinolophus ferrumequinum, assembly GCF_004115265.2. NCBI lineage: Eukaryota > Metazoa > Chordata > Mammalia > Chiroptera > Rhinolophidae > Rhinolophus > Rhinolophus ferrumequinum. The sequence continues at coordinate 8,692,965 of NC_046308.1, read as the reverse complement.
ATTAGAACGTCTAGAAATGACTATCATTCAGCAGAACCCCTCCTAAGATGATATTATGTTCAGGAGTAGAAAATGAATCAAAACAATAAGAGGTAACAATTATTGCATACTGGCTGCACTAGACACTTCACCCATATAATCTTATTCAGTGTTCACAACAAGCCAATGAGGTAAGCACTCATCTTACCCCATTTTACAGAAAAGGAAACAAAGCATAAAGAGATCAAGCTGTCCAAGGTCAACGCCGTTAGCAAGTTGCTGGGCACCAGACTCTGAGATACAGTTTCCCAAAAGCACCTGTGGAACGGAGGAGACGGATGCAGGAGTGGGTGTAGGAAAAGGTTGAGCTGTGACTGAGGCTCAAAGCCTTAGTTGACTGCAGGGAAAGCTCTGGAACCCGAATGGCCCTGTAACGTTATCTCAAGCTGGGCCAAGATTGCTGGACCTTTGCCCCTCTGCCAACATCGGCCATTGGATGTGGGCCACCCCCAGAAAAGTGTGACCGTGCAACTGATAAGATCCCTGAAGGGGCTGACTGGTGAAGTTTCTCTGCAGACAGCACTCCTACCATCTGTGGATGTCATCGCTGTAGCAAGTGGCAGAGCCAAGGTCTTCACTCTGAAGCGACAGTGCTCCCGCACCACTTTCCTTAGAATAAGATGCAACCCGGTCACACCAAGCATCCCAAGATCATTTACTTAAGGGACCCTGACAATTACTTCATGGGCCAACCTCTTCTGCAAGTGCATTCTCCAGCTCGGCAACTGTCGATGGTTTATTTCCATTTCCAGCTGGCACATGAGACCTGGGGGTACATTTGCTCCGGTGTTCATCCTGTTAGCTTTCTTGAATGATTTTGAACGTGTGGAGTCTTGGAACATTCCAGGACAACCTGCACAAATCCATCTCTAGTTATCCACCATCTCTCCCTTTGTTGGACATGTATAGCAGAGTCTCTTCTATGCAGTGGGGACCTTCTAACGTCAGAATGACTCGTGAAAATTCCTCAGAGAGTGACAGTTTGGTGACTAATACACTGTGTCTCAATCAGTCTTAACAGGTCAGATTTGTTCCCCAATGCTGGAATAGATGGCCATTTGAAGTCAGCCGCTTGCCACATTTAGGGGCCAGGTTGTATCACAATGGTTATCTTTAAACTCTCGAGTTGAACTCCAGTTGGTGAGAGGTTCCCATGAGGGGAGAAAACTGAGTCTCAGAGAGGTGACTTGACTTGTGCAGTGTCACACAGAGGCATGATCAGCATTCGAACCTCAGGTCTGTTGCCTGCGGAATCAGAGCTCCTGGATGGGTGACCCCAGTGTGAAGGCCAAGGGTCTAGGAAAGACTGGGACAGCCTCCAGGAGAGAGATGGAAACCATGCCCCCTTCCTCACCCCGTCCCCCAGCTCTGAACCCGTCCCTCTGGGGCCTGGGAATTGGGTCAGACAAACCAAATATACAAAGCCCAGCCTTTGTTTGACTGCCTTATCTAATGTGCCCTCTCCTCCCCTGGACAGCTGGGTCCTATCAGATGGGTGGAGGCTATTAGGGCATGAGCCTCTCCCCACTAGTCTTTGAATCCATGGGAGACCAGGATAGCCTGGGACCTGGGGGGACTTCAATAGAAAGGGAAGGGGGTGGGCTGTGTTGGTGGCAGCCTGCCCTAGACACCCTGGCCTCCATTAAAGCCCAATGGATGGATGCTGGTCTTGGGTCCCTGTGGTACCCTCTGCTGGGCTATAATCGTGGTCTCCTCTCCACCCTCAGTCAGAAGGAGGGACACAAAATATTTGCCCCAATTTATTCTACTCTAAGATGGCTCAGAGACACACCCCATCCCACCACCTATGCCTAAAGGTTTTTTGGTTTTTTTCTATGAACAGTTGTAGAAACAAATGTTTGCGCCTATCTTGGCTTCCCTGGATAACTGCATCTTTAAGGGCTGAGACCCTTTGCTTAGGCCCAAGTACAGCAACCGTAAGGATGAAATTCAGCAGCTGTCAAAGGCAGGCAGAGACATTTTGCACGTACAAGCTGCATGTGCCCAGGAGAAGGAGATGGTCTGTGGGTGGATAGCTCCCCTTTCCTCCTCAACGTTTTGCTCAGGTAAACACTAAACTATGGGGGCGTTTAGCACCTGGTGTTGTAACCATTAGTGCGTATTTTGAAAGTCTTCTTTGTATCATCCAACAGCTTAAACTCTTTCCTTATCATCCATGTTGTTGAACAACATTGATTCTGTCTTCAAAAATATTATTTCTAAAGTCATACGCACTCCATGCAAAAATATTCGAAAACTCAGAAAGAAAAAAATGGAAAGAAATCACCAGTTGTCTGACAATCTTAGACTATAACATGGGAGAGATACTTCGTTCCTTTTTGCCATGTATGATATTCCTTTTAATGGGGAAATACCCTATATATTGATTTCTACTCTGCTATTTGCATTTCATGATGCCACTCACATACTTTCTCATGCCAATGTAGGTTCTCCTGCAACGTAATTTGTGTTAGCTGTGTGGACTGCCATTGGCAGGCAGTTCCTTCCTTACCAGTTCCTTTTGGTTGATCAGTTTGCTTTTGTCCAACCTCTGTCAGTAAGTCATGATGACCTCTGCCCCTATCTCCACCACTGTCCAATTCTGGGTCCTTGTCCCCCTTTCAATTGGGACCTGCCTCTATCTGAGTCCTTCAGCTTCACAGATGGTCCTTGCTTTGTGCCTGATGCTGGGTACGAGCTCAATATATGCTGGCTGACATTTATTCTCTTTCTGGAAAGCCCTGAAACCTTCTGGAGCAAATACCTTTATGCCACCTTCTCCAGCTTCTTTTTCTTCTCACCTCTTTCTCCTCCATATCTTCTTTTGCCTTCTCTCCTTCTCTCCCTGTCTCTAGTTGATTTCTCTTGTGTCTCACATCTGCAGAGGATCCTTACCCACCCAGACCCCAGGAAGGAACAGGCTGTGACTTCTCCCTGAGGTCCCTGATTCCCAGGACTTCAGGACTCCCTAGACTAAAACAGGGGCTCCCCAACTTCCAACCAGCAGAATCACCCAAGCAGCTTGTGAAACACAGATTGCTGGCCCCCACCCACTGCCAGAGTTTCAGACTCCGCAGGTCTGTGGAGGGGCCCAAAGATGTGCATTTCTTCTAGGTTCCCAGTGTTGTTGCTCCAGAGACTGCACTTTGGGAATCACTGGCCTGGAGCCCAGCTCCTCTTGGCTGACCACAGGCCTGGCCGCAGAGGAGCAGGGGAGGTCCTACCTCTAAAGCCAAGCGCTCCAACCAACTCGGGGGGTAGCCTGGGGCAATTGCCTTTTCTTCTATACCTCGGCAATGAGGACGGCATTCTCATCACGATGATCTGAAGCTGCCTTGGGCACCGTGCCTGGCGTGAGGCTGGTGCTCACCACGTGTCATGAGGTCTTAGTCTGTTCTGGCTGCTGTAACAAAACACCATCCACTGGGCAGCTTATACACGACAAGCCATTCCCACAGTTCTGGAGGCTGCAAGTCCAAGATCACGGCGCCAGCAGATCTGGAGTCTGGGGAGAGCCCACTTCCTACCCTTGTATTTTTAGGGAGGCTCTGGCCTTTCTCCAGAAACCCCAGGATTTTTAGAGATTGAATAAGAACAGACCCCGACGATGATGGGCAAATGGGTGTCAGTGGACCCAGATGCCATGGAGGTGGCCCCAGCCCGACTGGCTCTCTTTCATCTCTGGGGGCCATTCCTCCTTGCTCGATGCAAGCAGACAGCAGCACTGAGCATGGGGAGAGAGGTTGAAAGTATAGAGATAAATGCTAATCTCTAGTGTAAACATTTCTCAGGGCTGGACACTCTCTGAATGTGCCGTAATCCCCCACTGGGGAGGGGATAAGATAGCTCGGGGGGCTGAGGCTGGTGTGGGGAGGAGCAGGAGAGATTGGGTCGAGGTGGGAAGGGCCAAGGAAACCCATCATTTACGTCCCTGACAACCCTGGGAGCCGCCTGACTGCAGGCCGAGGGAATCCTCAGGAGGGACAAGGGGTAGAAGAGAAGGGCTGGTGGTGGGGAGGCAAACGGGGCTTTAGGACCCCTCCCCTCATATATCACAGGGAGTCCCAGACTAAGTACTGTTCAAGGGTGACATGCAGTCCACGAACCGATTGGTCGTTTGAACCAGGGGCCTTCACAGTGACCTTGGCAAATCACTTTCCCTCTCTGAGCTTCGGTTTTCCCATCTTTTAAATGGGGTAGTAGTCCCTGCTTTCCTTCTGAAAGTAGAGATGCTGCTCTTCACCTCTGTGCATCTTGATGAAATCAAGGTTGGTGGTGAGGCGGGGGGAAAGAGCAGGACTTTCCTTGAAAAACAGAAGACTTTCTCAAGAACAATCAGAAGGGAGACAGGGTTGAAGAGGAAAAAGGAAGTTGGAGGCAAAACAGCCTGGCGTGAAGAGTACGGCTAGACTCTTGCAGGCCCGGGTTCAAGTTTCAGCTCCTCCACTTGCTAGCTGGGTGACTTTGGGCAAGTTACTGGTCCTCTCTGAGCCTCGGTTTTCTCCATTGTTATAAGAGCATAAAGACAGTAGCTGCCTCATAGAGTTGGGGTGACAATGCTTATAAACTGCTGAGCAGAGCGCTTGACATAAATTCTCAGTAAACGTTGGCTATTACGTCTACCCTAGGTACGGTGGGAGTACCTGTTGGCCATAGTACATGGTCTTTTCCAAGGAAGCCTGCAATATTACCTCTTGTCCATCGTGCTCTTCTACGGTGTCATCTTGCTTCTCTCGCACCAAGAGGTGGAATGTCATTCCCTTTCCTTTGAATCTGGACGGCCTTAGTGACCCATGCGGAACCCATGCAATGTGGCAGAAGGGACAGTGCATGCTTTCTGAGGCTGAGTCCGAAAACGTCATGCAGCTTCCACCTCGTTCTCTCAGAATGCTTCTTCTCTGGATGTTCCCTCTTGGAACCAGCCGCCATGCTGGGAGAAGCCCAAGCTGCATGGAGAGGCCACACGGAGGCACTCTGGTTGACAGTCCCAGCTGAGGCTTGCATTCCAGTCATCCCCACCCAGGCACTAGACGTGATTAAGAAGCTTCCAGATGATGCCAGCTGTTCAAGTCTCCGCTAGCCATTTGTCTCCCTGGAGCTGAAGCTTCAGATATTGTGGAGCAGAGATAACTCACCCCGACTGTGTCCTGTCTGAATGCTTGACCCATTGCTTGATCCTGTGACCCTAATAAAATGATTGTTGTTTTACACCATTTCTTTGGGGGAGGTTTGTTATACAGCAGCAGATAATTAGAATGTGGGCTGAATGAGGTTCAGGTCTCTTGCAGCACAAACTGGTCAAGGACTTCTTATCCCTTTTGTTGTCTGATTGACATTCCAGAATCATGAAGCTCCCATGTCCGCCCCACTGTGTGTTGGGGAGTATTTGGACTTGCAACCCCACTGGTCATAATACTAGGGGACCTGCCGAGGAGGTGAACACTGGAGGGGTCTGCCTGGCAGGGTGCTGTCTCTTCTTCCTCCCTCTTCAGCTGTTACGCCAAAGTCCTTATGCTCACCCATGTGTAGCAATGATACCCATGACAAGAAACACCACAAATAATACACATTACAAAGCTGGGGGGGGATAAGACCATCTTAGAATCACATCTCAGAGGGCATCACCTCAGAAAGAAGTTCCATATGATAGTTACAAAAACAGGCTATTCTAACTGACGAGCGAAAATAATCATAATAACGGCAATGAAAATTGTATCCATTAGAATTTTCCAGTGCAAGGCACAGAAAGCTTAAACCTGGCTTAAGCCCCAAAGGCAATTAATTAATTGGCTAGTGTGGCTGAAAAATCTAGTGGATTGAGGAATGGCTCGAACCAAGGACTGGGTGGGTCTCTGTCTCTCCCTGTCCCTCAGTCTTGGCTTTCCCAAAGTGGTGGCTGATGGCGATTCGAGGCCTACATGCTCACTTGCAACACATTAAAAGAGCTTATATTTCCATGAAAAGACTCAGCGAAAGTCTGCAATGCATCCGTCCCATTGGCTCTAATAGGGTCACATGACATCGACAACTCAATCCCTAAGGCCTGAAGGGGCTGTGATTGGACATCCTGAGTCACATGCCCATTTCTGTGGCTGGGTGTACAATCAACAGCATCTGAGTTACGTGCACTGAAAGTGGGGAAAAGGGCAGTTCCCCAGAGGAAAATCAGTGTTGTTAGTAGAAAAAGGAGAGAATAGCTAGCTGAGTGGCCAAAGCTTACACACGGGCAGTCACTTACTGAGTACCTGGATTGAGCCAGGCACTTTACCAGTGTAATCCTGTAATCCTGTCATGCTCTCATGTAATCCTGTCATGTCAGGATTATCCCTATTTTGCAGATGGAGAAACTGAGACTCAAAGCCATTTGCCTTGGGTACTGCAATGAGAGAACGAGGATCTGAACACTGGTCACCTGACTGCAAAATCATGCCAGAAAGTCCTCCATTCCTTCTGTGCACCAGAAAACACAAACACAAAAACAAAAAACCCCAAACACTTGCAATGACTGACATTTTCACATAGAACACATACTGTGGGTTTATGCTCAATTCCTGTCAGAAGACATCGCTTCTGCCCCTTTCTCCCCCTCTCTCGGCGTTCTAGAACTCGAGAGAATGGAAATGAGGTCGTTCATTATATGATAAGCCTTAAGTTGTATAATGTCTCTGCAAATCCCTATCTCCAGCTTCCACAATTACCAACCTTTGTAACGTTGTTTCCTCTAGTCCCCCACCCACGCCCCAACCCCCACCTGACGGCAATGTTAATGATGATTTTCATATTTTAAAAAAAAATCTATTTGAATTTCTTTCTTAAAAGTACAAGGAGTTACCTTTTGTGGGGCAGTTAAGTTCTAAAGTCCACGGGAAACACAAAAACCATGCAGACCCAAGCTACTCCTTGACACAGGGGAACAGTTTGGTTTTTCTTCATTCGAAGGGGCCGGATGAAGAGGCCGGCTGGGGGCATGTCGTACAAAACATTCTCAACTTAATCTCTAGCATCACCCTCAGCACCCAGGAACCGAAAAGAACCCAGGAGACCCAGTTCCAATCTAGCAGCTTATTATATGCCTACTTTGGGGCAAGGGCTCCGTAAGCCAAATGGTGGGCAGATGAAGAAACCAAGACTCAACGAGGTCACCCAGACTATTTAAATGCTTTGCTTCTTTCTAGCTTTTTTCCTAATAAGTGTATGATGCCACCTCCCTGACTTAGATCTTTCAAATTATGGTATTTGAATTTCTCCCAACGCCTATAGCTGGTGACACGTATAGTCAGGGCTTGGACCAAATGCTCATCATGCCTTTCGGCTGTGACAACCCTGGTGTGAGGCGAGGTCAGAAGGAACAGGCTGCAGCCACCTCGCCTCGTGTCCTGTAGCATCTCAGGCTGTCGCTGACTAGTGCCCACGCACGGTCCTGTCCTGTGGAGGACAGTGAGCCTGGAAGGAGAGCAGCGAGCCCACCTCCCACCGCTCGTCTTCTGGGGCCGGCTGACCTGCTGGCCATTATCCAGCAAAGTCACAGCAGCCATAAAATTAGTTTCCTTCCTAATATATACAAGACTTTCTCTAGGAGAAGTATGGGCCGATTGGATCAAAGTGTGTAAGTGGTGTGCTTATGCTATCAGTTTCAACCCCTTAATGCCCTCCTGTCAAAACAAAATCCTCAAGAAAGGCTTTGAGGGGGATCACATGGGCATAATGGCTTTCCAAAAGAGAGCCCTAAGTACTTGGTAACATATACAGAGCTGACTATTAGATCGGCTGGTGTAATTGTCCTTATATTTTAATGTAAACACGCGTATATTAGCTAGGCGCTTCATCCTTCGGCAGACATGGAGGGGCAGGGCCGCTGGGGGGAAGGGAAGGTGGCTTTAGTGGGAACATCATCGAGGGGAGGAGGCCGGCAAGGCGGAGCTGTGGAGGGGAGGTCAGGGGGCGTGGGAGGGGAGGGGACTCGGGGGAGGGAGGCAGAGGCAAGTTGAAGAGACCTATCTGGCTTTTATTAATAACACGAATGCCTGGCTCCTGGGTGGCACTTTGGGCTTTTGTTTTCCCTCGGAGAATGTTCCCCTCTAGGTTTGCTTTGCCCTCGAGGCAACCTCTGCAAGGCGGATGGGGAAGGAGAGGACCCATTTCATGGATGGGGGAAACTGAGGTGCAGAGAAGGGTTTTTATCCTGGCAAGAAGTGGGTACGCACTCAGAAGGGTTTAAAGAGAGTTGAATGAAAGAGTTATTTATAAAGGTGTGGGGTGAGTTAAGAGAACTGATAGGGATTGATGCAGACCCCTGAAGGTAGCAAGGGCGGGGACATTTTACCATAATATAACACTGGCTTTTATCTAACATAAGACTGGGTCTTATATTAATTTTTGTTCCAAAAGATGCATGAGAGCTGATTGTCTGGCTAGGTCTTATTTTCGGGGAGACAGAATCCTTGCCACCTTCAGACCTGATGGAGCAGGTGACATAGAGGTTTCCAAGCAGCCTGCAAGAAGTTGCAGCCTTTGGTAGAGGAATGCAGCCACTGCCACACCCGTGTAGGGCTGGCATGGGGGGACCCAGGGGAATAAATGACTCCATCTCTCTCCTCCTACCCTCTCCTCTTGGTCTCCCCTTGGCAAAGTCCAACAGGAAGCCAGAGGACAAAGAAGCCTGGACCTGGGGCATAGCCTCTCAAAGCACAGAGAGCAAAGAAAGGTAGATGGCAGATGGAGTCTTTCCAGCCCAAGATTCAGGGGGCCAACTGAGAGGCACAGTCTTCTTGCACCCCAGCCTGGCCCTTCTGAAACGGTGAGTGACAGCTGCTAGTGGAGGAACTAGCCCATTCTTCTCAGCGGCAAACCTCGGAAGGCTGGCGGCAGGCTAGGTTTCATGACACCTCGTGGGTTGGATGGCAGGATTTGGAAACGTTTCGCAGTTTCAAGCTTTGGCTTCATCTTACACATCCGCCAGTGCTGTGTGCCGAGGGGTCTCTGTGGGGAGAGAGCATATTTTCGCCGGGTGAATACAGATAAGAGGTGGGGTGCCTGAAGCCTGGGTAATAATAGAATGACAGCTGATGATTCATGGGTGCTCTTCACAGTCGGTTGATGGTACGTTGTCCAGCCTTCTGCCTGTGTTCTGACAGAGCTGCCGCCCTCACCCACGGGGTGCCTGCTGAGAAAGAATTTCTGGAGCCTTTTCCCTTGCTTGTTCTCAGCCATTTGTGCTTGCTTCCGTGTGCCACGTGGCGTGCCGAATGGTCCCTTGTGTTAGCTCATTTCATCTATGTATCCTCACAACCACCCCGGGACACCCCCAATAGCGTCTGCATTTTGCAGGCCCAGACTGAGGCTCTGTTCTGCAGCAGAGAGAGGCAGTGTGCCGTGTGGGGCAGTGGTTAGAGCACCTGGAGACGCCAGATGGCCTAGGTTCAAATCCCAGCCCTGCCGCTTTGACCAGCGGTGGGATCTTGGACAAGTCACATGGCCCCTCTGTGCCTCAGTCCCCCCTTCTGTAAACAGGGGGTGCTACTGGTGTCTATCTCCTAGGGTTCTCTCAAAGAGCCAATCGAGGGCTTTGAAGAGTGCCCGACTTATAGCAAGTTCTGTCTGGCTGGTAGCTCAGAGAATGTTCTCTTGTTAAACTAAATAAGTTGCCGAAGGTCAACAGAGCCAGACAGTGGCAGCGCTGGTGTTCAAACTGGCATCCCAAACGGGAGCCTGGAACCAGTGTTGAGCTAGACCGGTACCCAACTGCAAGAGCCCACTGTGAAATTTTCAGGATGTGCGTGAACCAGTGGTTAAAGGCAGCCATTATTAAAAAGTCAACTATATACATTCACAAGTAAACAAATGACGTGACTCAGAACTGATCCCTTCCTAGGTTCTTGAGGTCATTTCTACCCGGTGAAGCGGTGTGGTGGAAATCCTGTATTAGCCTCGCTTCCGAATTGTCGGCCGTGGTGGCCACATTACAACACGGAAGTCAGCAAAGGCTCCACATCGGGGCTCCTTCCTGGCCCCCCAATGCCCCACACACACCCTTAGCACACGAGAGTAGTTGCTAAAGATTTCTAGAACATCATAGCCTGGAACCCAAGCCCCTTCACTTCTCGTCTAAGTCTTTCCTAGCACTCTGCAGAGAACAGGCGGCGAGTGGAAGGAACGTCTTCTTTCCCGCAGAGAAGGCCACTCTGGTTTGGGTGGGGGAGTGGGCATCTCTCCCTGATGTCACCTCATGCCTGACAGCAGACTCTGGAATTGGGGAGGGACGCTTACAGTGGGCGAGATCAATGCCTCATGTGACATCTGGCTATTCGGGCGAGGTTTGAAAACGTTTCTTGGGAGGGCAAGCGTCGTGGCTGGGGCCGAGGAGGTGGTTCATTTCTGGGCACTGCCACCATCCTTCACTCAGCATCCTGCCCCCGCTGCGGGCAAATTCCTCGCCTGGTGATAAGCGTGGCTCCATCTCAGGATTTTCCCATCGTGCTGACAGTTTTAAACCAATAGATTTATGAACTTTTAAGTAATAGAAATATTTAAGGCAGACCTATTTGTCTTATCTGCAAAGACGGGAACACTCCTCTTCAGAGTGGGGGAACGTAAACTCATAAAAGGGAACGGAGAGAGGAGAGGCAGGATCCCTTTATTGCCCAGATACCACCCTTTGCTGCTGCCCACCTTCTAGGCTTCGTTCTCCGGCCTTCTTGCTGATTCTCTGTGTTGCCAGAAATTCTCCCGGTAGCTCCTTTTCTTCTCAAGTTAGTTGGAGTCAGTGTTTCTCGTTTGCCTCCCAATACCCTGACAGCTACAATGACGACGATGGGGTTAATTATTGTCACGATGACTAACGTTTATTGAGCATCTACTATATAACAAACCCCGCGCTAAGGGCTTCAGACACACTGTTCTATTTAATCCCCTGGAAACCCTAGAAGATAGACAGGGGAAGATAGGCTGGGGAAGAGGGAAGGGGGAAAGGTTCTCGGTTTTATGGAACTTGAAGCTCATTCATTTAGGGGGTCCTCTTTAAGGAAAAATATGAAATTGCCATTTAAGGAAAAATACGAAATTGCCATTTTTGCAAAATCATATGAGCCTGTGAAAACATCACTAGCGCCCTATCCCAGAGTCTTGAAGGTGCCTGCGAGAGTACGGGGCTCTGAAGCTTAATTTTCATGATCTCCATTGTACAGATGAGGAAAGGGAGACCCAAAAGGGTGAAGTGACTTGTGCAAGGTCAAATGGTTTCCAAATGGTGGAGGCAGGATTTGAACCCAGGTCTGACTCCACAGATTTTGCTCCTAACCATGACTTCTTCTCACTTCTTAGAGCCTCCATCATCTTGCCCTTTGCCACCCAGCTGGCATTTCCCCATTGTTTTCCAACAGCTACCCTTTAGACTAGTAACTCGGCTCGGCCTCCCTTCCATCCCTGTCAGTGCCGTTTTCCCATCAAATCTCCTGGCTGTAGGTGTCCCCTGTCTGCACCCATGCAAATTAGTGTGTGGTCGGATAACTGGCGACTATATCGCCTTGCCAAGTTGACACGTCAAACTGACCATCACACCACCCTGAGGCCTGAAAGAGCAAGGTTGGGGTGAGGGAGTGGTTACTAGGATTTAGTGAGAGCTGTGGCCAAGGAAAGGGGGCTGCCTATCAGAACCTTTGGAAGAGGGGTGCAGCAAACCCACAGCCCCGCAGGGAGGGCACAGGAATGAACATCCCACCCTCTAGTCTCCTGCTGGTGCCTCCCAGCCTGAAGCCAGAGGGCAAGGGAGTCCACGTATGCCTCCATGCAGGCCAGCTTCCCCGGCACAGGTTGGAGGGAACAAGGTGGAGAATAGATTTAGAGAGGCAGATAGAAAATCCCCCGTGCAGATGGTAAGGAGAGCGGTGAGAATTGTACAATGAGAAGGACAGCAGGGCAAGGACGGTGACCGAGGAACATCAGCAGCCAAAGAATGACCAGAGAGAAACAACCCACACAGGATGCAGAAGGAATGGCCAGAGGTTCAGAGGAAATCCAGAAGAATCCAGAAGAGAGCGAGGCAATCAACAGAAGCAATGGTGGCCTCAGCGAAAACCTGAAGTGGAGATGGGTCTTGGAGTCTGGGACCAGTTGGATCCTAAGGGGGTTCAGATTAAAGACAGGGAGAACATGTCAGCTGTGTCCTGAGGGGTTGTGGGGACCTATGTCAGAAAAGTTATCCTCAAGTTCATGGGGTGAACTTGGAGTCCCAACATAGGAAATCAAGGAGATCAAGACCATAGACATAGGAAGAAAGGTAGAGAAGAGATGAGAATGGATGGGTGGATGGAAGGAAGGGAGGCAGGAAAGAAGAAAAGAAGGAAGGAAGGAAGGAAGGAAGGAAGGAAGGAAGGAAGGAAGGAAGGAAGGAAAGGAAGGAAAGAACCAAGGAAGGATGTTCCAGGCAAAATCCTTCTCATACTTCTACATACTTTGTTTTTTAATCCTTATAAGAATCTTGTGAGGTTGAATTTATGTATTCCCATTTTACCTATGAGCAAACTGAGGCACAGAGAGGTTAAGTAGACGCTAAGACATCACACATGTATTCGATGGTGGAGAGATATACACCAGGCTTGCTGATTCTGCAGCTTGTTTTTAATGGCTTTTATGGTTTAGAAACAGACCGGCCAGTACAGCAGCCAAGCCACCAATGATGGCAGTGGGAATAGCTTCTTGTCTGCCTGGGTTTGGATCTTGGTTGTCTCGCTGAGGAAGTAGATGATCCCAGGCCAGTTACTGACCTTTCCTCTGCCACTGTTTCTTCACAGCAACAGTGGGGACCACGAGCACTGATGTCAGAGTGGCTGAGAAGTTTAGACAACTCTTTGTACATTCAAGTGCTTAGGAAAAGTGCCTGGCGCGGTAAGTGCCAGGGAAGTGTTAGTAATTAATATTAATCTATCAGATCTGTGTGGATCAGCGTGCTTGACTCCAAGTGCTTCCCTTTGGGCCAACATTCCATCCCCTCCCCTCCAAACACACACAAAAAATCCGTTAGCTTCTGCTGGAGAGAGCTGACAAGCACTCCACAGCCTGGGATGGTTTCAAAAAGCCGGGAAGGACATGACTTACAGTTCCTAGGAGACACGGCTTCAGGTCAGTAATCAGTACCTACTGTGTGAGTGTGAGGAAATAGCTACTACCAGACACCCCGATGCTGCATATGTTTATTAAAAATGTGTTCCCCATTACCACGATTCTCCAAACATAAAAATGCTGTCTGCACTTCAGCAGGGCTTCCAACACTGAGGCTGCTGCATGATATACGGCCTTCCTGCCTATTTGTGGCTTCTTTGTTTGGGGTTCTTTATTCCCTGCCTTGTAGGTACCTAGTAGCTTAGGCACGAGGCACTAGACATTGGGTCCCAGCATTGGGACCTCAAAGTTAGAAAGCGCCTCCAGGGATGAGGTGAGTGCTATGTCGTAGAGAAAGAACACAATAGTTAGAGCCAGATGGTGATCTAGTTCATATGTGTCTTTAGCATTCATTAAGTCACTAATATATTCATTCATTCATTCAGTTATTTATTTAACAGATATCTGTTGGCATTGTGGCAAACAGACCAAGTGGACCCGGTGGTCTGACCCTGGTGTTCATGCCCTGTTTGTATAACCCTCTTCTGAGTGTGGGTGTAACCTGTGACTCAGTTCTAGCCAATAGAATATGACAAAGATGAAAGGATTTTGCAAATTATGGTGCTATAATAAATTAGTTGATTTTTGAGTTAATCGAAAGGGAGATTATCCTAAGTGGGCCTGACTTAATCAGGTGAAAGCCTTTAAACCAAGGACTGGACCCACCCTGAGGTCAGACCTTCTGTTTCCTGCTGGCTTTTAAGAAGTAAGCTGCCATGACTTATACAACAACAAAGAGATGAATCCTTCCAACCGCTTGAATTAGCTAGGAAGCAAACTCTTCCCCAGTCATGCCTCCGGATGAGAGTGCAGCCCAGCTGACACATGATTGCAGCATTGTGAGATGTGGGGGGAGGCCCCGGCTAAGCTGTGCACAGATATCTGACCCAAGGAAACCATGAAATCATATATGTGTATTGTTTTAAGATTCTAACTTTGTGGTAACATGTCATGCAGCAGTAGAAAACTAGTATAAGCACTTACTATATGTCAGATGCTGTAAAAGATATCGAGGATAAACCAATACACAAAATAGTCTTTTCCTTTTGTTCTCAACAGGTTTCTAGTCTAGTACCATGTGTGGCACAGAGTAGATGGTCAATAAAGTAGATGACCGTAGACCTGGATTGTCAGCCAATTTCCTTTCTATGTGACATGGAGCAAGTTAGATGGCCTCTCTGAGTCTGTTTTCTCAGGAGAAAAATGGAGACAACAAAATCTGCCTTATGTGGACATTGTGAGTGTGCTTTGAACATCTAAATCACTGAGCAAATATAAGTTATTACAGTATTTGAATGGAATTGATTATTTTTCTCTGGCCTTGTACACTGTACCCCAGCACATTACTTATTATCACCCCTTGTTTACAGACTAAATATAGGACAGATTACGTGTTGTCTGCCCCCAATATCTGTTTTCTTCTTTCTCCTTGGTAAGAAAGATTCTAATTTTTAGCAAGGCACATAGCCATCCAGAATAAATACTACATTTCTCAGTCTCCCTTGCAGCAAGATTGGACATATGATTAGGTTTTGACCAACAAATATAAGTAGAAATGTTACGTGGTTCCGTGGAGAAATATCCTTAAGGGATAGGACTGCCAGAGAAAATACAGACTATGTGATAGGTCACCTAGTTAAATTTGAATTTCAAATAAACAACAATTGAAATCTATAGATCCCAAATGCTTATGTCAAAAATTGTTTATCCAAAACTCAAATTTAACCTGTATTTAATTTAATTAGGTGTCCTGTAGTTTAAGTTGCTAAATCTGTCACCCTATTAATGGAAGAATGAGCCCCTCTTTCTCCTTTCTCTATGCTGCTGCTTGCAGTGTGATGGCTGGAACTCCAGCAGCCATTCTGGGCCATGAGGACGAGGCCACACTTTGGGGATGGTGGAATATTGAGCTGGGAGGAGCTCGGGTTCTTTGGGATATCCAAGAGAGGCCAGGCCAGTCCTGTACCAATCATCTCTGGGCTAATTTTACATGACAGAAAATACACATATATTTGCTTAGGCTATAGTTATTTGGGTATTTCTATCTCATGTAGCACCTAACCCAAATTATTACATGGACCCTCCAACAGTTAACAAGAACTAAAGCAGGCATTTCTCCTATTTCTTGAGGAATAATAATTGTTTTTAATCGACTGTTTGATGTATACCAGGCACTGTATGAGACCCTTTGCACATATTGTCTCTAAAGGGAACAATAATACAGGGAGGAAGTTATTATTATCTTTGTTTCACAGCCAAGTAAACTCAAGCACAGAGAGGTAAAGTATCTTGCCAAAGACACACAGCCAATAGTAGCAAAGGTAAAATTTGAACCCTGAATCTGACTGACTTTAGA